>NC_142066.1:26882873-27186831 GCF_059756535.1 Pantherophis guttatus
TTGATCTCAGTTGGATTCAGTCCTTTTTGTTTTGCCAGCCTCCTTCCTTTGCTGGGGGCTTCATAAGTTGCTGGTGGTGCTGCCTACTAAAGCTGCTTCTTACTTTCTCTTAATGTATTAGTCAGTGAAGTTTTAATGTTTGTGGCATCTGGAGCCCTCTGTAGGAATTTGCTGCAGTGCAGTTGTTAAGCAAGAAGCAGAGAAAATTAGGACAGAAAGAAATCTGAACTACCTGAAATACAGTTGGTTCTGCCTGTTTAAAAAAAGAAGTATATTCATGGTGAACAAGATAGCTTTGGAAAGTGTTACTATTTTTAACATTATTTAGGAGCTGATCTAGCAAAATAGTTTAAAGTTTGGTAAGTCCAGAACTGTGGATAAGTGCCAGAAATCTGCACCTTTTTTTATTGAGAACATTTTTTCAACTGTTTTCTAAGAGAGATGAGCAATATTTATTTAAAATGTGAATGATTCTGTTTCTTAAAACAGCTGCTTCATTAAATCCCATGTAATTAAAGAAATTCTGAATCATTACTAATTTGATTATTTCAGTTATTTAATTTAGAACACAACTTGTGCAAGGGTGGCAAACTTTCAGAAGTTAGATATGATACTTAATATTTGGATGATGATAGCGGTAAAGATTGCAGAAGGAAGGGCAAGGATATAAAATGAGTAAATCATATCAGGTAGAGAAAGATGGGACTTAAGGGCACGTTTGGGAGATTCATTGTTTTTCCTGGTTTTTATCTGTGTTAAATCCTTTCAGAGTTGAATTCAGTTTTCACATGGTTTCTATGTCAAAAGTGCAAAACCAGCATTCCCAATTTCCATAATCATGCCAAAATAAGAATCATGTTGCACATGTTAGAAGAGTGTTCTTCTTCTGAATATGTCATATTTTACTCCTTCATTTGTTGATCTAAGCTCAGTTATCTTGAATGAAAAGTTTCTTTACCATCAAGGGAAGTTCTGTGCACCAGAGGCGTGCTGTAGTTGGACCCGAAGTACACAAGGGTACATAGATAGGATCCAGCGTGAGCGTTCTTTTTCTACTTTTTGGAGGCTCCTTCAACAAGCTGTGCCTTTGCATTGGGATGGCACAGTGCAAATGGTAGTGGGAAACTGCCCGCTGCTTCTCTGTCTCCCATCACCCTAACCTCTCCTTGACTGGACAGTAATTTTTCCTGAGCCCCTTCACACACCATGCAAATCCAGGAAAAGATAAGATTCTTGAAGGATCAGCCAAGAGGGAGTAAGAAGATGCTCATACCGGATCAGAAGATCCTTGCCTGCTTCAGATCTGAATTTGCACAACACTTCAGTGTATTGTTCCCCTTATTCCACAGCAGAATTAGCTCCGTAATAAACCCATGAATGGTGTTGTCTACATATCACAATTTTGGATTAAATTAGATTTTCCTGTTTCTCTCTTCCTCCTCTCTTCCGTTCCTTCCTTTCAGGTGACTCGCCAAATCCAGGAGCATGAACAAGACTCAGCACTGCGGGATCAGATGAGCGGCTACAAACGGATGCGGCGTCAACATCAGAAACAGTTGCTGGCTCTGGAGAACAAGCTGCGGGCTGAGCTGGATGAGCACCAGCTGCGCCTCGACAAAGAACTTGAGGCCCACCGCAACAACTTCTCTGCTGAGGCTGAAAAACTGGCCAAGAAGCATCAGGCTATTTTTGAGAAAGAGGTGAGGACGGGAGACTAAGATAGGGAGATGGAAAATCACTTGGCCAAAGGGATAGAAACTACAAATGAATTCCAATGAGAGCGGGAAGGTGGGAAACTTCAGCCTCCAGCACAAGTTGCAGTGGGAACCTGATGTCCGGTAACACAAAAATGAAGCCCCTTTTAGTATAGCAGGCACTAAAATGGCTTATTTCAAAAGGAGGGAGGGAGGAAAAATTGTCAAAATTGTTAATACTAATCCCAAAAGTTTGAGACATTTCAGCATTCTTGCCTGAAATACTACAAAGTCTCATGAGAGGAGATTGAAATCTTGCAAATGAATGGTAATTTCATGAGACTTCGGTATTTTTACCACCCATTCTTATTGAGCTGATCACCACCTTCAGGGGTGTCACCAAAGTACTGACAACTGTTGTAGGTAGCATGTTTTTAATCCTTGGTGAAAGAGTATCTCCAAATTGAAGTAATTATTTCCCCTATTTCCTTTTGATTATTCCTTCTCATACACATTTGTACACCACTCTTGTGAGATTAAATAAAGTGTTGCAGGTTTGCTTGGGAAGCGCCTCTCATTAACTCACACTGTTCTAATTGTTCCCAACCTTTCTAGCCAAATCAGCAATGATCTGGTCACTTTGGTAGATCAGTATTAACTTGCCGTTGAAAGCAAGGAGATCAATTATCCCAAACAGAAATAGGTTCAATCATAACAGGTCCTATGATCTATTCTTTAAAATTAAAATAATCTCTCCCAAAGAATTGAATAATTTAGACAAGGGTGTTTACAACCAATTCTCCTGATTGTCAAGAAATATTATGCCTTCTACAAATTGTACAATTATTGTATAATATCTTTATTAATGATTACAATTACAGAGATCAAAGACTAATACAACTAAAAAAATAAAAGCATACAAAAAAATAGAAAGTGCAGAAAAGGGGAAAAAATAAAAATACAAAAATAAGAATATAATAAAGAAAAAAAAGAACTATACAAAGTGACTTCTGCTTCATCACAAGTATAAGCAATTTTAGTAACTTATTACCTTCGCTTAGAATACAGCACATGATCTCTTCTTCCTGCTTCCCATCTCTTGTCATCTCCGTCCTGGTCAGCAAAAGTTCACTGTGAGGTTTCTGGATATAAACACCATATTTATTTTAACCTTGAACAAATAAACCAACTTGATATTTCTTCCCTTTGCTTTTAACAATCTTGATCCATTTAAATAATGTCCTAGAACTTTACTTCTTTTCATATTTTCTTTGTCCCCTCTACAAAATTCTTCAAAGCTTTCTTCTGTAAATTGAGTATAGGAAAATTACTGTTTTAGTATAATATCCTTTTTAATTATTAAGATGTCAGCCAGTTTATCCAGAATATCTTTTTCCATATCATTCTTGTAGCTGTCATTTTTAAATCCACTTTCAGCTCGGTCTCAATCTTCTCAAGTAAAACCTGTTCCTCTTTCCTAACATCTTTGAAACAGTCTAATTAGAGGCAGACACTTGTAAAATTGACATTGTTCAAGGCAGTTCTTTCAGTGTATCCCATGTTAAAATACTTTGCTTCATCCTATATTAGTTTTAAGTGTTCCTCTTTAATTGTAATCTTTAGTTCCTTTTGGTTCCCTCTAATGTTGAATCTTTAAAGTCATCATGATTTTTTTGAAGAATTCAAAACAAAATAATTTTCCCACAGGAAGGATTCTTTCAGTTAATTCCCACATTTTATTTTAAATCTATCTTGGCCCCCTCATTGACTTGCAACTTTCCAAAGTCAATAACCTTTTGCTGTTTATTCTAAAATATTTTTTTAAAGTACTTAAAACTTTTTTTCATTAAGGATTGAAGAAAACTCATCCAGTGTTGTAAAACTTGTCAATCCGAAGGTTCCTAATAGCTGAACGGCAATCAACAAACAGCTTCCAAAATGATTAGAAAAAGAAATATGCAAACTTACTGTCCTTGAAAGCCCCAACTGGGTTGCGCAAGATAACTCATCTCACAGAGCTCTAAATCTACCAGAGATTGCACTGTTGCAATCTCCTCCTAAGGAGCAAACTATCTGGTGTACTTGTGGGCAATCTCAAGTCCTTTCCTTGTCCAGAGAGGAATTACAAAGAGACACTCTACTACCGGCTCTTCATTCCACTGCAGTTTGCCATTCCTTCTCAGAGGTCAAATTGTACACTTTCCCATTCTAGGAATCCTATTTCTCTCTAAAGCAGCGGTCCCCAACATTTTTGGTTCCATGAACTGGTGGCGGGAGCTTTGGCAGTTTTGGGGGATGGTTTTGCACATGCAACCTAAATCCTGCATGACCACAAATGAAGCTTTACGCACTTGCCCCCCCTTCATTGGCCTGCTTTCCAATGGGCCGGGGTTTGAGGACCTCTTCTCTAAGGGATGGTTTAAACTTATTAATTACATGTAGAGTAATGTCTAGTTTCCCACCATCCCACCATCCCCTTGGATGATGTTCTGACTATATACAAAATTGCCAGCATGGCTAAGCTATCTTTCTGTTCCACTCCCATCATTGGTGACCCTGACTGCTCCTTCCACTTCTGCAGGCAAAAGCTGCCCTGGCCGAAGAGAAGAAATTTCAGCAACATATCTTGGGTCAACAGAAGAAGGAGTTGGGCAACCTACTTGAATCACAGAAGCGCCAATATAAGTTACGGAAGGAGCAGCTGAAAGAGGTATCCCGATTTGAAAGGTGGCGAAACATAGAGCAGGAAGCCAAAAGTTCATTTTCCTACACTAGTTTGGCAGCTGACTTTCCAAAGTTCCTTTTGCCGCCCTACCTGTGCCTGGACTATGAGGCCTTTCAGAGATGATGGCACTGGTGATGATGACGATGAAGACAATGAGTTAAATTTACATGTCACCCAACTTCTAGCAATTCTTGCCACAATTTGTTCTCTTCTTATTTTGATTTTTTTTTTTACTTCATATATAATGACGCAAATTCCTTCTTTAGGGGAAGATAAAATACGGCATTCAACTGGTTTTTAGGAAAAAGTGGAAAATAACGTGCCCTAAAAGGCCAGAAATAACCAAATGAGGTTTATGCTTCATGCTGACAGTTCATATAATGATATGCAGCCTGTATCTTTGAAGAGAATGATAGAAATATTGTAAGAGTGACACAATAAGGATTTTTATTCACTGAGCAAATACATAACTGTGACAAACATGGAGAGATGTTGTTGAAAGTCAGGGTTTTGTGTTCCCCGTGTTTGTTGTTGCTCCAGGATAAAAACAAAATGGTGCATATTAAAAAAGAAATGAAAATTTTCCCAGAGGTATAATTTATACACATTCTTTTGGAATTCTGCTCCTGTTAATCTCCAGCCATGAACCATTTCCCAAGATAGCTTTCCTCAATATATGTCTTGGTATGTGAGCTAGAGATAATGAATGGGACCTGTATTCCAAAACCCTTGGCTGACCCCATTTGGAGGAATCTACCCACAGCCTTTTCCAGTCTTGTACACAAATGTTGGAGGGGTGATGACTATATTTCCCCACATCTAAATTTGCACGTCATGTTAACCACAATTCAACGCCATACTGAATTGCGTGTTAAGAGTGTCAGATGAACTTGGTCATTGCCCTTTGTGAACACGCTGCCCTTCAACTGCCAAAGCTTAGCCCTATGTGTCAACAAAGGAGTGTTCACTTTTTCGTGTTATTCCTTTTGCAGGAGCTGCAGGAGAATCAGAGCACACCCAAGCGGGAAAAGCAGGAATGGTTGCTGAGACAGAAAGAGAACATGCAACATTATCAGGCCGAGGAAGAGGCCAACCTTTTGCGGCGCCAGCGGCAGTACTTTGAGCTGCAATGCCGCCAGTACAAACGCAAGATGCTGCTGGCACGCCATAACTTGGACCAAGACTTACTGCGGGAGGTGGGGACCAGTAATGGGTGCCTGATGGGAGCAGGAAGGGGGTGTCTGTCTGTGCTTGAAAAGCAAAACTGCAGGAGATGTACTCTGAGGGGTGGGTGTGTTGGGCAGGGTAAATTGTGTGCCCCTTTTCCCACTCTCTTTCCTTTGGAAAGAGTTGGCATAATGAATGGTTACTTGAATGCCTGCCTTTGCAAGCTCTTTGTAGCTTATTTATTAATTAAATGTCCCCTAATTAAATGAAGTTAGGCCACACAATTCCATAGCAACTATCGACAGGGTGTAATATTAAACCATTTAAAATATTACAGTACAAAACCATATATAAACCGTTCAGAGGAACAATAGCACAGCCTCTAGCAAACTAGTTAGGAGGAGTCTGCCATCGACTTTAGTCCAAGGCCTGGAGAACAATCAGGTTTTAAAAGGTTGTTTAAATTATGCCAGGATGGAGGCTGTATGAATCCTGGGGGAATGGTTTTAGAAGATGGGGGCTCCAGGGCAGAAAAAGCCCAGACTTTTTGGTCCCATTAGATAACATTGTCTAAATAAATGGGAACCAGACCATCTTGACAGTGCCAGTCATGGGATGAGCAGACACTCCACCGGGCCATGGAGGGCATTATAGGTAACTAGGCAACCAGTGACCCATCGGGCCATCCTTTCAGAGATGTTTCCTTACCAGATTCCTATCAGAATAACAGAAGGTCTCATGTAGCGTCTTCACTGGAAAAACTGCCCATGTTGAATTATATAGCACAATCAGATATCAGCACAGGAAATATTTTATGACATGTACTATGTCATAAACTGTTTTGTGATCATTTTGATGTCATAAAATGTTTCATAATATTTGCCAAAATATAGTTCCATGGGGGTTATGGGTCCCAGATTTTGGACACATTAGATTAATTAATCCATTTGAGGGACCCTCAGTTCAAAAATTGCACCATTTCACCCAGTTAAAGGTTATGGAAAGGAGAGTTTTAAAAGGAGAGAAAGCGAGAAAAGCAGCACCTTGAATTGCACCTGGAAGTCTATTGGTAAGTGCAGCTTCCTAAGCAAGAGTATTCCTGGCCACAACTGTCACCGGCTGTTTGAACAGGCGCTGTAAGTCCATGCAGATCCTCAAATTGTGCAGCAGTCCTGAAGGGGGAAGTATTAGCCCTTTCAAAACTAAAGAGAGAACCTCTCCAGATCTGGGTAGTCCACATACTCAAAACCAAATCACTTGGTCTTCTCAGGGTTTCTACCCATCCAGATCCACATAGCCTCAAGGACTGGAACAAGACCTTGTGACAATCACCTGATCAGCCCAGAGTCAAGACATACAGTTGGAGATCATAATCCTGATATCTGATGCAGTCTCGTTTAGATGCTACGTAGCACGTGTGAGGAATACTGTATTGCGTGAGGTGCATTGAGGTCTAATCCACCTTGTGTGTCAAAAGTCTCAGGCTTGATCTCCCTGCCAACACCAACTAAGCCCAATGACAGAGAATGGAGGAGGACCACTCCCAATCCCTAGATGATCCAGAAGGATGTCATGGTTGATAACATCAACTCTCATATGCTTGTTATACAGATAGGATACTAAATCAAAGGGCAATGAAAGAGTTGCTGTTGTCAGGCCATTAGAGAAGGGTACTCATTGGACAACAGAAAGAAAAGTGCTGAGTATTTCATGTATATTGGAACCATAGATAACTATTCAACATGACATTCTGACTCTGCTCTCTTCCCCACCCACAACCTCTAGGAACTGAACAAGAAACAAACACAGAAGGACCTGGAGTGTGCCATGTTGCTGCGCCAGCATGAGTCCACCCAGGAGTTGGAATTTCGTCACCTTCACACTGTCCAGCGTACCCGCACAGAGCTTACCCGTCTGCAACACCAAACTGAGCTGTCAAACCAGCTGGAATACAATAAACGCCGTGAACAGGAACTGCGCCAGAAGCATGCCATGGAGGTCCGGCAGCAGCCTAAAAGCCTCAAAGTAGGTGCTACCTACACGCCGCCTTGCTGCCAGTTGTGTCCGGAAGGGCAGGTTGTGGGAATTCTGGAGTCAGGGCAGGGGCACCCAGGGGTGACAGAAATGGACAGATATGAGGCTGGAAGTCTAGATTCCGGAGAGGACCTTTTGGGTGGACATGGTCCTTGTGACAGTGTGGCAGGGGATCAGGAGCATCTGGCAGATTTGGAGTACTTGCACACTGAGAATCTAGATCCAAAAGGGTGTCAGTTGGATGTCCTGGAGTCGGATTGTGTTTGTGATGATCCAGGTGATGTTACACATGTTGGAGAGGTTTTGGAGTCAACTCAGGTTGAAGCTGAGGTAGTAAATTTGGGAATAAAATACCCAGACCTTTTAGAGATGTATACACATACAAAGGACATTTTAAAGTCTGAGCTAGACAGTCATGGACAGATGGTCCAGAAATGCAGCCAAAAGGAGGAAACTCCAAAGCTGGACGCAGTGCATATTGAGTCTCATGTCCAAGAGTGGTCACAAAAGGGCGTTCTAGGCTTGAGGGATCAGGTCATATTGATGTCAAAAATGAGAGATTGTGGAGAGGTGAAGTCAGATTGGCCCTGCATGGCAGATATAATTTCAGATGGGCAGGAAGCAGAAAATTTGGAGGAAAGACAGGAGTGTCTGGGGCTTGACGAGGAGAGTCACGATGCCTTAGATTCAAGCAGCAAATGCTGGATTTTAGACTATTCTGTGGCAAGCCTAAAACAGCAAGAACTGTATGGCAAGGGAGTTACCGATGTAGGTCTAAGCCAGGAGTTTTTTGGAGAGCTGGATCGCTGCGGAGATGCTTCTGAGGCTCTGCTGCCAATCTGGGGGCGACCAGGTGTTCCGGAGCCTGATGGCCAAGAAGCTGATGATGAGCTAGAACCATTTCTATGCAAAGAGGATTTGTACACTCAGTCTCTCCCCACTATCCTAGAGGAGGGGTCCTTGAGAGGTTCAGGTGATGGCTGCCTGGCCGGTGACGATCCCTACAGTCAAGGGGAGGCTGGCAAATCCCATCCGGGGGGCCCTCTGGTGGCAGCCGTTTTGCCTCATGTTCTCTGTGTGGTTTTGGCCTTGTTGGTCTCTGTGTATCCTTGTGCCCCCACTCTCCTGCTTTTGCTTGCTGCTCTCTGGGCCCAGGGGGGGAGTTTTCAAGATATCCTCCTGGCCCTTGAAGGATTCCTAGTGGGCCTAGCGGTTACATACACCCTGTTGCACTCTGTTTTTCTTCTCTCCGGGTCTTCCTTTCTTCTTCTTATCAAATTGGGGGGGACAGTAGGGGTTGTGGGGTTGAGTGCCAACAGGGGTCGCCTATATGTTCCGGTCATTCTTTTGGCTTCCTACCTCTTAGCTTCTCCCTGGGTTTTCCTGCCCCTTTATCTCCTGGGGGCCCTGGCAAGGCACAGCCTAAAGGGATTTCCCCGCCACGCACGTCGGTTTTTGCTCTTGTCTCTCCTGCATCTCCCACGCCCGGTTTTCCGCATCCTGCAGCGCCTGGGACTGGTTAGCGAACAGGGGCTCTTCCGCCTCTTCCCCAAAACAAACAAAGGCAGCTTCCGGAGTCGTATCCCAGTATTATCCCGCCAACAGCAGCCACTCCTTCCCTGGCATCACCGGATCCTCACTCTCCTTGCCAAACCGATCCGTACCCTCAACAGGATCCTCACCAAGGTGATCTGCGCTCAGTTGCCCCCTTCTGTGCTCCACTGTCTCAAGGGCTTGTATGTTCTGAGGGAGGAAAGGCCCAGCCGTATCCCCTGCTTGGTGGCACGTGCGGCAAGGCTCAGAGGCCATTTCAGTGGGCCAGTGAGACGGTTGAATAGAAGCAGTGGTCGTGTGCGTGTTTCTCCACCGGTCAGGAAGCCCTGGAGATAATAGCCCCTCAGAATCTTGGGTTTCTACACCTTGCCTAACATTGTGAAATGAGCCATTCCAGTTGAACTGCCTGTCTCTTACATGGCAATGTTCCGTGCAGTGGGCCAGCTTCTGGAATTCTGGGGAATCAGACCAGAAGCACTTTTTCAGTATTTACTCTCAAAGCCATTTTTTTCTCCCTCCAAGGTTTGTTGATGTTTTGCTGTCTTCTTACCAGGAGGCTCTGGGCAGGATGTATTTGGTAAAAGAAGCTTTAATATGGGCAGAGCGGAGAACCAAATGTTTGTGCAAGCTCTGATTGTTTACATATTGGGTGTGGACAGGAAGTTTTGTCTTGTGTTCATTGTGTCAACGAGGAAAGAATCACCTGAGGCCCTTTTGTGTCAGCTATTTGGGAGGACCAAATATTTCCTATTTCCATCATCTGGGATAAGGCGTTGAGCTCCAGGTTTGCCAAAAAATAAATAAATAATGTTCCATTCTTAAAATTCTTTTCAGTAACCCCTATTTAAAAGATCCAGTAATGGCTGCTTTTTCTATCTTCAGCATCTCTTGCACAGTGAGGAGATACATACGTGTCTTCATTTCAAGCCATTTTTACCTTCTGAAAAGCTTTGCGTTCCAATTCCTGCTAAAATACACTAGTTCTTCATCTGCCACAGAGAAAGAACCCCCTTATGAAAACTTGAGAAATTAAACATGTTTTTAAAAACCAAGTCCTTCAGCTCCCGAGTGTTTGCCTAGTTTAAGTGATTCTTTCGCCGTTCATATATACTTCCACTATTGGTATGTGTGTGTGTGCATGTTTACACACACATACATATATTTATCATTTTTCACCATATTTGTAACAATCCCCCTTTTTAAAAGTTTGAACTTGAATGTACATTATTTGTATTTGTTTGTGGGTAGACTGGTAAGTTTTATATAATTTTTTGTGGAGGGAGGAAAGGGGCGCTAATAGAATTTTTAAACAATACAATTCGACTGAAAATGGGAGAAATTCATAAAATGACAGCTTATTGCTGTAGATTTTTTCCACTTAAAACAATAATGGGCCATCCAGTAACTTTTTTTTTCTTTCTTCCTTTTTTAAATGAAAAACCACACGCTGGCATTTGAAATGAACGGTTTGGCATTGCGGTGGTTTGCTTTAGTGTAGGCAGTTGCATTTTGGTCAAAGAGAAGAAAAATCACCAAATATGAAAATTTTATGTTTCTGTATGAATGTCTCCTGCTGCCAGGGCATAGGCAACCACTTTGAGCTAAATAAAAACCAAAGCTGTTTTGCCTTTTAATGCTTCTCCCGGCGTGGTTTGAGGCCTTATGGGCAGGAGAGCAGCCTTTTCATTTTTTTTTACAAGACTGGAAATGCCTAGACCATCTCTAAAGTGCAAGGGTGGATCTCCGAACTGAGATGCTCCACTTTTCTTATCTTTCCCAGGGACCAGCTATGCCTTATCCGTAAGGAATGGGGTGCCCCATTTGGGGTAAATGCTTCATAACATCACAGGCCCCCCTTTCCTTCACTTTTTATACTTCTTTTAAACTCTGCTACCTTTTCATTTCCAGGAACCATTTCCTTAAGCTTTAGGGTGAAGGTATTAACACAAGTCTCACTGGCTAGTATGGCATGCTTGTCCCCAGTCATCTGTAGCTTTCTCCTCAAGTGTCCCTGTCACACTGGGAGGAGAGACCTATTTGTTTTCATCCAATTAATAGCCAGGTTAGAGAGTTTTGGAAAACCCAAATGCTTGTGCTGCTTCCCTATATGGCTCCAACTGTTTTTCCTTTTTTAACTTTGAGCAGGTAAGCACTAAACTCTTACCACAGCCTATTCCGCTTTTTTAACTCCAGTATCTTGATCCATTTTAATTGTGACTTACTGAAATCCTCTGCATTGGGATGACTTTGTCAAAGAATAAGGGGAAGCTGCTGTATAAAATCCCAGTTCAGTTTGCATTAATTATTTTGTTGGTTAACTAGCTTTCAAAGGTTTTATTTATTTGGTAGGGAACAAAACCAAAAGTCCAGTGAATTCTATATAAACATATATCATCACAGAATCCATATTTTTTAATCCACTCAGGATGTATATGTAACTGACAACAAACAGAGTGATCCTGAATTCTCCCACTTTGAGAATAAATCCTGTTTGTTTCAGTAGCAGTTAATTAAGAAAATCGGTTTTGCAGATTTTTGTCTTTCTGAGTTCTTCATCAACTGCAGGCAGTACCATGTTTTATAGAATTAAATCAGTTTGAAACGGTCTTCATTTTTATTTATTTTGGTAGCATATTTTTAAAACGGTTACTTCTGTGCATTTCTATGTATTTTTTTCAGTTTCTTATATTCATTCATGTTTTAGTTAGTCCACCTCCCTCCTCCCAATTTGCAACCTCACCCATCAATACATTTCAGATTATTCTAAATTAGATATAATTCCATGTTCATTGATTCTGGCTTTTGGTCCCATGTTTGCATAAAGCACATATCTTGTATTTCTCCCTTTTTTGGTTCACCTGTGATTTTTTAATTTATTTCAGTTTTGCAACATCCACGGATTTGTGTATTTTTTAGCATTCCTCTTAACCTTTTCTTTCTTTTTTTTTCTTTTCTTTTTCTTTTTTTTTTTTTTGGCCAAGCTTGTTTTCATTAATCTAGATTCTATTTTGTCCATTTTAATAATGTATTTTGTATTCCCATTTTTTGTGTGTTTGAATTGTTTTTTTCCCTCTATCTTCACATTTTAAAAAAACTATGTTAAATAATTTTTAATTTATTTCTCCCATTTCATGTGAGGGGACATTCTTCTGTGGTTTATTTATTTCTCCCTTCCCTGTTGTGGATGCATGTGAAATTTTGAAGGAAAAAGAAATAAAAATTCTGCACCACAATTTACCACCTCTGTATTGTGAGTTTTGAGTTTCATGTGATTTGATTTTTAAGAAAATAAGGCACTTAAACTTAAAAACGGGGCTATATGTCTATTTTCATGCACTCTGTGCCAAAAACATCCTCAAGTGATGTACTTTTAGATTTCCAAAAGTAAAATTATTTGGAGGGTGTAAGTGGAGGTCTCTTCTTCCACATTCCACTGTTCTTCCTTAATTCCTAGTACCTCATTTCTCTCTCTATGGCCTCTCAAATGTATGAGGTGTTCATGAAATGAATTAAAATAACATACACAGGTGAAAAATGTATAATCTGGACAGGTTTTTTTCACACCATTTGTGGTTTGGGGTCATTTTAAATGTTGTCCAAAGAGTGATGAAAGATCGTAGCCATGAAAAGATTACTCTTGAAGTGTAGCATAAATTACAGATAATTGAGTAGGTTTCTGTCATCAGAAATGCAAGGAAATAAACATTTTGCTCATCAATGTGAGCTTTGGGGTGAATTAGACTCAGTTTAAATAAAAAGAGAATGGCGTTTCCTTGGCAGCTCAAAAGTTCACTTCTACATATCCAAAACTCATACCATAATTGGAAACGTAGCTTGTAAAGGGGAAAAAAACATGTAATTTTAACTAACCCCACTCCTTGCATCATATTTTGTGATAGTCGGGTAGATTCCTGCCTGATGCATCAATTTTTGCTCAAAATGCCTCCCCTCCCTTTGTGTTCTCCATGTGGCCAATTTAGCATCGATCATGGGGGGCTGTAGTCCACATAACTGGAGTGCACCAAATTGGGAAAGCTGGTGTTAGCATTCTTCACAAATTATTTTAAACTAGTAGGTTGTACTAATTCTGTACTGAATTGTTTCTTGTGATTTTTAGCCTGGCTGATAGAACAATAAATCACTGAAAGGCCTAGCCAAAGAACCAAACTTTTCCAAGATTTAAAAATCATTTATGATGTTTGTTCTTGGTAACTTGCAGGTCCAATTTTGTCGAATGTATAAAGTTTCTGTCTGTCATAACATTTTGTACAATGAGAGACAACAGATAATTTGCCACTATTGCAGACTCTTGTCTCTCGAAATCAGCTAAATTTATTCTATCGATGACTGAAAAATATTATTTTGGGTTTTGCTAGGCAAATGGGATGTCTTAATGTCAATTTGACATCATAATGCTAAAACCTGCTCTCCCATCCTTCCTTCCACTTCTCCAACATGTATTTTGAAAGGAACCTAAATAATGTTTAGATTAGGCCTAAAAGGACTAATATTTTAAAAATATTTTTAAAGTGAATGCAAGTGGATTGGGAGTTACCCCCAACAGAGCTAAGTCTTCAAAAGGTATCCTGTGGAAACTTTTCCACCCTGAACATGAGTCTGAGAAGGAAGAATATTTTCTGTTGCAGAGCAGGATAGAGGATGAAAAGCCATCATCAGCTCATTGGGGAATGGGTGTTGAGAATATCACCTACAATCTATATTTAGGCCATGATGTGGAGCTGCAGTGATGTCATTTTTTTTATCCAGATTATGGTAATTTGGACTGAATTTTTTTTCCCACTTTAGCATTTTTAGAAAAACCAACATGTTGTTGTCTCAAAGGTGCTTTTTCCAAAGGCAGCTGGATTGTTTTTTCCTTAAGGAAGAAAAACAAAATGTTTGATTCTCACGCAAAAAACTTCATCTGTTGTGATGGCGATGGTGTGTGTCTGGGTTGGAAGGACAGGTACTGACAGTTGAGACTGAATGTTGGGCGTGGTGGGGTGGAAGGATAGGTTCTGACCGGGGAGATGGAAGGACTGTATTTCTTTGCAATCATCTGGTCGTTAGTGCTTTCTCTGAGAGCTGTTGAGGCCACTTGGGGGTTTATTTTTGCCCTCAGGGTCACCTGAATCAGGGTGCAGTTGTGGAATCTTCTTGGAACTGCTGCAAGAGCTGCGTTGTAGACTGGAGGTAAGTGATGCACAACTAATGGCACTTTGATTCAGATGATCCTGAGGGCAAAGATAAACCCCCAAATGGCCTCAAGAGCTCTCAGGGAGAGTATTAACGACCAAATGACTTCAAACAAATGCAACCCTTCCAACCCCGCCATCTGGTCAGAACCTATCCTTCCATACCCCACCGTCCGGTCTCAACTGTCAGTATCACCACCACCACCCCTGCCATCGGAATTGATGACGTTTCTTGGATGAGAAACAAAACATTTTGTACTTCTTCCTCAAGGAGAAAAAAAAGTCCAGTTGCCTTTTTGAAAAAGCACCTTCGAGACAGCTGTGATCCAGGTGACTGAGAATCTCCACAGACATCCAACATACAGTTGTTTAGCACACTCCAAAGTGTGTGTGTGTGTGTAAAGTTTCTGATATAGTTCAGAATCTGCCATATCATTCATTTGTGCCTTTTATATTCAGAAATGATCACTGATAACTCAGGAAGAAACAAACAAGGAAATATTTACTGAATGTTTGTCCAAGATTTAAGCCTTTTGAGCAAGCAGACGCCTCGTAAATTTCTCTCCTGAAGCATCTTCGGCTGTCGCCTGGTCACCAGCCAAACATAGATAACTAGGAAATAGAATCAATGGGGAGAACTAGCTAGTACCCTTCAGCTACTTCTCAGTTCATAATACAGATAGTCCTTGACCTATGACCAAAATTGGGGCCAGGATTTTCATTGCTAAGTAAGGCAGTTGTTAAGTAACCCATACCCAATTTTACAACCTTTTTTTGCCACGGTTGTAAAGCAAATCACTGCCGTTGTTACGTGGATCATATGATAATTAAGTGAATCCGGCTTCCCGTATGGACTTTGCTCGTCGGAAGATCACAGATGGCAATCACATCATCCCAGGATGTTGCCACCATTGTAAATAAAGGCTTGGCTTGCCGAGAGCTTTAATTTTGATCGTGGGAATGCTGTGATGGTTGTAAGTGTGAGGGTTGGTTGCAAGTCACATTTTTCAGCACCGTTGTAACTTCAAATGGTCGTTAAACAAATGGTTGTAAGTCGAGGACTACCTGTAGGGCCTGTAGGAAATTTCTAGCGCATCTCCCTTCCTGTTCCCATTGTCCTAGTTATTCCACAGGCAGCCATCCTCCCATAATGGAATATATGAAGCTTCTTCATCGACTTATTCCATTGGTTTTTTTCATGCAGCCTTGTGCCATTTATCCTTCATGAGGTCTTAGCAGAAAGAAGACCCTCCTAGTCCTATTACTTGAAGCTCATGGGCAGTGTTAGCAAATGCATACTGCACTGTTCTTTCAGAGGCAAATCCCATTTTGGGATATTTCTAATTTAATTGGGTATGTCCACTCTAGTGAAAAGAAGGACTAGGGAAGACATGATAGCAGCATTCCAGTATTTGGAGGGCTGCCCCAAAAAAGAGGAGATCAACCTATTCTCCAAAGCACCAGAAAGCAGACAAGAAACTCAGCAAGGAGAGAAGCAGCCCAGAACTAAGGAGAAATTTCCTAACAGTTAGAACAATTAATCAGTGGAATGACTTGCCTACAGAAGTTGTGAATGCTCCAACACTGGAGAAGAGATTGGACAACCATTTTTCTGAACTGGTGTAGGGTTTCCTGCCTGAGCAGGGGGTGGGGGGGTGGGGGGCTGGTTGGACTAGAAGACCTTCAAAGTCCCTACCTATTCTATTATGTTGTTATTTTTCATCAAGCTATGATCCAGGAGGCAACTTTTCACTGCATTAAAGCTATTTGGTTGAGCAGAAACTATTTCATATTGGTGTTACTTTGATTTAAGTGGGAACATTAGAATAGTAAAATTATTGAGTAAAACTACATTTAGTTTATTCCCACCAAAACCCCCACTGGTGGGAATTGTTTGTCTAATACATGCTCCTGTCTCTCTCTCTCTCTCTTTCTCTCTCTCTGTCTCTGTCCTCCTCTTCCTTTCGCATTTGTTCTTTATTTGCCATTCTCCTTCTCCCCCCTCTGGTCACTGGCATTGTTCTGTTTTTGTTTTCTTGTTTCCCCCCTTTTTCTCCTCTTCCTCCTCTTGCTCCCCTAGTCCAAAGAACTGCAAATTAAAAAGCAGTTTCAGGACACCTGTAAGATCCAGACGCGGCAATACAAGGCCCTTCGCAACCATCTCTTGGAGACCACCCCAAAGAGCGAGCACAAGGGGATTCTCAAGCGTCTGAAGGATGAACAGACCCGCAAGCTGGCCATCTTAGCCGAGCAGTACGACCACAGCATCAATGAAATGCTCTCCACCCAGGCCGTAGGTATCCTGCACTGCCCTCCCCTTGGGTGGGAGAGAGGGAGGAATCGGAGAAGAGTGTTTGCCAACTATGCTTTGAATCCCAGGCCCCAACCAATTCTTTTTTTTAGTTTTTCTTTCCATCCTCATCCCTCTTCCCCCAGCTTTGGCCAGCAAAAGTTCAACATAAAATGACCAATCCCATTGAATATGGGCTGACTACTTGAGGTAGAAGTTATCTACCTTGAATAAAGCCCGAGAGATTGATTTAATCCTTAAAATATGGCTTTGATTTTATACCAGTTTAATTGTCGTGCTTTTTCCCAAAAGAACATTGGAAGAGAAGATGCTGAAGAGTAACACATTTTAGAGAGCTGTAATTGCTTGCTCTCAAAACTGAAGTCCCCAAGGCTTCCTTGGGAAGAGGCTGGCTGCCAAGCCACAATGTCCCATTGTGCAATGGGGCCCTTGTTCACAGGGCTCCGATGCATGCTTTTCTCTGTAGCATCTTCACTCCCAAAGAAACCCTTTCTGAGGTGGGTTTTAAAGTTCTGGGGCTGATAGAGTTCCCTTTGCCATAACTGCATAAGGAATATCAGCTTTGAACTCCTAACTCCAAAGGAACGTGGACATGACCACCAGTTGTTTGATCTTTAAATGGACTCCACCTGCCCCTGCCCTTTATTAGGGCAAGTATGAGGTGCTTTTCCAAACAGAATAGACAGAAATCCAAGAGGTACCCATTGTCCTTCATTGAAATGGAAGATGCTCAACTAAGTTGAATTTCTAGCCATTGTCAACTAGGGAGCCCTACCACAAGCAGGAATTTTCGCTATATAACCCTCTTGAGGTAGTGAGCCCTCCACCAACAGCTTTGCAAAGCAGACAGCCTAAATGGAGCCATTTTACAGATTTCTGCCTTTAGTTTGAGGCCAATGCCCATTCCAGAAGCATAGGGAAACTTGGATTATGAAGACCTTGAGGCAAAGCTCGACTGTCCCTTTAAGAGCCATGCTATCCTAAGGAGTGGGTTTTGTGATGTAGGACTTAACGTCTCCTGCTCTCTTCCTAGCTGCGTTTGGATGAAACTCAAGAGGCAGAATACCAAGTCCTAAGGATGCAGCTGCAGCAGGAGCTCGAGCTGCTGAACGCTTACCAGAGCAAAATCAAAATCCACACCGAGGCCCAGCATGAACGTGAGATCAAGGAGCTGGAGCAGCGGGTATCTATCCGCAGGGCCCTCCTAGAGCAAAGAGTAAGTATTTACCGCTCTCCCTGCCTCTCCCGGACAATCTATGGAGCTTGGGGGTCCAAAGATATTCAAAGCACCCACCCAGATTTGTGGCCCCATCATCAATCCCACTCAGGGCCCCCCAAATGTGAATTGTTCTCCTCCATGCAAATCTGAGCTATTTATTCTCTCAGTACTAAACTAAAGATGAACAAGCTTTTTCTGTTAAGTGCTGTAGTCCCTAGAAGAATCTATTGGAGACCATATATATCAAAAATGGGTGGAGCTTCAAGTGGTTTTGAGCAAAGCCTAAACCACAAAGGATTTTCTGATACCCCCTTTTGACCTCTCAACTGACATTCCTGGTTTCTTTTTTCGGCCTTTTAACATAGCTGCCTCCACCTGGCAGCCGAAAAGAATTCTGACATCAGGCTGTGCCTCCGGCAAAAAGTTATCTATTGGTAATCCATAATCACTTGAGAGGCCCTGTCTGAATCAGCAACTCTTAATTACTGTAGTGTAAATAATTGCACTTTCCAGGCTATAGTTTGGGGTGAGCTGTTCTGGGCTTTGTGGATAGTGTTCTCCTTGAACTACATTCTGGAACAGAAAAATCTCAGTGGTTGAATGGTGTTCCTATTGATCATAGTGTACAGATAATTCCTTTTGAAAAGTTGGGGAAGTGTGGGCTTGATCAGTTTTCTCTAAAGTATGTGCAAAAATCAATCAAGAACGCAAACCACTTTTTTTTTTCTGGAAGTGCACAATCTCTCTTTATTGTTCTTTGCTGCTTCTTTTTGTGACTAAGCACTAATTTCTTTGCTTTTTAAGGTGTCATCTATTCATGGTCATTTGGAGTTGAGCAGCTTCTAAATTTAATAAAAGAAGTAGAAAACATTCTGTTTAATCAGGAGCAAGTCAACATCCTATGCCCTTCTGCATAGGATGGTAGCTCCAGGTTTCTGGCAGTGGCCAACTATCAGGGTGTTGAAGACTAATACGGGGGAAAAGGTGTTTTATGAAGTTTGCTCCTGTTGGGTGTGAGGATGGTTTCTTCAGTGGGAATTCACGAAGGAGAAGGTTTAACAACGTTCTGATGGCATCATATCAATGATGTTTCATTAATTGGCTTCCTGGAGGGATCTGATTGGTCACTTGAGAAAGGCTATTGGATTCTCCTGAACTTTTAATCTGACTCAGTCACTCAATAACATTAGTCCTTCCTCCTCTTTGTTTTCCATGGAAAGTAAAGAGGGAATAACAATAGTATACAGGTAGTCCTCAATTTACAACCACACTTGAGCCCAATCAAGACCAGAATTTCCAATGCTAAGCAAGGCAGTTATTAAGCATGTCACATGTGATTTTTATAACCTTTTTTTTTTTTTTTTGCCAGGGTCATGAAACAAAACATCACAGTTGTTAAGAGAATCCGGCAAAGCCCCCCCCCTCCCCCACCATTGACTTTGCTTGTTGGAAGCCACCTGGGAAGGCTGCAAATGGTGATCATGTGACTTTGGGATGCTGCAACCATCGTAAATAGATGCTGGTTGTTAAGCACCGAAATTCTGATCACGTGACCATGGGGATGCTGCAGTACTCCTGTCCTCAACTTATGACCACAATTGAGCCCCAGATTTATGTAGCTAAGTGAGAAATTTGTTCATCGAGTTTTGCCCCACTTTACGACTTTTTTCATCACATTTGTTAAGTGAATCACTGCAGTTATTAAATGAGTAACACGGTCGTTAAATGAATCCGTTTCCCCATTGACTTCGCTTGTCAGGTGGTGGTAAAAAGGGGATCCCATGAACCTGGGACACTACAACGGTCATAAAAGTGAGTCAGTTGTCATCCAAATGTCGATCACATGACCCTGGAGATGTTGCAATAATTGTATGTGATATGGTCATAAATCACTTTTTTTAGTTGCCGTTGTAACTTCAAAAGGTCACTAAATGAACTGTTGTAAATCAAGGAGTACCTGTAGTCGTGTGCAAGGACTGGTCAGAATGACTTTTTTCAAGAGTTCCAAATAATCTCCAAACAAATGGTTGCAAGTCAAGCACTACCTGTGTCACTGCTTTGAGTAAGAAAAACTCTGTGGAATTTTAGGGTTTTCTTCTTTTATTTTCTGTTCTTCAGTTCAGTTTTAGCTTTGTACTTCTACAGCTATTTAGATGAAGTTACTCCTCTCCTTCTACTCCCAACCATTTTCAGTTTTTTTCTATTCTGGATTTAGAACTTCTCTTCCTCCTAAATGAATTGGAGGCATTCATAGTTCAATTTTTGTGTGGTGTCCACAATTCTGAATAACAGGAGTCCTATACCTCCTGTTCCCTACTAGGCAAGGCGATTTCAGCTCTGGCAGCAAAACAATACTGAACTGTGCTTTCATAAAGCACTAAATTCCTTTTTTTTAACATAGAAAAATAGCTGGGAATAACCATTATTCAGGGCACTCCAATTGCATGCTCTTCCTGTCTTTGTAAAGTACCCCATGGGATCAGACTCAGGTGATGCACCTGAGACTCTCGCATGACAAAAGCAATTATTTAACTTTTAATTCCTCAATTCCTGCGGAATTTGCATTCCTAAGAAACTTGCAAAATCTATTACAAATGGGGCTGCTTTGTTCTAAAGTGGGTTTTTTATATTAAAATGTTTTTTTAAAAATTAATCTGAGCTAAAAGTCCGTCCAATCTCCTTTATCTTTCGTGGTTCTTTAGGTTCAGCTATGAAGTTGCAGGCATCTGACTGAAACCGTGAGGATCTGAATACAGATTATGAAATAAGGCCTATCCCATGTGCCTCTTTTGGGGATAAGGAATCTCCGTTATCTCTAATTTAGGGCAGATGTGTTGAGTGCTAGGTCTCAGTTCCTCATTTAAGCAATTCACCCAACTTCATGTATATCTTAAAGAGGGTTGTTACTGAATCCAATTCTTAATAATCTTGGCACAGGTAGTTATCGATTTACAACAACCAAGCCCAAAATTTTTGTTGCTAAGCAAAGCAGGTTTAAGTGAGTTTTGCCCCATTTTACGACCTTTTTTCCCCACAGTTGTTAAGTGAATCATTGCAGTTATTAAGTGAATCATGTAGTCATATGAGCACAGTGGTTATAGTGCAGTACTGCAGGCTACTTCTGCTGACTGCCGGCTGCCTGCAATTTGGCAGTTCAAAACTCAGCAGGCTCAAGGTTGACTTAGGGTTCCATCCTTCCAAGGTGGGTAAAATGAGGACCCAGATTGTTGGGGACAATATGCTGACTCTGTTAATCGCTTAGAGAGGGCTTTAAAGCACTATGACATGGAATATAAGTCTTAAGTGCTTTTGCTATTGCTATTAAGCGAACTCCGCTTCTCCCAATAGCTTTGTCAGAAGCCAGCTGGGAAGGTTACAAATGGTGATTATATTACCCCAGGACAGTGCAACTGCCATAAATACAAGCCAGTTGCCAAGTGACCAAATTTTGATCACATGACCATGGGGATGCTACAATGGTCATTAAGTGTGAAAAACGGTCACTTTTTTCAGATCTGCTGTAATGGTCACTAAATGAATAGTTGTAAACTGAAGACTATCTGCGGCGTATCTTTGTTGGCTACCAAGTGAGACAAAAGGGCTGTTTCTCAATGCTACTCTGGTATCCAAGCCAAGTGTGTTTGTGGATTCTTGCACTTGAAGTCACGATGCATTTTTTTCCCCCTTTCCTTGTCCAGATCGAAGAGGAGATGTTGGCCTTGCAGAATGAACGCTCCGATCGCATCCGCAGCCTCTTGGAGCGCCAGGCCCGGGAGATCGAAGCCTTCGACTCTGAAAGTATGCGTCTGGGATTCAGCAATATGGCGCTCACAGGCATTCCAGCTGAAGCCTTCAACCAAGGCTACACGGCCCCTCCTCAGCCCTGGCCCTCCCGCCCGGTTCCCCGCAGCGGTTCCCATTGGAGCCACGGGGTTCAGAATACAGCTGGTGCTCCTCATGCATGGAGGCAGCCTCCCATGCTTGCCCCGCCCCCTTCAGCCTGGCTTCATCCCCCTTCCTCATCTCCCTCCTCCTCTTCCTCCTCCTCGGCTCCTGGCGGCCGTTCCAATGTGGTCATGCTGAGAAACAGCCCCCAACCACTGCGGCGCACAGCTTCTGGCGGCCAGTCGGACCAGGGCATCAGCCGTTCAGCCAGTGTCACTTCTCACATCCTCAACGGGTCACATTTTTCCTACTCGTGAAGCGATTGGTAGAGAACAGGGAGACTTGGCTGGAGGCAAATGGGGGATTGGCTGGTGAAAAAGGGAGGGAGGCGGGGCATGTTATCCGGGGGTCGATAAGTTAAAAAAACAAAAATGGGAGAAGCTGTGAAACTGGACCACAGTGGAAGGCTCTCGGTCATCATCAGTAGCCTTTGAGTTGTCAATCACCAGGAGAAGGTTGGACTGTGAGATGGAAGGTTGAATTCTCGTCCTCTGGAGCATAGCTGGTGCCTCCTCAGATCGTGGTTTCCTATCCCATACCAAATGGATAGAGACATCGAAGCTGCAAACATGATGTTGGCAGTCTATTCTTGTGTCCCTGACGGCTGTCGGTTGCTCCCCCAGCGTCACCACAATCTGTAGATGAAGACAGACCAAGAATAGTGTTCCAGCAATGGAGATAAAGTTATCTCTTCAGGGTGTGGCTGAATAATCTCTTCTCTTGAGAAGAGAGGGTGGGGAAAAGAAAAGAAAAACACTCCCACAATACAACAAATCCAGAATTTTTTAATTGTGCACTGTGGCTTGTTTGTGGGTGTAATTGGAGCTGCTGCAGCCAGAAACCCTGCTTCTTCCTCTCCAAGGCCAGAGGTTCCTTGAAGTCAGCTTGGCTAGTGAGAGGAACGGACAGGCCTTTGAACTGGAGAGAATCCTGGATTTGCATTGATGGTGGGGCTAATCTGCATGCTTAGAAATTTTCAGAGTGACAGTGAAGAACTTTGCATCCTGGGCGCAGACACTGGCTTTTGTTCCTGCCCAAATTCACAGACAGGAGGAGATGACAGAATTTAATCTGCTTTCTGTGTACCTTCCTTAACATACTCTAGCCCAAGGACGGGAGAGGGAAATGTATAGGACAGGCTACTCTGGGCTCTAAAATCTGCATTGCCTTCTCTTTCTCAATCTGGGGCCTACTCCAGCTCTAGAAACTCTCTTGGCATCATGCTGGTCCCACATGATGGGGAGAATAAATGGGTTGTCAACTCTTTCTATCCCGATCATGATCCGAATGTAGATATTAATCAGTGCCCTCCATCCACAACCCCAATGTCTGTTTTGAGATGTGGCCCTAAGCCCACCTTAGTCTGGGGATCATCTGTTAACGGTCAACCCTTAAGCTTATAAACATAGTCTTTCTTCCCTCACTCTCCTCTCTTATGGAAGAAGCATCCAACAATTTTTGCAACAAGGAGCTTTGGACTGGAGCTCTTCCCAAACATGCACATATAGCACATTTAGTTTCCTGATCACAATTTAGATCTCTGGAAGAGATTTAGCTTAGTGCTTATGCAACTAACCTTTATATGAAATTACCTCCTCCGAGTTGCTTTAGATGCAGTTTGCCCACTTTATAATTTTCAAGCCTTTTTGTCTTTTCCACATTTGTCACAGTCTTGGCACCTTCCGTTGCTCATGTTAGCCTCTTCCAATCTGCAGCTCTGCAGACCAGGGTTCATATTTGCATGCAAGAGATTTGGTTGCAGATTTCAGGAAGCCAGCTGAGTCAAGTACTTTACTTGGTTGGCTCAGATTGTACACAGTGCCATTGTCATCTCATTTCTTCCTCTGTTCCTACACATTCTCCTTCTCAAGCCATACATCCGTTCTGAAAATTACAGAATAACCCAGTATGATCAAACCTCAAGGCTATCTATCCAGGGAAGATTGAGATCAGGGACCACTTGACCTTAATAAATGATTTTGAAGACCAGCTATCTCTACTCTGGGCTTAAAGAACAGGGCCTCCCTTTCCTCTGAAAGGCAGGCAGATTAATTAACCTGAGAACAATCAGGATGAGACAGAAGTGGTCCCATCAGCCGATCGAAAGGTTTTCAAAATCGTGTATCTATCTTATTTGGCGGATTTGCCTGAACTTCCTTGGTGCTCCATCCAAAAGAAAGTCTGAAATTAATATTGTGAAAGGGTGTGCATTTGACATGAATTAGAGATCTAAAACCCAGTTTCTTTCATGAGAGCAAGTTAATCTGGCAGTGAGGGTCACTTGGGATTCATTCTCTCTTCCTGTCCCCTTCCCCACTGAAGTCTAGAAACCGTAACAGTCTTCATCAACCTGATGTTCCCCAGATAAGTTGGACTGCAACTTCCATCACCCCCAGCCAGGACGGCTAAAGGGAATTCTAGCTCAACCTCTCTAGGGGGCATCAGGATTGGCAAGACTTTTGTAGGAAGAAGGTTTTTGCAGTTCTTGCAAAATGAAGCGTGGGGGTCATGTTCATTCACAACACTGAAGCATTTGAATTTTAAACAATAGTTGTACGGTGGGCGATATTAGTGTCTGCCCCAGGAGATAGTCCTTTTCTTCTAGCAGTTAATCCATTGGAGAAGAATGCCAGGATCCTATGCGGTGACAGCAGATGTGATTGTGAATTCTCCTCTTTTAAATTGCAAATGGGAGAATTCTGAGGAAATTAAAATGCTCATTGGAAAAATAGATGTCAGATGGCATCTGAGGTAGAATTTCTGAGACACTAGTTTTGTATGCTTTACAATTATTTTCACTATTGGGGGGGAGGCATCTAAACTAGGTAGACACTGACCAGTTATTAAAGTGAGCAGAAGTGAGGATTTCACCAGCTCCCCATCTGCTGTTTATGTAAATAAGGCTCAGATTAGCTAGGTGCAGGAGGAGAAAAACTGCCCACTTCGCAGAAAACCACTTTTTCAAGTTTCTCAACCTTATGAAATGGGGAGTGGAAGAGAAATAATGCTGGCACCCTAGAAAGAGACACTTGTCCTAATAAACAGGGAAGATGTTTGTCTCATTCAAATGTGGGCTTCTAAAAACCATTCAGAGCAGTTGGACGGTATTGCAAGGTATCCCATGTGCAAAATGAGTAGAAGAGCCCAAATCTGTGACGGCAGACTAGAAGATTCTTGGAAGGGCCAAAGAGTCCGTCTTCCTCCTCTTAAAAAGAGTCACACTCGTGAGGTTTTGCTGTTCTTGCACAAGAACCTGAAATTTTGCCCACCCACCCCCAGTGCAAGGCAGCCAAAGCACATCTCCCCTCTCTCCTTCTAACCAAATGTAACAATTCTCAAATCCCCCACCTCTTTTTTTTCCCTCCAAATCTCCACAGTGCTCCTTCCCCCAACACAATCCTCGGGCCCAAAGTTTGCCTCCACTGCCAACTTGTCTGGTGGATTTTTCCCAGAGCCCTCTCCCAGATTTGGCAAGTCCATTTTCTACTTGAATCAGGCCCCCTTTGTTTAAGAGGGGAGGGTGGGAGGGAAGAGGAGGAGGAGAAGGAGGGGATCTTTGATGACTAAATGAAGATGTTCATTTAGTGATTTCTTTCTCCTGCCTGCCTGGGACTGAGAAATGGGGTTACAGGGAGGGATACGGCTGGAGGGGCTTGATGTATTATAATAATCCTTATGTTTCTAAAAAAAATAATCTTTTTTTTTCTGTTTTTGGTGCCATAACTTTCCCCATGTACAGTTTTCCTCTTCCTGGTTTTTTTTGTTTTTGTTTTTGTTTTTTTTTGTTTGTTTGTGCTGCCCCGCTCACCCCCTTTTCTTTTCCTGTCTCCCTCTGTGTGGGTGATTAAAAAATAATGTGAGTGTGTGTATGTATGTCTTTTTTTATATATGAAGAAAAATGTTGCGGGGAAACTTAGACATATGTGTCCTATGGAATGTATTAGAAAATAAAACACTTTTTAAAAAAAAAAGAACGGGGAGGGGTGGGGAAGCTTGAATCTTACATAGGAGAGCAAACGTGGAAGGAAAACACAAAGGTGGAATTGGTTGCTCTCTAGAAGGCTACCAATGGGAGAGGCTTTGGGCAGGGTGAGAAATCTTTTAATAAAAATGTTGAATATTTAAAAAAAGAAGAGTGTCTTGTCTTTTTTCTTGGGGAGGGGTGAAGAACTCCAGGGTTAAAGCAAGTTTCTTCATGCCAAGATGCTAAAACTCAAGATATCTGTGGGTTGCTTGGTGCTCTCTGAGCTTAGCTGTCTTCTTGTAGACCTTTCACCACCCAATTAGATAACATCAGGAATGCTAGAAGGGAATGGGTTTGCTTCTAGCACTGATTATGTTACCTAGCTGGGTGATGAAACGTTTGCAAAAAAAGACCCAAACTCAGAGAGCTCCAAGGGACCCACGGTTCATCCCTGAACGATGAATATTCTCTACTATTGGTATTCAGAAATCTAACGGCAGCACATTTCAACTGCCCTTCCTTGTACGGTTCTTAGCCCTAACAGGTTTCTGTCCTACCTTCAAAGCATGAGCTTGTTCCTTTCCTTTCTAAAGTACATTTTCTGACTCACAGCCAGCATCATGGAACTGCTGAGTCTCTGCAAATCTGTCCTGTGTGGCAGTTTGCAAAAGTTTGGTCCTCTTGCTTTATAAGGAATTCCGTCACCTAGCAACTGGATTCTGGAAGCATTCCCATGGTAACAGCATCCCGGCAGTTTGGCGAGCAACAGGAGACACAGCTTGGTTTCATTCCACCTCCCACACTGGGGCACCTGAGGAGGAAAGGGCTGATGGTTTGTGTTTGAGTGGGAAAGAGGGCTTGTGTCTACATCCAAGATAGGTGACTTCACACGTTTCCCAAACACAGATTCTTGATCCTCCCTTTGCAGCCAAGCATCTGGGCACGGCCAAAGTCCTGACTTTCTGTTCCATTGGGCCCTTGAGAAAAATACCAGATGTTTGAAACTGCTGTATCTTTGTCATAATATTGCGGGACAACAGGTTCAATTGGTGTCTGTAATCAGATTTGGGAATCTGAATTTCAGGTACGGCATGCAGACTTTGTGTGTGCATGGTGGTGATGTGCATGTCACTTCAGGATAAAGGAGGATTTAGCAGCTATCTTCCCCTCCTAGACAGCAGAAAATCATAACTCCAATTAATCCTCAGATCGGGATCCAAGCTGCAAGATTTCCAAAAGGTAAACGAAGCACAGAGTACAGCCAGCTTTTTCTATTTTCTGGTAGTGGTTCAAATATCTTTGTGTAGCAGCCAGAGGTGTGGTCAAAGTATGCAAGGCATGTTTTAAAAAATAGATGGGAGCTGGCCTCACCATGTTGCCATGTTAACTTTTTTTTTTTTTTTTGGCTATATTTTACAGAAGCCCCTAAGAAGTCCTTTCACCCTCACCAGTTACCCTCATTCACCCACTTTCCTTTTATCTAAAAGCACTACAGAAGCAAGCATCCATTTACAATGTAATGTTACTTATGCAATCTGCAAATAATTATTTTCTTCTTCCATGGAACAAATAATTGTCTAAAAGTGAGCGCAAGTGATTGATTTTTAATTATTTTTTAGTAAACATATCGAGCTTTCTGACCCCAATTTCTAAATTTTCTATAGGATTGCTTTTCCATTTATTTGTTTCAAGAAATTGTAGGGCCACTCATTTCAACAAAATTACTCTGGGTGGCTAGCGATACAGAAATCATAAAATTAAACAAAATAGATTGAAAGCAGGAGAATAGAATACAGTGTGATCAAGAGTCCAAGATAAAATTCTCACAGTAATAATAGCATGTATGTATATCAGGTTTTACTAACTTCCTGGCTCCATTGTCTGGGCATCTCAAAGTTCTCTGCTGCCATGAGGACTAGGAACTTGTTTTAGAAGTAAACCCGGAAGATTCAGAAACTAATTTTACAGTACTTCATTTCTTTCTGGGTAAGGACAGTGCCGAAGATAATCAATTTTTCTTCTCACTTTGAAAAATAGCTGGCAATATTTTAAAATATTGGGGGTAGGGCAGAGGGACAAAAAGCAAACAACAAATAAAATTTCAGTCAGCAAGAAATGGAAACACATGCAAAGATTAGATAGCTACATTTCAAAAGCTATGAAATACCTAGTTTTTAAAAAAACTAATCAAAAATCATTTTTCAAGTTGACAAAAACAGAGTTGGGTTTAGCGCCAGTACTAGAGCTCTTAGCAAAATTCAACCTTATTCCTTCCATAGAATGAACTGGCCAGGATCTCCTTGGTCCCTTCACTATTAAAAGATGAGGGAGAAACCTAATTTTGGAGGCCCTTGGTTGATGCTCAGAGGCCTATAGCATCTCCATTCAGTTGCAAGGAGCAAAGTCAAATGATTCCTGCTGATGTTTTGTTGCATGACTCAATTTCTATGGCCAAACAGCTGCTCCTTAATGCAGGATATACCGTATTTTTTGGAGTATAAGACGCACCGGAGTATAAGACGCACATACCTTTTTTGGGGTTTTTTTTAAAGGTTTTTTTTAATTTATTAGACAAACACACATACAAACATACAATGTATTTTCTTTGAACAGAGTATTTGGCTGGTTCACAAATTTAAACAGTGCTTAGTCATTTCAATTAAATTTACAATTTCTATATTTCCTTTTTGCCATATTTATTCCTCATCTATTTTTTTTAAAAAAAACAATATTACCCTTCATCCTCATCTCTAATCTTAATCAAATTCAAATTTTCCCTTCTATTCTATATTATACCCCTTCCCATTGTCATCTATTTTTATATCCATCCTCACATTGGTTAGTAATATTACATTGTTTAATACAAATTCAACATTTTAATATAAATCAATTAGTTATATAACTATCTTTTTTGTATATTAATCAACATGAACATGAATATTCCAATTATTTCCATGCAATTCAATTTCTTACAAATCAATTAATTATATTTATCAATAATAATAAACTAAACAATTTCCCCTCTTATGTTACTCATTTTCACATCTTAAAATCTCCCAATAACCCACAAAGTTTTGCCCATATAATCCTCCAAATCACAACTTAATCATTTCTACTTTCATCACAATATATAATTAAAAATATTTCAATCATTACAATTTCCCTAATTAAATTTAAAAATGTTCTAGCTGCTATCCAAGCTACAATTTAGTCCTTTTTTACTTTCACCACCATATACCATTAAAGGTATTTCAATTGTTACAGTTTATATTTATTCATATTTCTAAAAAAAAATTAAAAATGTAATTTAATTTAATTTAATTTATCACATTTCTATGCCGCCCAACTCTCGAGGGACTCTCGGCGGCTTACAGCAAAAATAATGTGAACAATGAACATAGAAAAATTATTAAAAAACATTTTTAAAACATTTTAAAAACATTAAAAGCCCATGCACACCATTCATGGCCGGATCTCGCAAGATTGTAACAGCGAGATCAACGGCCCCAGGCCTGCTGGAAAAGCCAGGTCTTCACCGCTTTCCGGATGGCCAATAGGGTGGGGGTAGTCTGGATCTCAGGAGGTAACTGGTTCCAGAGAGCTGGGGCAGCCACAGAGAAGGCCCTCCCCTGCGGGCCCACCAGCCGGCATTGTTTAGCTGACGGGACCCAGAGGAGACCAACTCCGTGGGATCTTACTAGTCGCTGGGAGTTATGCGGTAGAAGGAGGTCTTGAAGATAGCCTGGCCCTGACCCATGTAGGGCTTTAAAGGTAATAATCAACACCTTGAATTGTGCCTAGAGACCAATAGGGAGCCAGTGCAGCACGCGGAGAATTAGTGTAATGTGGGTGTATCTGGGTGCACCCACAACAGCTCGCGCAGCTGAAAAACTTATCATTGTCTAGATTTCAAAAATACAAAGACAAATATTCCAATTATTATTCATTTCATTTTTACAATCATGATTTCCCATTTATTTCTTACTACTATTCATATTTCAGTTCTAAATATGTATAACATTTTTCTCTTTCATTTCTTTTTCTCCCTTCCCATTTTTATTTTTGCCTTTTTCTTTCTCCTTTTTTTTTTTGTGTGTGTTTAAAATCTTGAACTCTCCTCTTTTGCCCTAAATTTCCCATTGTTTGTACCTACCTTTTTTGGTGAGGAAAAAGAAGAAAAAGAAATCTCCCTCTGCCTCTGCCTAATTTTGCCTCGCTACAGCAAACAGCCTGCTTTACTTTCAGTTTCGTTTTCAGCGTAACTTGATTAGCACAAGGAAAAAAAATCTTCTCCAGCAATTTAGCTCTTTGCAGCAAGCAGCAGAGCCTTGTGCAAAACAGCTGAGAGCAAATCAGCTGAATGTCGGGAGGCCGATCTAATCAACTTGTGCTAATTAGCCTATGCTGAAGCTGAAAGGAGCTGTTTTTTTCTTGCTGTTTGCTTGCAAGGAGGTAACTGCTGCAAGGCACAGGACAAAGGGTGGGGGCCAGTGGGTGGGCAGGGCTACATTCAGTGTATAAGATGCACCTAAATTTTCACCCCCTTTTGGGGGGTAAAAAGGTGCGTCTTATCCTCTGAAAAATACTGTAAGTTTGATGCAGGAGAGTACAGAAATCCTGATGCTGGTTCTTTGCAGCAATGCTATTGGGGAGAACTGTAACAATAGCTAAACCCAGTTTCAGTCTCTTTAGACTTCAGACTAAATGGTGTTAGGGAGGAACAGAGGCTTTTTCAAAGGGAGTGCCTCAACAGTAGAACATTATAAGAGCCATGGTGGTTTCAGTGGTTAGAATGCAGTATTGCAGGCTAATTCTGCCAACTGGCAGCAGTTCAACCCTCACTGACTCCAGATTGATTCAGCTTTCCATCCTTCCGAGGTGGGTAAAATGAGGAGCCAGGTTGTTGGGGGCAATAGGCTGACTCTGTAAATGGCTTAGAGAGGGCTGTGAAGCAGTATATAAGTCTAAGTGCTATTGCTATAATAGGTATGGCTGATTCATTCATTCTGCTGACAGGCCTTATTTTCGTCTCAAAAGTTCTCCTTTGACAGCCCTGGAGAAGAAAAGTTCTCCCTTTCAGCCTCCATTAAGCTTTCATCTAACCTTCAAGATACATCTCTTTATTTCTCTTCTCCCCTCCTCAATCCCCCCCCCCAAATCCTTTTTTTTAAAGATCCAAAATGGAAAAGAGCTCCGATTTGGAGATTAACAGTCCTCCTCAGTCTGATAAAAGTCTTCCGGGAGGTTTTGCCCCCAGAATCTCCGAAACCATGGCTGAGCTGCTCGTCAACACCGTGGCTGGCACTGCCCAAATGGTCCAAGTCTCTGTAGAAGCCCAGAAATCTGCCCAGGTACTTCCGGTTGACTTTTCAGCCCAGCCCTAAAGAGGGAGTCTGTGGAAGTGAGAAATTCTCTCTCTTGTACAGGTAGTCCTTGACTTAGGACCACAATTGAACCCAAAATTTATGTGGTTAAGTGAGAAATTTGTTCAATGAGTTTTGCCCCATTTTACGACTTTTCTTGTCACATTTGTTAAGTGGATCACTACAGTTGTTAAATTAGTAATACGGTTGTTAAGCGAATCTGGCTTCCCCATTGTCTTTGCTTGTTAGAAGGTTTCAAAAACATGATCATGTGAACCCAAGACACTGCAACCATCATAAATGTGAGTTAGTTGTCAAGCATCCAAATGTAAATCACACGACTATGGGAATGCTGCAATGGTCATAAGTGTGAAAAATGGTCATAAGCCACTTTTTTCAGTGATGATGTAACTTTCAACGGTCACTAAGCAAACTGTTGTAAATCGAGGACTACCTTTAATGAGGAACTATTCAAAGTTTTTTTTAGTCATGGCCCATCATAAATAAAGTTTAAAACCATAACGGTTTAGGGATAGTATTCGACTTATGACCGCAATTGAGCCCAAAGTTTCTGTTGTTGAGACATTTGTTAAGTGAGTTTTGTCCCAATTTGCAACTTTCTCATCACATTTGTTAAGCGAATCACTGCAGTTGATAAGTGAGTAACCCGGTTGTTAAGTGAATCTGGCTTCCCCATTGACTCTGTTTGTCAGAAGGTCTCAAAAGGGGATCACATGACCTTGAGACACTGTGCAAAAGGAATAAAAGTCATTTAATCATAAGCCAAAGCTGTCCAATCCTTCTATCCCTGAAACCTATTCATAAAAACAGTAATACTGAAATGAGAAAATAATTCTGTGCAGCATAAGAGACTGGAATATAGGCGAGTCCTCGACTTATGACCAGTTGCTTAGCAACCATTCAAAGTCACGATGAACCTCCCTTGTGGCTATTTGCGACATGGAACTGAAGCTCCGACAGTCACCGCACTCCTTCAGTCACATGACCAAACTTTGGTTGCTTGGCAACGCAGCCACATTTATAATCCTTTGCAGAGGCCCAGGGTCCCATGACTGGTTTTACAATGGTCATAGCAAATTACTGGTTCGCTTAACAACCTTAGTGTTTTGCTTAAAAACTGCTGCAGAAAATTGAGTCAGTCACGTGACTGACTTGTTTTATTACCATCGTGATTTACAACCTTGATGGGCAGGCTCTATTACAGTCATAAGTCAAGGACTACCTATATAAATGTCCATATGTGAAAAGCAGTATGAGTGAAAGTGCAAAGGTGAAAGGGTTAACAATAATCCAATTTCAGGGAGTCCTCGACTTACGACCACAATTGAGCCTAAATTTCTGTTGGTAAATGAGATGGTTGTTAAGTGAGTTTCACCCCATTTTACGATCTGTCTTGCCACAGTTGTTAAATGAATCGCTGCATTTAAGTTAATAGCATGGTTGTTAAGTGAATCTGGCTTCCCCATTGAGTTGGCTTGACAGAAAGTGATCACATGACCCCAGGACTCTGCAACCATCACAAATATAAACTAGTTGCCAAGCATCCAAATTATGATCATGTGACCATGGAAATGCTACAATGGTCATGTGAAAAATAAGTCACTTTTTTTGTGCTGTTGTAACTTCAGTCATGAAACAAATGTTGTAAATCGAGGACCACCTGTATATACAGGTAGTCCTCGACTTACGACCACAACTGAACCCCAAAATTTTTGCTGTTAAGTGAGAAATTTGTTAAGTGAGTTTTGTCCCACTTTACAACTTTCCTTGCCATGTTTGTTAAGTGAATCACTGCAGCTGTTAAACTAGTAACACAGTTGTTAAGTAAATCTGGTTTCCCTTTTGACTTTGCTTATCAGAAGGTTGCAGAAAGAGCTCAGGTGTCCCCTGGGACACTGCAACCGTCATAAATATGAGTCTGTTCTCAAGCATCCGAATGTAAATCACGTGATCATGGAGATGCTACAATGGTCATAAGTGTGAAAAATGGTCATAAGTTACTTTTTTCAGTGCCATTTTAACATTAAATGGTAACTAAATGAATTATTGCGAGTCAAGGACTCCCTATATATAGGAATAGTCTTCCATAGAAAATCATAGGGCTCCAAACTGATCTGTCTCCCCACTTTTTTTCAGCTAGCTTGTTTCCATGCAGAGCACGCACTGACCCAAGCCCGTCTGAGCTACATGGCAGCAAGGGGTCTAGCTGAGCGACTTTTGGGATTCTTGAGCCCCCCTGATTTTCAGGGACTCTTCCAGATACTCTCACAGCCCCCCATGCCATACTCTGAATTTTGCACTATCATCCGACGGACAGAAAATGGTAAGCAGTTGTTCACCATTGCTACTTCCTCTTACTCTGGAGTAGTACCACTCTACTCTCTATCTACTACTTAATAGCCCCCACTCATTCTCAAGAAATTCAGGTCCTTCTAAACCAAGGTTTCTCAACTTTGGCAACTTTAAGGTGAACAGACTCAACTCCCAGAATTCCCCAGGCAGCCTTAGTGACTGGGAAATTCTGGGATTTGAAGTCTGTTCATCTTAAAGTGGCCAAGATTGAGCAACACTGTTCTAAATGCATCTCTCTTCTTGCCTCCCAGCCCTCCTACACCCCGTTCTCAAATGCAAGCCGGGATTTAACGTGGGACGGGAACCTAGACCAGCTTCTGAATGCAGCTGCCAGTAAGTGACTTTGTGGAAGGAGCTGGGGATCAGGGTTGCTTATGGAGACAAATCTCTGGCCTACCATTTCCAGCCTGGTTCAATCTTCTTTTCCCAGACCAGATATTACAGATGATGGTCTTCAGAGAAGGTTTCCTGATCTCCAGTTCTTTAGACCCTGTTGTGTCAGCAAAGCGGTAAGTAAAACACATCCATGCAGACTTGAAAACTTCTGCAGTCCAAGTTTCATTTTGTAGTAACTGAAGAGTAGGGTTTGATTGCAAGTGGAGCCAATAGAACCAATCAGATGACCAGTGTCCAACCTTGGCAACTTTAAGACCTGTGGACTTCAACTCCCAGAATTCTCAAGCCAGCATGTTGGTTTGGGGAATTCTGGGAGTTGAAGCTCACAAAGTTGCCAAGGTTGGATACCCCTGAATAAACTCTAAGATAGAGAGCGAAGTTCCATCTCCTTTGTAAACCATCAACATCTGAGAGTATTAATTATATGTGCAAGAAAGACATTAGGCATGCTATAACATGAGCAGTTCAAACCAGCTGGAGAGATAGTCAAAACTTGATTGTATTTGAAGTATACATCAGATTTGTGGAGGAAATTAGACAGTCCTTGACTTACAACCATAATTGGGACCAGAATTTCCATTGCTAATCAAGGCAGTTGTTAAGTGAATCACACCTGATTTTGCCACCTCTTTTGCCATGGTTATTAAGCAAATCCAGCTACCCTGTTGACTCTGCTTGTTGGAAGCTGGCTGGGAAGGTCACAAATGATGATCACATAACCCCTAGATGCCGCAACAATGAGAAATATATACCAGATGCCAAGCACCCAAATTTTGATTAAATGATCATATGGATGCTGCAATGCCTGGTCATAAATGCAAGAAGGTCATTTTTTTTCATTGCTAATGTAACTTTGAATGGCCATTTATTTAAGCTATTAAAATAAGAAAAGCACTTTATTGGAAATATATAGTGGCAATCAGATTTTTTTTAAAATAGTTGTAAGTCTAAGACTACCTGTACTATGGCTTTCTCATCAATGGAGGTTAGTAGAAAGGAGAGGTGATCTGTCCTACCAAGTGTTCTCCAGGGTGAGCTTTGCAGGTTCCTATTTGGAGCATGAGATCAAAGGCCAACAGGTTTGAGAAGGCTATACGCAAATTGGAAGAATGCTTGATGGATGTGAATCACCTTTTAAATACACATTGTGCCTTGTTAACATAAATAATGAGAAATTTTAAAAAGAATTTCTCTAACCAATGGGGAAAATATTAAGTACAGTTAAACATGAACAACAGTGAGGTTCTTAGCCCAGTGTGCCCTTCACCAATCCAAGATAGAAAGGTAGATTATTTATGCATAAGTAAAAGCGAGATCTCCCATGAATACAAGGTGAGAAACCCCTTAAAGAGGGGGGGAAATCACTTTAGATACACAAACGTATTGGATTTGGAATGTGTTCTTCAATTGGCTAGCATCATTTGAGTCATCAAGCATTTGGAAAGCAGGCTTAGTAACTTTATATGTACCATGTAACAATTCATATCACCCTATAATATTCTTAGCATGACCTTATTATAAGGGATGTGTTTGCCATAGTATAATGAGTTTTCAGGTTATTAAATTCAGCTTTCTGGGCAATTTCTATCTCTGGCCAGTGTAATCCACATTCTTACTTCCTTACTTCAAAAGAACTTCTTCTTGTGCCATATCCGTTATCAGACATTGGCGATTGTGTTGGCGATCCTATTTTTATCAACAGCACGAAAAAATGCTGTTGAGTTTTGTCCAAACCAGTCTCTTAGATTTGGAAGCCATGATCTTCTTGGCTTCCTGGACCTCCTCTTCTTCTGCCTGGACCTCGTTTGCCTTCAATTTTTCCCTGGAGGATTAATGAAATATCCCGTATTTTTCATCACATGTCCAGAATATTCTAACTTTCACTTTTTCAAAAGAACTAGAAACATTAGTCAAAGGTGCTCCTTGTTACTCAAAGAAGCCTCCGTCTCATGTTCTCAGCAGTAGGGATCCATGATGAGAACTGACATAGTTTTATCATAAGAAAGGATTATGGACACAGGCAAAACTAGAAATAGGAACTAAATGGAAACACAGTTTAACTATGATTCCTTTAATAAGTGATGATTAACTGAGTTCATACAACAAGCCGTAAATCAAGAACAGACTGGGGTCTGCTTTTTGTTTTACATCACATATAAAGAATATTTACTGTATTTTTGGGGATAAAATAGTCATTGCGATTACATGAGAATAGATTTGGTGTTCCTCAGCATTTATTCTGTAATAAGATCAATGAAAAAAATAATTGTGTAAATAAATTGTCTTGAATGAATTTTCAGGAAGCTGTTACTCTGAATAAAGTGAGGCTTCTATGGTTGGGATATTTTCAGAAATTTATCAGCTGAACCCTAATAAAAGTTGATTCAGGAACAGCTCAGATCCAAGGACCAAGAGGGATCATATTCTGTAGCTGATCCTCATCCCAAAATTTTATTTTTTTCCCTTTATCATAGAATGACTATGGGACAGATGAAGAGGAGAATCAGCCATTGGAGATTCAAGACAGAAATCCCTCACACCACAAAAAAGTAGGGCTCCATTTTCATCTAATTTCCTAAATTATGAAATGCAAAAATGTTAGCTTGAAAGTTTATTTTCCTAACCTCTGACTAAATGGCATTTGGGAGGCTACCTGTGGAATAAAGATAGCATGCTAAAGCCTAAAGATTTCTTACAATGCAAACTTGAGAAAACTAGAATGTTCTTTCCCAAATATATTAAATGTATCTCTAGTAACAGGATCATACTTCTTGTATTTCATCTGTTTCTGATCCCGTTATTTACAGGAGCCTCTGTTTATCATTTCTATATAACCTGAGTATATCCGCCAATCTTCTTTGTAATTAATTTTGGTATAAATGAATTAATTAAAAAAGAAAACAGAACAAAACAAAACAAATAAAAAACTCAAACCCAATCACTGGTTTTCTATGTTGCTACATCCCAGTGCCTCTTGGAAAGGTGGCAACTCTATTTCTACTCAGTCTGATCCACACTAAATCTCTGGTTTTCCCCACTGCTTATGATCAGGGTCATGAGACTGTTTGCCAAGAAAGAAAGAAAATAAAGAAATAAAACCTTCACTTCCTCCCCTTCCTACACTGCAGCTCCCAATCTGTTGTCTCTCACCAGGTTGAGTGCAGCAAGTTTCTGAGCAAAGGGACTCTCTGCAACACTGCCCCCCAGCAACAGAATTTGGACAACGACACCACCAACAACCAGCCAGAGACCACAGCTAAGGATACTGGATAAGCTGCCCAGCTGTATGTGCTGTATGTTCTAGGTACAATCCAAAACAATCAGCTTGAAGTCCACTTCCGTTCCTCTCTACAAGACCTGAAAGCAAACTAAGGGATGCCACTTTTAATTATTAGTGGTCCAGCATTATTGCAACAAAGGTTGAGCTGGACAGAATGGCTATAAATCGTTTGCATTTCCTTCCCAAGAGCCATTCCAGGTCAATTTTGACCCAATCTAAGAAGAGATATGAAGAACCTCTCAGGATTGTTACCTCTTCTCCTATCAAATAAATATAAATAAAATATAAATGAGACAAACCAAATTCTAGCCGTTGCTCTTTTATATATAGCCAGAATATTTATTTTTAACTATTTTGGTGATCAAGATGCTTATTTTAGTATGAAAAACAACGAAAATAAAGATTAGGAAAGGGTAAAATGAAGTGCAGGATAAAAAGAAGAAAATAAAAAAGCATTGACTTTTGACTCTTTCCAGTACAAGTAGTCCTTGATTTACAACCACAATTGAGCCCCAAATTTCTGTTGCTAAGTGAGAGATTAATTGAGTTTTTCCTCATTTTACAACCTTTCTTACCACTGTTGTTAAGTGAATCACTGCAGTTGCTAAGTTAGTAATAAAGTTGTTAAGTGAATCTGCTTTCCCCATTGAATTAGCTTGTCAGAAAGTTGCAAAAGGTGATCATGTGACCCTGGGATATGGCAACCATCATATATATGAGTCAGTTGTCAAGCGTCATAAGTATGAAAAACAGTCAAGTCACTTTTTAAAATTCTGTTGTAACTTCAAACAGTCATTAAGCAAACTGTTGTAAGTTGAGGACTATCTGTAAAATAAGATATTAATTACAATTACAGCCTTAACTTTTTATTTATATTTATATTTATTTATATTTATTTATATTTAGTTACAACCAGCCATTTCTATAACTACACAATTATTCAACGTTCACGCTAACATCTATGTTTCATTTTTTCCTTTCTATTTGAAGCATAAAGTTTGGAAGTGATCAATCTTTATTGTATTTTATACTGTAATAAACTTTAATAAAAAATAAGTCTGGGAGCATGAAGGCATATACATTTAATAATATTTGTTAGTTTGAAAAGTGCTCTCAAACTCTATGTGGGTTTTGGATAGCATAGACCAGTGATGGATAACCTTTTTGCTGTCGCTTGCCAAAAGCGGGGGGAGTGTGGGGAGGTTGTGTGTGCACATGCCCACACCCATAATTCAATGCGCTCCACCCCCCTATGCTCCCCTCGCTTTTAGCACGTGATGGTATGGTGGGCCCAGTAGTTTATTTATTTATTAATTTGTTCAACTTGTATGCCGCCTTTCTCCGAAGACTCAAGTAGGCCTGTTTTTTGCCGGCCCCAGGCTCCAGAGGCTTTCTTGGAGCCTGGGGAGAGCAAAAACGGCCTTCTCCTCCCCCCCAGGAGGCCCTCCGGAGGCCGGAAATGGCCTATTTCCCTACTTCCAGTGGGACCGGAGGCCCTCAAGAGGCTGGAAATGGCCCATTTCCCGATTTCTGTTGGGCCCGGAAGGCCCGAAAATCAGATGGCCGATGCACGCTGGAGCTGAGCTAGGGTAATGCTCACGTGCCCACAGATATGGCTCCATGTGCCACCTGTGGCACGCGTGCCATGGGTTCGCCATCATGGGCATAGACTAATTCAGTTCTTTTTCTACAATGTCAACTATTTGGTTGGTAACTGTAACAGAGGCCTGAAACTACAGCATTCACTACCAACAGTAGGCTGAATGGCTAAAGTGAATGAATCGGTTCAGTCCTAAACTGGTTTATTTGGCCTTGGTTCAATATCTAGTATGAAATCAGCCAATTGTGGTTTATTTAAATAACTATAATTAATCAAATTGCTTAGTATAATGAACATATCCGGCCAATCTCTTTCTTTCCCAGCTGTTTTCTCATTATACTGTGATTGGTTGGTTGGTTGGTTGGTTTGTTAATTATCAGATTTTTATTCCACCTATATTACTTTGTAACTTAAGTAACTTAAGTATGTACCGTATGTTTGCCATTTTAAGTAACTTAAGATGACAAACATACATAATCCTTCACCTCTTCTTCCCCACAACAACCATGTGAAGTTGGTTGGGTTGAGAGAGAATGACTGGCCTGAAACCAATTGTTTATTGATCGTGTAGGATTATATAGGATATTTAGATCTAGATGTTTAAAAGGCTTATCTAGTCATCTTCTGTTCTTCTATCAGGGCACCATTTGACAAGAAAAGTCACATTTGGTGAAATTTTCCAATGTATACATTGTATTCCCTCACCATGTATTTTAAATCAATACGCCTGAGGACTTTACTTTAAAATTACTGATCAGAATATTATCCTATTTTCAAATTAAAGGTTTTGTTAAAAAAAAAATAATAATGAAGAGATTTTTGGATGTAAAGAAATTTCTCTTATCAATCTCTTGAAAATCTTTTACAACCATTTTGTCTATTTTCAGCAATTTTTCAATTTACATGTCCATTTTGTAAGTCAGTAATTCTGATTATTTTTTTAAAAAAAGCACTCATGCTACATGTATAATTTATTTTTAAAAAGCAGTAGATAATATATTTCTCTATAAAGCAGCAAAATGTGTGAAAGCAGTAAAGATTATCATTTTTCTACTCCTAGAACTGAACACATGCTATTCAAACCATTGCTAAGGCATTGCTTTCAACTACCTTGCTCACAATCTGAAAAATTTATGAGAAAATATGAAGTGGGTTGATGCCCTGAATTTTCCTGAGACATTACAGGGACCTTCATACAGACAGGCCCTGCATTTGATGCTCTTCATTTTGCTTTTATGGATTCTGGTAAACAGGATCCACTAAGTAAGGCAATGTTTATCAACCTAAGCCATTTGAAACTTCAACTCCCAGAACTCCCCAGCCAACAATGGGGCATTCTGGGAGTTGAAGTCCACAGATCTTGCAAATGGCTAAGATTGGGAAACACTGCACTAAGGGAACCATTAAAAATCTAGAGTGACCCATGAAAAGTGTCATTCTTCTTTTACAAAAACATCTTTTGATCGCTTCCAATTTGCAAAAAAAAAAAAAAAAAAAGGCTTTCTGTGTTGCAGACAGAGGATTAAGACCAACTAAGGGGGTGGGAGGGAGGAGTAGATTCCTTCTCATCTCTTTAGTCTTTTCGAAAGTTGGACTAAACCAATCCGAAATTCTGGGGGAACCTCAAGCGCATTTACCGCAGGAAATGCTCCGAGGGAGGGACCGAAAAGCACCCAAAATAGCAACCCTGAAACTTGAAGAACGAGACAGGAGCCTTATGGAAGGAGGGGTTAACCCTCCCCAACCCCACTCCGCGCAATGATTCGTTATAATTAAAACGCCTCCCCCCTCTCCCGGTTTACAAATGGCGTTTCCTGCTTCAGAGACCGTGCAGACCAGGAAGCGGTGGTGAAGTGCCCGAAACGCCTGTCAACGGAGGCGGCTTTTCCGCTCTCCTACTGCGGGCAAGGAGCGGATAGGGAGGCTTATGGAGGCGGGAGGGGCTCCTGGGAGGGGCGCGATGGGTGTCGCCTGAGAACTCAGCCTGGTCTTGGACTGTGGACGACTAGGCTGGTTTTGCAGGGCATTTCCGATCTGCGCAGCAGCTCAAGCAAGATGAAGCAAGAGAATATTTTCCTCTTCGTTCCCAACCTCATTGGTAAGTGATGGGACTGTCCCAAAATGCTGGGCGTGGTGGACCTGCTTATATTTTTGCCTTCTAGTTCTGATCTCTTCCCTTTTGCTTGGCTTATATTTTAATTCAGTATCTCTTCAATTAATTAAATCTCTTTAATTCAGTATCTCCCAGAATTCTGGGAGTGGAAGTCCAGACATTTTAAAGTCACCCAAGGTTGAGAAAAAACGGCTTTAACCTGATAACCCTCTCCCCTAAGGGAAGCCACAACTTTGGGGAAACATCACCAAACAAGCCAACTGCTTATCTGATTAGCTTCACAGTGCTTTTACAGCCCTCTCTAAGCGGTTTACAGAGTCAGCATCTTGCCCCGCCCCCAACAATCTGGGTCCTCATGGTTGAACAAGATTGTACTCCCCCCTTCCCACTCCCCCCAGAAAAGTCTCTAAAACATCTTCCGTATATGATGGAAAAGTGACACACCAAGGATTTGAGAAATTTGGGGAATCCCAAATGCCAAGAAAGTAGGTGATTGGAGGGTGGGTTTAGCTGAAATTTGGGGAGCTAGAGACTGTGGTCTCTGCGTGGGGTGCAGAGTTGAAGAACAGTGACTGACCTTGCTTGCCTTTCTTTTGCAGGTTATGCTCGTATAATCTTCGCTTGTATTGCTTTTTATTATATGCCAACCTCCCCCTCGCTGGCATCATTCTTCTACCTATTTAGTGGCTTCCTCGATGCTTTTGATGGCCATGCTGCCCGGGCTCTTAACCAAGGTAGGCCTGGACTATGCCAGGGTAATAGCAGGGGTGGAAGGAAGGGGGGAAAAGGGAGGGGGAGTGGAAGAAGAGTGGAAGGGAAAGAAAGGGATGAAGGGAAAGAGGGAGGGAGGGGAGAAGGGAAAAGGGAGGGAGGGGAGAAAAGAGGAAGGGAAAGAGGGAGGAAAGAAGCGAGGAAGGGAAAGAGAGAGGGAAGAAGAGAAGGAGGGAGGGAGGGAAGGAGAAGGAAGGAAGGAATCATAGGTCCAGGACAAAGTCTTGGCTGTCAAACTCCATGTTGACATGGGTATACTGTGTATACACGTACAATGACAATAAAGTTGTTATTATTATGTTTCTTGCTTTACCTCAGAGAGCATCACCAGCTCTCGACTGAGGGACCTGATCCTTTTTAGCTGACTTTCATCTTTAAAATATGTGATCCACCATTAAGCCCTCGACTCTTTCCCAGAAGAGAACTGGCATATCACTGTGGTTGATTACAACAGTGAAGAAATCTCAATATATTTTTGAGTTGACTAGATTGTCATTGATGCTCTCTCCTGCCCTCTTCCCAAATCTGTTATTTAGGAAGGAAGATTCTGAACTACATCATAGTGTTGTTTGATTGCTTTAGAAGGGATCGTCTGGGAATTCTCTACAGCTGAGGAGTATTTCTTATTTAGAAGCTTGTAATTCATGCACATGGAAATCAAGACAGTGCAAACCTTACCTTGAGTATGTGGGGTGAGGATTCGGCCTGTAGTATTTATATCAAAATATGAATACTAGATTTTGCCAGCTTTTTTCTACTCAAATTATATTTCTATGATAGTTTGATTAATTGTTTGATTTAAACAAGGATTTACTATAACATCTACTTATTGGGATTTACTGAAAGACTTATATATAAATATTTATAGCAAATAAATTAAGAACTCCTGCAGTCTAAAAAGTCCAATAAAACAATCTATACAATCCATTGCAGATGTGAACATGAAAGACAAAGAGCTGTAATATCTTCCTTTCCTATGGCTTCTCTTTAACTCATCCCTAATTAAATAACCAAGTAATGGATTAATTAAACAATTAAGCTTATTTAAGTTATACTTCCATTTGTACTTTTGGATTTGTCATGCTGGTCTCCAAAAATTTTCAACTCCCCTCTTGAAACTCTTGACTCATGGGGGAAAAAAAGAAGAAAATTAACAGCTTTCCACAAATTAAATCATGTTTGCATTACTTATCAAGATATAATTCATCCCAGCAGTTCTGGCTGTTTTTTTACTGAGCTACTTGGAACAAAAGACATGTTGATTCACCAAGTCAAAAGCAATTTGACAACCATTTGAAGAGGGAAGACTAAGCTAGGGAATTCTGGGAGTTTGGGCCCAAGACCTCAGGTGCCAAGCTGAGCATGGTCATTTTTCTTAATGATAATAAGATAATCCTTGATTTATGATTGCAATTATATTCGTAACCCAAGGATTTGTTAATTGGATCATGTCAAATTAATGTGATTCCCTTCCTCCTTTACCCGATGCATTCGCTAATCAAATGCACAGGTGGTTAAGTGTGCATCACGTATCTCAGTGTTTCTGACCATCCAAGGCCTCCCCCAATCCACTGAAATATGGTCCCCCCCCCCCAATCCTGCCCCACCAGGTCTCCACAGGCACTGGGCCTATGGAGACTCACCTTTTGAAGATCTTGATGATCAAGTGAGCTGTCTCCTCTCCAGCATCTCTGCTATGGTTTCTTCACCTGCTCCCAGCGCTCCAAAAGCAGAGCAGTGAGAGCAGTGGCAGAGCGGGACAAGTACGCTCTGCTCAGCTTGGCTGAGGGTGCCTATGGAGTACACTCGATCTGCTTTTGGACTGCCGGGCAGCCTCGGTGACTCTGAAGTGGCGTGAGATTGTGCCTCCAAAGGCCTCTGTTCAAAATTTTTTTACTACCAGTTCTGTGGGCATGGCCAGGGGGTGTGACAGGAGCAAAAACGGGCTGTGGGAGGGGGCACATGCCACACACACCCACACACCTTGTTTTGGGCCTAGGAGGCCTCCCTGCACTTACCTGGGAGCCAAAATGGGGCACGTGGGCACTCCTGGAAGGGGCAGGGCCAGCCAGCAATTTAACTACTGGTTCACAGGAACCAGCCCGAACCGACTGAATCCCACCACTGCCTCCATTCCTTTGCAAAAAATTTTGATACGGAGCATAGAGACCTGATGAATGTGAGATCACGCCCCCAAAGGCTTCTATTCTCTGCGCCAAAAGCTTTTGCAAAGGGACAGAGATCTGAAAGAGCGCAAGATCGTGTCCGTCTCCACCCCGAAGCTTTCTGTCCCTTTTCAAAAGCTTTTGGCGCAGAGAACAGAACCTTTGGGGATTCAATCTCGCGCTCCTTCAGGTCTCTATCCTCTGCATGAAAATTTTTTGCAAAGGGACAGAGGCCTTCAGAGGCACGATCTCATGCTCCTTCAGTCTCACCGAGACTACCCAGCGCTCCAAAAGCAGATCGGGTGGCCTGCACTCATCCCGCTCTGCCTCTGCTCTCACCATTCCACTTTTGGAGCACCGGGAGCTGTCAAAGAAACCATGCTGGCTGCACAAACCCTGCAGTAGAGAAGCTGGAGAGGAGACAGAATGAGCCGTCAGCCTCTTCTGGAACTCTGGATCTTTGAAAGGTAATGGAGTGGGGAGGAACCAGTGGGCTAGCATAGCAGGGCCAGTGCCTGTTAGGTTCCTGGGTGTGGGTGTGGAACTCCCCCTGTGGGGGAGTCTTGCAATGTCCCTGTGGTTGGTCCTAAGGGGCGATCGATTGCCGTGGTACAGCAACATTCGTAAGTTTGAGACTGTGTTGTAAGTACTTGTGGGTGTGGTGTCGTACCTTTGAACTGTCGCTAAGTGAACCATCGTAACTCGAGGACTACCTGTATTGGACACGCAGTGTCTTTTGAAATTCTTGTTTCGGTCCTTACTTCAGTGTGGAGCTTATGCAACAGTTTTAATATTATTATGTTTTTAAAAAAGGATCAATAAGTAGGAATTGCAGCTTATGTTGCTATGTAGGTGATTACATGTATGTTTCTCCCTTTTTCTGTGTTTCCCTGTTGTTTTTACTTAATAAAATTATACTAAAAGACACAAATAAACGAAACAAAACAAAACAAAAACCAAGCACTGTTCCTCTCCTAACCTGTGGCCTTCCTCCTAGGCACCCGCTTTGGGGCCATGCTGGACATGCTGACTGACCGCTGTACTACCATGTGTCTGCTGGTGAACCTGGCAATGCTGTATCCAGAGTCTGCCGTCTGGTTTCAGCTGAGCATGAGTCTTGATGTGGCCTCCCATTGGCTACATCTCCACAGGTATATCGGCTGGAGAAAATGCAGAGCTGAATGCCATTTATTTATTTATTTGTCTATCAAATTTAGATACCGATACAGTCCTGGCTGGGGAATTCTGGGAGTTGAAGTCCATACCTCTTAGAGTGGCCAAGTTTGAAAAACATCTCTAAATAGCGATGGGTAGAATGGCTCTTCTCTACTTAGATCCTCCTCCTTCAAACGCTAATCCAGTTCAGTCTTGCCTTGAAAAGGGATGTAGACAGTTCTCTTCAGATTTATCATCACTTTGGTCTTCAGATTGGAGGAGCATATTGTTGTATTACATCCACATTTTTTTCCACATTTTTATTAGTTTATCAAAATATAAAATGCAAAGAGAAATTCAAAAGAAGTAATAGAAAACTAGGGGGAGGGGGTGAGAAAAGAAAAAAAGATGGTGTAAAGAGGGAAAAGGAAAAAGGCACCAACTTCCAACTCTCTTTTGCGCAGTAGAAGAAAACATTGCAACCTCAGTTTTTTACATTTGCACAACAGTACATACTAGAAACTAGTTATAGTTTCTATAACAACAAACCTAATTAGCAAAAACAAAATCAAAGTTTCATTTTGTTTTCATTGCAAGCACAAAATGTTTGTATTACCTCCACATTTTTAAAAATCCTTTCACCTTGTAAAGCAGGGATCCTCAACCCCCGGCCATAGTCCACTACAGGGTGCAACCGGTGCAGAACTACACTATGCAAGCGGCGGGCAAGCATATGCCCGCAGTTCCACTTGCATGACTGGGGGGCCCTCGTGCGCGAAGCTCCATTTGTGTGACCAGCGGGTACATGCACCCGGCGCTTGCACAAATAGAGCTGCGTGCACTCATCTGCACCTGCCACTCACCCAGACCCATTCCCTCTCCCTCTCCCTCCCCCTGCCAGGCCGGAAAAGTTGGGGACCACTGTTGTAAAGGCAAGAGCTATATAGGATTTAAAACAATTTGCTTAGTGACCATCCAAAATTATAACGGCACTGAAAAAAGTCACTTATGGCCATTTTTCACACTTACAACCGTTGCAGCATCCCCGTGGTCACGTGATCAAAATTTAGACTTGGCAACTGGCTCATACTTACAACAGTTGTAGTGTCCCAGGGTCATGTGATTCCCCTTTGGTGACCTTCTGACAAGCAAAAGTCAATGGAGAAGCCAAATTTCACTTAACAACCTTGTTAGTAACTTGACTGCAGTGATTCACTTAACAACTGGGGCATGAAAAGTTGTAAAATGGGGCAAAAAGTCACCACTGTCTTGCTTAACAACAAAAGCTTTTGGGCTCAATTGTGGTCATAAATTGAGGAGTACCCGTAATCCTGTACATTTTTCTTGAGACAAAGCTCCATTTGATGGCTCTTCTGCTGAGACATGGGGTTGTATTTTAGATGGAGCTACAAACAGAGCTGTCTTTCACATCTCTCCTTTATTAAAAAAAAAATATTTAGGTGGCCTTTGGCGAAGTTCTCTAAGTCTCATACTGTCCATCGGATTTGTTTGTTTATTTGTTTATTTATTGGCTACCTTATGTTTACAAATAAGGTGGCGAACATAACCAACATACCTTCCTCCTCCTTTTCCCCCCCCTAACAACAACCCTTTGAGGTGGGTTGGGCTGAGAGAGCGATTGGCCTAAAGTCACTCAGGCGGTTTTCATGGCTATGGCAGGACCTGAACTCATAGTTTCCTGCTTTGTAGCCTGATGCCTTAACCATTAAACCAGGAGTGTCAAAAGTCGATTTATTGAGGACTGCATTAGGGTTGTGTTTGATCTTGGGGGGCTGGAATGGGCGTGGGCAAGGTGGACATGGTCAGCTTGACGTCATTCGGGTCAGGGGCGCCTGTGGTGGCCCGAGCACTCTGCCAGTGAAAACAGGCTCCTGAGATCTATTTTCAGCTGCGACGGCCTCCTGAAACCCTCTACCAGCAAAAACGGAGCTTGGGAATGCTGCGCGTAGCCCCCCTGAGCTCCGTTTTCACTGGCAGAGGCACCATGGGCTGGTCCTTCCTGTTTCCAGGGCAGCCCCGTGGGCCAGATCTAAGCACCCTGCAGGCCGGATGTGGCCCCCGGACCTTGAATTTGATATCCCTGCACTAAGAGAAACTGACTCTCTTTTATGGAGATAAGTGCCATGAGAAAGCTTGCTTCCAAAGGACAGCATAGAAGAAATTTAAAATTAATAAAATTAATATTGTTTAAAGAGTTGGAAGAGATCTGATGTTTTTAAAGCATACACAACCCAGAAAAATGTGATGTGAAAGTTAGAATATGCTTCCAGTGCAGCAGAGAAAGTTTTTCTGGGAGGATTTCGTATGGAAGAGATATACAGGAACAAGGAGAGGGGAGTTGAGGTAGAACTGAATACTCTTAATTCCCATTTTAATTTTCTGCCCCCGCCTCCCTTAGCACTGTGGTGAAAGGTGGAGAAAGCCATAAGAGTATTGACTTAACAGGAAACCGGATCTTGAGAGTGTATTACACCTCACGGGTGAGTGTCACAAAAATTGTCTCTTTGAAGTCATCACATCATTGCATTGCTAACCCCATCCCAACCTTCCTCTCCTTCTGTTTTCTCAAAACCAAAAACCTCACTCTCGGCCTTTTCTCGCCAATTTTGTTATGAAATTCTGTCTTAGGTTTCCTCTCTTATTTCCAAATGTTTTGAAGAGAAGGGGTCATTTCTCATTTTTAATGAATATTACAGTTGCGTTCACATAAATTTTCCCACTCCCATTGGCCTCCACATTAAACTGATTTTTGCTAAAATGACAGAAATGTGCATTGTGACATCGCAGTGCAAGATCCATCTGTCATTTAATTGCCAGTGACATCACAGATGAGGGGTGTCAAACTGGATTTCTTTGAGGGCCGGATCAGCATTGTAGTTCTCCGCAGTGGGGGAGGGGGGAAGGGGGGAGAGACGGGATGGATGCTTCCTGCAGCACTCTGTCGGCCAAAACGGAGCACTGCAGATTGCTGCAGGAGGTCGTCCAGGCCGAAAACGGGGTGGGTGGGGTACATGCAGCCCCCCCCCACACACACCCTGTTTTCGCCAGTAGAGGCACCACGGGTTGATCCTTTGCTATTTCCAGGCCAGCCCCACGGGCCAGAGTTAAACACCTCACAGTCCGGATCCAGCCAGCGGGCCTTGAGTTTAATATCCCTGTGATAGAAGAACAGAATGGGGGATTTTGCAGTGTGACATATCTTTCACCATTCGGCCCATCCCACTCTACCCCACTCCCAATGCCCAAGACTTGCTGTAGGAAGAGGCATTTCCAGCCATATCAATCATTGTTCTAGCATGTTCATTTTCATGAATCATTTCCTTCAAATTGGAGGAAAGGTAGCAATTTAGGAGACTTCCAGTGAGGCTAATTTAAGACATTGACTTTGACTATCAAAGGGCTTAAAACCTATGTAAACCTATTTGTATCATGAGTTGGGTAATGCCTCCTTCCCATTTGAAGTGAGGCCAGACTCTTGTTTGGGATGGCTCCAGTGTTATAGGATCCCTTACTAATCAATTTGCTTCTGTAGGGTCCTTGGTGCTCCCTGAGCTTGCTTGTTTTCTTGCAAATGTTTCATTATCCAGCTAGGTAAGATCATCATTCCTAGAAGCACTATTTAGCACTGATGTCTAGCACTATGTAGTACGGATGATCTTACCTAGTTGGGTAATGAAATGTCTGCAAGAAAACAACCAAGGTCAGAGATCACCATGGGCCCCACAGTTCAACTATGGGCCACAATAGTACAATTTGCTTTCCTTCTTCCCTTTTAATCAGATGGCAATCCAAGCCATCTCTTTCCTGAAAGAGTGCTGTTTTTATGAATTTTTGTGCATTCTGAGATATCATACATTATGCAATAGGTTATTTTCTAGTACAAATATAGAAAGATGTTTCCATAAAATCATCATGATTTGTCATGCAATCTCAGCCAATGACCTCATAAACACCATCTGATTTAAACTGGCTTCTGTTGGCTGCCATTTCTTGCCTGGTTTGATCTGATGTAGTTTCTCCTTCCTCTCCTTTCAGCCTGTTCTGTTCATTATGTGTGCCGGTAATGAACTCTTCTACTGCATGTTGTACTTGTTGTGTTTCGGTGAAGGGCCAGAAAGTGAGTACAGAAAGCTGAGGGGATTGAGGGGAGGGGAGGCCTTAGAACTGAAGAATATGTTGGACATTTTTCCAGCCCACTCATTTTTGTTCTTCTGCTTTCCAGTCCTGTCAGGATACGCCGGACTCTATCGCTTGATTCTATGGGTTTGTACCCCCATTGCTATCACCAAGAGTTTCATCAGCTTAATTCACTTGGTCTCGGCCTCGTGTAATATGGCTGCCTTAGATGCTTCTGAACGGGCAAAGAAGATGTAGGATTTCAAGGGTGTGGGAAAGGGTCTTCCAGAGTGATCAGCTCCTAACCTTCATGATGAATGGATGAGGACTTTGCCTCAGATCAGTCACTCCAGTTGTGCAGTTTTTCTTTGATGTGATCACTTCATATTTCCATTATGTTTTTGTGATATCTGTGTGAGATGATAGGGTAACTCCTGCTCCTCCTGCCTTCTTCCTGTTTTACTCCCATAATAATATGAACAGTTGAGTTAAAAATTGACTGTTGAGGAGGATCCTGATCCACCATTTTGAGGAGCAGCTGAAGAGCTTGTCATTTTAGAATTGAAAACTTTTTACCTCACATTTTTGGGGTATCTTTGGGGAGAACGAAATATAGGACTGCACTTGTCTTGATATAATAAACCAAACTAGGATGTTGTTGCTTAAAAATGAAGAAGAAATCTGGACTAGGTTTTTTTTCGTTCCCAAACTGTATAGGAACAGATCTCTGAAGAAAAGAATGTATTAATCCCCTTGTATTCTACAAATATATCTAGTAAGACATGGAGCAACCATTTGGAAGTTATTTATTTTGGACAATATTAATACACAGCTTTAAAAGGGATACAGTATTGGCAGGCTACTTATTGACCTTGGAGGTCTTAAGGTCATAACTTGCATTATTTCCTTGGGATTATCTTTGTTCAGTTTAACTTTTGTACTTCAGCTCATGATCCAGATTATTTGCTCTTTTCTCTTGTAAATATTTTATTAGAAATACATAGACCAGGCAAATTGCTTCATTTCTCAAGCAATTCAGATTGACTGAGCTGAAGGCTGTACTTTTCTTTTCTTCAAACATTTCATTGTGCTGTGCAATACTGAAGTGAAATAAGGACAACTTCCAGCAACAATTTTGCCCTTCTTGTGTTTTGCCCTCTCTGTCTTCACCACGATTCTGACATTTACCGATGGCAGAGATGTATTTACCTATTTATTTTCTCCAAGATTTTGAACATTCAGTACTTTCCTGAGGTAGTTAGTAACTCATTTATATAGACAATCATTTATCTTCTTTCCTCGCTGGTTTCTGTATTAGCACATTAGCAAGCTTTCTTAATGCGGCTTTCAGCAAGCGGTACATTAGCATGGTAGCTACTTACCTGTTAAATATCTTCTTCTCCCCTTTTCATGCTTGTATTAGGACCAAAGGTCAAGAGAAATAAAGGATGGATGTGATAGAGGTAGGATTTTTAATTTATTAAACAAATTTATATGGCCACCCAACTCATATATGGTAACTCTGGGCAGCTTACAGAATTAGAAATTCACAACATAACCACCCCATGTTTTTGGCCATAATAGAAGAGAGATACCTAAGGCTTAGGCATAGCTTAATCATGGTGGCTGTTTTGAAGGAACCAAACATGAAGGCTATCACGCAAAACACTTGACTGAGCCAAATTAGAAGGCCATTACCATGTAGTTTCTTTTGCTTAAACTGCAAGAAGATCCCTGAAATTGAAATGATTATTTTTGGTCCTTCCTTGTAATGTTGTCCCAAAGGTGATTTTTCAAGAGGCAACTGGACTTTCTGTTTTTAATTTGAAGATGTTTCTCTTCAGAAGAAGAAGCTTCTTGGATAAGAAGCGAAACGTTTTCAAAGAAAAAACAGAAAGTCCAGTTGCCTCTTGAAAAAGCAACTTTGGGACAACCATGACCTGGATGACTGAGAATCTCCATAGACATTCCTTGTAATGTTCTCACTTTGTCTCCTCCAAGGAGGGGCTGATACTGACAACTCTCCTAAACCCCCCACAGTGGTGTTGCTGCACGTTTCAAACCTGAGTGTCTATATATTGTATATAGATTTTTAAAGTGTAAAACTTTTGTCCGATACAAAAACCTCTTTCTCACTCAGCAGAATAAGGTTATGGTAATAAAGTCTGTACACCTGATCATCTGATTGAGTGTCTTAATTTGGTAGTCTCTGATTATTTACGGAAGGATCTGGATGACTAGCCAAGATAAATATGGCAAATGTTCCTAGTCAGTATTTAACGGTCTTCTGGAGACTGAGAAGATTGACCACCTGGTCAAGGGGGAAGAATAAATGTGTTCAATATAGGAGAAGCCAACATTCGTGACTCAGAGGAGCCATAAAATAGGCTGATGTTTGCAGATTAAGCCTCTTTGTCAACAAGACCTAAGGGAGGAAGTAGAATGAAGATAAAAGAGGTAATCTGTTATTCTGCCAAGACCCAAATCTTGCCAAGACACCTTTTCCGTTCCCAAGAGGCTGCAGAAATTAAAGTCAAATGGTTACATGCCGTTTTGTTTTCCTATCATGAAAGGGCTAAAAAGAACTGCATTTGAAGAGATAAAGGCCTTGCTAGCTCAGTTGCTAAGTTTTATATAGAATATTTAGAACACTTTGCAGCACTGATCAGCAATTTTTTTTCCTGTAATGTCACAGATGCCCCAAAATATAAAAGAAATGACTAAAAGTCTCTTGAAATTTTGATCATCTTAATTTTTTAACACGGTAATCATTTGAGGATCTGTGAACATTAAAGTTTACACTGATACACAGAGAACCTGCGCAAACTTGCATTTAAAGATGAATTCCTCTCTTATAGGATAATGTTCTGTATAGGCACTGCACTTACTGGGATGGACCTAAAGGTCCATTAAAGCACACCCAATAAGATGGATGTCAAACTCTATTTCATTGAGGCCTCATTAAGGTTGTGTTTGACCTCGGGAGGGCTGGGAGGGTGTTGGTCAGCTCAATGTCACTCATGTCGAGTGCCTCTGGTGGCCTGAGTGCCAGCGAGAACGGACTCCCAAGCTCCATTTTCACCTGCGACGACGTCCTGCAATCCTCTGCCAGTGAAAAAGGGCTCCTGAGCTCGGTTTTTGCCTGCCATGGCCTCCTGTAACCCTCTGCTAGCAAAAAATGGGCTCCTGAGCTCTGTTTTTGCCTGTGATGGCCTCCTGAGACCTGCCAGCGAAAACGGGCGCCTGAGCTCCATTTTCGCTGGCAGCGTCACCATGGGCCAGTCCTTCGCTGTTTCCAGGGCAGCCCCATGGGCCAGATCTAAGCACCCCTGATCTAAGATGTGTATACAAACACAATGCAGTCATGCCTAATGCTGAGTAGAGCTGGGCAATGCGATAATTGGTCAACAGACCTGACAGATAGCTCCCTTAAGATCCATCAACTCTTTGCCTTGCTCAACTTTTTAGAAGACTCTTTTAATTTAAAAAAAAAAAAAAGGGAAGCTATTTAAGTTATTTTTTAAAAATAGGAAGCTGGATACTGCAAAAGACCAGTATCTGGTCTTTATTTATTTGGAGTTCTGCCATTGAAATCTCACCGATGTGCTTAATTTATTCTCTGCTAAATTATTGGTTTGTGACTATTGTGTCCATCATTTTGTAATGTGGCTAGTGCTGTTTCCAATTTCCAAAATTCTACAGCAGACTTCCATTTTTTGTTCCATATGTTGTTTTATGCTCTGTGCTTGTTTGCATTGAGAGATTGGCTCATGAGGACAATGTTTTCCGAATCTTGGCTGCATCTGTTAGTTGCATTATAATTTCTGAGGGCTGCATGCTTCTCCTGGGGTCTTATTTAAAGTTTCTGCCCCAGTAATTCCAGCCATCCATCTGAAAATATCTGAGTGATGTAGAAGCCAAAATTGTCAGTACCCGAGGCTATGTAATTGCTGGCTATGAGCTATGACTCATAGAAACAGAACAATGTGAGAAATAAACACACCTGCTTTAACAAGAATTTTCATTCTTTTTCATTTTCATTGTGGATTTTAAAAGGCTGTGAATTTACACAGGCTGGTGACATCACATGCCTTGGACATCCCCCAATTTTCTCAGAAGAATCACTTGACACCACTTCATGCATCTGAGTTTATTTACTCGATTCATGCATTGATACAAAAAAGTCTGTAGCAGTTTATAATTTGATCGTGTCCAGTCTCCCACCCACCCACTACCTTTATACAAAGTGGTACTAAGATTTATAATATTTTGTGAGCCCACCCAACCCGCAAAAGGAACAGAATTCTGAATCTAACCAAGAGGGTTGATTGACCCCAGATTCAAGACCAATCTATCCCTTCCCTGTTTTGATTAGAATCCTTTTAATTGACAAGAACAAATCATGTCAAAAAGAACCAAATGGGATATGTAAGGAAATAAACAGCATCATCTTTTACAAAATTATAATTAAACCTATTGGTCAGGTTTTAGCTCATAACTATATTTGATGAGCAGCTTAGAACTCAGCTTTCTCTAACCTGATGACATCCAAATGTGTTGGGCATTCAATTCTCAAGTCTCTTGTCTTGGATTGATGAGACGTGTAGTTGAGCACCTCTATGGAGATACCAGTTTGGGAAGACTGGATTTAAATAACAAACTGGGTTGTGTTTTATAATAATGGCACGATTTGATTCTCATAGACAGGAAACTCATTATCCACATATACCCAGGAAGAAAGAGGACGAAATGGATAAGGTATTCTGCTTTGGCCCCTCAACTTGCACCATCAGAAGCACAATGAATACTCTACAAAGCAGGAAATTAATTTACATCTTACACTTTGGTGGGGGGGGGGGGAGGAGGAAGGAATAAAAAATAAAGTCTCCCCTGTTCTTTCCCCATAAAAAAAAACCTAATTTTCCTCCCCAAATAGTATATTAAAGCAAAGTTTTATCAGTTAGCATCCAAAACGTTGCCCACCCCAATATGAAAACATCTATCAAGCAGCATGTCAAAGATATAGGTTATGTGATTTTCATTCAATAACTTATATGTGTAAACATAAAACCCCTGAAAAACTAGCCTTTCCTTCAGTCTAGGTCCTATTTTTCTTCCATCTTTTCCCATGGTACTCTAAGCAGCTCTTTAACTCTTACCCCAAATTCTACTTGTAACAGTAATCCACATTTTCTCTCTACCAAGACTGTCCTTGTAGCTGTTTAAATGGATAAGATCAAGGGCCACTTTTCTTTTAACAGAGAGATGGGAGGACAGGTAGTTAGCAACTAAAGTCGCCCTTGTCTCAAAGGTGCTTTTTTTCAAGAGGCAACTGAGCATTCTGGTTTTTCTTTGGAGACATTTCACTGATGGGTGGTATTGACTTAACTTCACTACCAGTTTGCAGATGTGAGCGTGCACGTGTGCGTGCTTGCTTCATTCGCTCGTGACACCTGTGCATGAGCTGGATCTTCTGCACATGCGCAGAGCATCAAAAACGGGACGTGATGACATCCAGGGGGTGTTGAACGGAGCCTCCCGCAACTGCCATGCCGGTTCGCCAGAACCGGATAGAACCGGCTGAATACCATCACTGGTTTCGCTTCTCATCCAAGAAGTTTCTACAGCTCTGACTGGATGGTGGTGAATGAGAAATCCAGTCAGAGCTGAAGAAGCTTCTTGGATGAGTACTGAAACGTCTTCAAAGAAAAACCAGAAAGTCCAGTTGCCTTCTGAAAAAAGAGGAGGACCTTTGGGACAACCATGACCTGGATGTGTTGTCCTTTGAATAGTATTTTGGCCTCACATCTTCAGATTTAAGATTACATTTAAGATTTAAGTCAACTAGCAAGTCACATTGAGTAAGAGATCTAGGATCTGAGGACTGACTTTCTGCTCCAAATGAGGAATTGGTTATTCCATTCCCCTTCTTGGCAACCAGAAGTTGAAATAACTTCTCTTTAGTTGACAGGATTTGGCTCAGCAAAACCCAGTTTACTGACAGTTGTTGGTTCTCAGATTCTTCCGTTGAGGTTGGTCTATTCTGAACTCAAATCTGTCCTGTATCTATGAAATTTAGATCCATGTCTGTGTGAAATCTAAATTTCTTGAACACATCCAGTCCTTTCCCTACCCATCATCATCATTACTGGTACCCACAGCCCCCATCTCCATCAGATAAACCTGTTTCCATTCTGAGTGACTCCTAATCACCTACCAGCTCCATCAATTGCTGGTTCCCCAAATCGATCCATGTTTGAATGCTATGATCTTGTCTTAAATCTCACTCCCTCACACAGTGGTTCTCAAGCCTGGCAACTATAGGATATGTGGACTTCAACTCCCAGAATTCTGGAAGTTGAAGTCCACATGTCTTAAAGTTGTCAGGCTTGAGAAATTCACTGCCCTAACATCTCTCTCTCTCTCTCTTTCTCTCTCCCCTTCCAAGTTCCTGATTTCCCTCCCTGCCCCAAATATAAGCATATAAAAACATGCAGACAGAATACTTGCATTTCAACATCAAAATACAACAACCCTGGGCCCCACCCTGCCAGCCATCTCCTTCTGTCTCCTAGAGATTAATGGTCCCCAGGGCCGAGAAGGCTCCTTCTACCAAAACTGTCCTTCCAGCTGCATCATGCATCCATCGAGAAATGGGCCATTTTGGTTTTACTTGTTTTAATTGGTCAGGATGGTTGGCACAGGGCCAGAGGCTCATGCAGATGGGATTAATAGTGGAAGGAGTTTCAGACCCTCCTATAATGCCCCATGCTCTCTCCCAAGAATAAATTGTAAAGGAGGCTGCCATGAGGCTGCCGGTGTCTCCACCCAACCCAACCCATCCCCTTTGTGTAACAGTCTGCAGGAAAACCAAAGCCAAAAAGAAAAAAAAGAAATAAAAGTCACATTGTGCTGGGTGTAAATTTAGTGTCTGCTACACACAACTTCTTTGCTGGTGTCCTTCCCTCTCCCTGTTCTCTCCCCCTGCCATCCCCATCCCGCCCCCAAGTAGATTCTGTCCAATCACATACGTGGTTTTCTACCTAAACCTTTTCAAGATGTCTTTCTTTCTGGCTTGCATGGAGCATATGGCCACTGAAGAATACATTTCTCAACGAAGCATCTTCATTCAACCCTTCTCTCCCTCTGCAGCTGTGTCACATCTGGTGAGTCCACTGGGCAGATGTGCTTCCCTCTCTGGCTTGGTGTGATCTTTTCTCTATCCAAAGAGAGGTCTGTATCACCCCAGTTTCTTTTCCTAATCTGGGGATAGTGATGTTCCCCTGTTCTGGTTTCTAAACTGAATCTCATGCAAACTTCCATCTGTCCTGGGTTTTTTCCTCCCCACTCCACCTTAGAGAATGTCTTGTTTCTTTGCTTGTTGGTAACTAGATGGTTTTATCCCATTTCTTCTTGACTTGACTCTTACATCATGGATAATGTTGACTAGGATCTATACATTCCTAATGACAGGGGTGCCCTGTTTTGTTTTTAATAGCACAGTTCTGACTGCAGATTAGAATTATAAGCTTCCTTTGTCCAACAAAGAATTAATAGTGTAATATATACAGAGTGAAAGCATATATTCCTCTCTATTACATTGTCACTCCTGCAGGTACTTTGTACACACTCATGCTTCACTGCATGGTTCTCACACACCTTCTTGTTCTCACACACCTTCCTGTTTAAGTTCTGATCCTCACAATACTGAGGGTTTTCATTCTTTGCAGTGAGGTTGGAGAGATACGGTACAGTTACTCCTCTGTTGTGTGTGAGGGAGATTGTGTGCCTGCTCTCCCTGCCTTTTCTGCCTTTCAAAACAACTGAGGAAAGAAATTCACAATCTCTTATCTGATCCAAAGGAGAGGATTGAACAGGAAGACATGTTGAACTTCAGTTTCCTCAACGGGACTCTTCCAGATATTTTTGACCACAACTCCCATAATGCTCAACCAGTGTGGACATGGCCTCTGGGTGGGAATTGTGGTGGATCTGGACTTAGATATGTGAAAGGTATCCTGTTAGCAACCCTTACAGTGAAGATTTAACATTTATAATACAATTACCTTTTGATAGCAGATGCTTCACAAGGGTTTAAGGAAGTAACAGTCACTGTGTATTGTAAACTATGCTAGAAAGCCAAACCATGAATGCTGTGCACCCTGTCCTATCCTCTTTAAGTTACTCTTCCTTCCTCGAGTACAATGGGATACTTAAATCTGTCTTTGCACATAAAGATATATTTTATCATTTGTTTCAGGTAGCATAATATCTTGGAACTATCTTTCCCCACAATTTCTTGGCACGTTCCCCAACTCACCCTATGGCCACTCTGAATTCCTGCCACGTTCCTGCCCTAGCTGTCTCATATTTGCTAAATACTTTGGGTTTTTCTCAATAGTGTTTGGCCAAGATTCATCACTTCCCATAGCCCGTCACTGAGTCGAATACATCAATCCACCAATCAAAAGACGCTGCACACATTCATGCTTTGCAATCCTGTTTTTCTGCCTGCAGATGGTCCTTTAAAAAGGGAAAATATGTTGGTCTTTGTCTGTTTAACGCTTTCAACTTTGGAATGGGATGTTGGCTAACACCCCCCTCCCTCCTTATTTCTACTACAACCTTTCTTTCTTTCATTCATTCCAACATTCTCATTTTAAGCATTGCAATCTCACTTTCTTCTTTAGGATTCCCAAAACAGGTATTTCATGTCCTCCTAGTAGCTCTGTTGCCATTCTTCCAACTTCTTTTGCTGTCATTTCATTCTGGTTTGTTGGATCTGTAACATTTTCCTCCGTAGAACTCATTCTGCCAATCACCTCCTTCTTTTGCATGAAGCCTCGGTGTAGTTTCCCCCTCCCCACCTTTTTTCCCTATCTTCACTTTCACACCCGTTTCCACCATACTTTTCTTACCTTCTTGTGATTCAAGCTGTTGACTCTCTGTTGATTTAATTCATTCCTTCAGCTAATTTCACCCACTCCATTCTCATTTCTTTTCCGCTTGATTGGCGGGATGGTATGTTTGGTTATACAAGCCTTTCTGGATGTTTTATGGGTGTGCAACCACACCTATTTGAGTTATGCTTCACCTCCACCTGGATACCACATATTTGGAATCATGGTAAGTTGCTCTAAGTTGTTCCATCATTGCCAGTTTCTAAACCAATTCATGGCTCTCAGCCCACTCCTTCTTAGCCCTGTCCATTGTCTTTTGTAAACACCACAGAGAAGAGATCAGGTTTTCCTCTTTTCCCAGGCTGGTTCTTTTCCTTTGTTCCCAGCAAAAATGTGTAAACATGCTCCCCCACTATCTTCATAGGATTGTGGCGGGGAGGGGAAGAGCTTTTCTCCAGCAGAGAACATTGTAAACATGGAAGATTGAAAGAGTTTTATTTGCTGTTGAAATTTGGCAGTAGATGGAAGATGGGCAGACAGGTCACTGGTTGAAGAGATGGCTGGATGGATGAAAAGAAAACGAGAGAGAAAGAGAGAGACTGTGGGAGAGAACATGGGAATCCTGCTCCTCCTTTTTCCTTCTTTCTCCATCGGATGGAAAGGGGCGGTTGGTTCCAGTTTCTTTGAGGGAATTGAACTCCCTACAGTGAGAGAGGAAATGTTTAACCACAACGCAAGCTGTTTTTTCTTCTGTTTTCTTTCATTTGTGTTCCTTTGTCTTCTCTTCCTCCCTCTCTCTCTCTCTTTCTTTCTATTGTTTCCATCCTTGTGCTCTTGCTTTATATGGTTCTGGGATGCAGGGGGACAGGTGAGATGAGAAAGGATGGGTGCACTGTAGTCATACTGGTCCCACGCTCCAAAGATGGAAATTTTGGGGCTAGGGGTGCAGTGGCAGCCAACAGCTACCTTCACTGAAACACTGGGAAGGAGAAAGGTTTGAGGGAAAGGGAATAAGGGCGAAGGAATCGAGGAGGGGAAAACGAACACAGGAAAAGAGAGCAAAATAAGAGATTTATTTACTATTTGTTAAGAAACATGAGGGATTAATATTTCAGATGTGCTCAATTCAACCTTCCTCCCCCTGGTATTCATTGGAACCCGAAGCATGCAGGAACAGACCGTTAGGAAAAGCGAGGGGGAGATTCATGACCTTATATCAAGGGAAGGTGTGAGATTCAGGGGTGTGCAAGAGTCAAAAAAGTCAAAATGGCAGTTGTGACCATGTGATCTAAGCCCCACCCTCTTTTTACATACATGGTACAGGTGATATATATATATATATATATATATATATATATATATAGAGAGAGAGAGAGAGAGAGAGAGAGAGAGAGAGAGAGAGAGAGAGAGAGAGAGAGAGAGAGAGAAAGATTTGGTCTACTGCAGGGGTGTCAAACTCATGTCGTCACATGGTCACATGATGTGACTTTTCCCCCCTTTGCTAAACTGGAGGTGGGTGTGGCCAGCGTGTGATGCATCCAGCGGGAAATAAATAAATAGACCGAGTGTGGCTTTGATGCCTTGACTGCAGTTTTGACTTTTTTACTATTACCAGTGGTAAAGGTCTTAGGCTGGACCTTTATCTATCATAATTAATATTGATAATTGTATCTTATCTGGCTACCTCAAAGTCTCACAGTGTTCTGGTTGGTTTATAGTCTCCCTCAAAAAAAAGCCTGACCCCAAAGGAGCTGTTTTAGAGCAGCTGCAGGTTTTAATAAGAATGCTGATTTCCATGTCACACACTTTGTAGATCTTTTGGGTTATACTGTACTTATGTAACTTCTTGTCACAACAAAATTCTTTAATGTATTAAGATGATGATGATGATTATAGCAGTTTATTTCTCTTGGGGCAACATTAGCAGCCATTAATGGTTGCAGCACAATCAACACAGTACCTCATCTGGCTTTGTCCTCCCCAGTGGGGTCTACTCCACAGAGGATCCACATAGGCTCCATTTTAAGGAAGGGAAGTCTTTATTCTGAAATCATCTTCTGAAGCAATCCAAAACAGTGTTTCTCAACCAAGAAGGGTGAACTTCAACTCCCAGAATTCCCAAGCCAGCACACTGGCTGGAGAATTCTGGAAGTTGAAGTCCAGACATTTTAAGATTGCTGAGATTGGGAATCACTGGCCTAGCCTCTAAACATCGTGACTCTCTAGAGAAATCCTCCCATCAAGTGGTGTTTTCCTGGCTACTCACCTCCAAAATTGATGGCACAAGAGGCCACAATGATGAGCAAGCCCCCGACCAGGGCTACGATACTCAGCAGCTTTGCTACCCTCCCCAAGCGCCGAGCCCCATCGATGTCTCCCTGCTGGAAGCTGTTACGGGACTGAAGAGGGAGCAAAAAGAAAAAGGATATTAAAAGTGATTCTAAATTCTTAAGAGCTCACCTGAGTAAAACGTCTGTAGAGATTCTCAAGTCATCCAGGTCATGGTTGTCCCTAAGGTATTTCTTCAGGTGGCAACTGGACTTCCTTCCATTCCCCACTATCCTGTCAGAGCTGAAGAAGCTTCTTGGATGAGAAGCGAAATGTCTTCAAAAGAAAAAACAAAAAAGTCCAGTTGCCTCCTGAAAAAGCACCTTTGGGATAACCATGATCTGGATAACTGAGAATATCTACAAACTTTTAGCTATACAATTTGGGATGAACACCCGTTGAATGGTGTGGAAGTAGGAATGGATTTCCAGAGGAAAAATTGCAGACCACAGGAACTAGGACAGTGGCGAGTTGCCTCTGGTTCGCACCGGTTCTATAGAACCGGTAGTAAAACCGGCAGGAGGCTCCGCCCACCGACCCCAACGTCATCAAAATGGTTCTGTGCATGCACAGAAGAGCGCACACACACGTGCGGCCCCATTGCGAACCGGTTATAAAGGTAAGTAGAGCCCACCCCTGAACCAGGAGCACTCCTCAGCTGATCCTCAGATTAACCTCCAAGTGCTTCAATGACTCTCTAAAAGGATGCAAGTGACCAGCTCTCTGCAAGGAATATAAATCCTTCCATTCCCCATTATCCTGTCAGAGAAGAAGAAGTTTCTCCACTGGCATGAGAGGCCAAAAATTGAAATTGAAGAGAATATGGGTAGTCCTGGATTTACAACCACAATTGGGACCAGAATTGTTAACTGTTGTTAAGCAAGGCAGTAGTTAAGTGACTTGAGCCCGATTTAAGGACCTATTTTGCCACACTTGTTAAGCCAAACACTGCAGTGGTTAAGTCGATTGTGCGGTTGTTAAGGGAATCTAGCTTTCCCCAACGTCTTCACTTGTCGGAAAGGCAGCTGGGAAGGTCACAAATGGAAGGTCACATGACCCCAGGGAACCCGAGTGGTTGAAAACACATGCCGATTGCCAAGTGCCTGAATTGTGATCACACGATCATGGGAATGCTGTGACAGTCATAAATGTGAGGACCAGTTGTAAGTAACTTTTTTTCAATGCTTTTTTTAAACTGCGAATGATCACTAAACAAATGGTTGTAAATTGAGGACTACCTGTATCTATGGATCAGGGTTGAACTGTGGAATCCTTACTGCTCTTTGAGCTTGGTTTTTTGATTGCAGACATTTCCCTACCCAACTAGGTAATGTCATCAGTGTGAGGGAGAGTGGAGTTTGCATCCTGTTTATGTACAGTAGCTTGTCCTGCCTGTTCCATTCCTGCACAACTAAGTGTACTGTTCTTCTTTGGCTCGTGTGGATGAGGTGTGGGTGCAGCATTAAGTAGGCTGGGTGGGAAGGGTAAATGGAAAGCAGCATTTAACCATGCCAGGGAAAGTATTTTACAAGATCTGCATACTCGGTGGCTCTTTTAATGGCCCAACACCGTCTTGGCACTTACCATGACCGAGTACACGAAGGCCACAATGTTGATCGGCCAGATGGGGCAAAAACAGGACAGAGCAGCCATGAATATGTAGTCTCTGGGTTTCGCCCCAGCCTCCCCAGCTGCTGATCCGGTTGCTGAGGCCTGCCGACTCAGACTGGCCCGCGGAGTTGCTGCTGTGCCCGCAAGATGCACCTGAGAGCCAGACAAACTGCCCCTCACAACTGCCCGAGGGCCTCCATTGACGCTGTTCTGGGGCTTCAGGTCGTTCAGCGATGCCGACTTGGATCGTGCCGGGGGGCTGCCAGGAGGGGCCGGGGTGGTTCCTAATTCCTCAGCTGAGCCGGCCCTCATCCCCAAGGGATCCCCGTTCAGTTGTGGTCCCCCCATAGTCTCCTCTTCGATGGTGACAGTCACCAGCATGGATGATGGAGGGGCCTCTGGTGCTGGGGGGCTACAAGGTGGGGATTCCAGCTGTGGTTGCTGCTCCTGCTTTGGCTCCGGCTCAGCTTTTGGCTCCGGCTCTGGCTCTTGCTGTTGCTTTTCCCCTTCATCCTGCTTTGCCTCTGGCTCTGGAGGAGCCTCGTTCTTCTCAACATCGTCTGACATGACAGGCAAGGATCTGGATTGGGGAGAATTAGAGGAGGCTTGAATTCAGTAACATTGAACAAGGTGGTACCCTGGATTGCATCAGCCCCAGAGCCCGCTCTCTACCTCTGAATTACCATGAGGAAAAGAGGAAATAATAGAGACACTCTTCCCATGTCTTTCAATCCGAGGCTCCGAAAGGAGGCCCTTAGAACTCCTAAAGTGACACTTTGGAGATAAGAAGTTGGACATGGAAATGGTCATTAGCTGAGAAATGTTTGCCGATCCACAATGGGTGAATGGCTGCAAAGGTTGATGGAATCAGCAGAGATGGCTAAATCAAGTGCTCTGGTTAAAGAAAAGAACACAATGAATTTTGTTTCTAATTGGAAACCACTTCTGGACTTTGTGCTTGAGGTGGGAAAAAAAATGAAACTTTGATTCTGGGTTTGGCTGATTACGTAGATTTATAGAAACGTCTACTATATAATATTATATAAAAGTAAAAAGTCAAAGTTTTGTCTTATTACCTTATTCTACTGTGCCAAAAAGGAACTGGTGGTCAATCCTTTTTTTCCCTCTTTTACCCAACACTTTTTTTCTTTCCTCCTTTCCATCCCCTATTTTCACATTATCTTCGTTTTCTTTATATTTCTGTATTTTATATTTTGATTAAAATTTGCAATCCCTTTGATCTCTTCATACTGCCAGGAAGGAACATTGCCTCTTCTGTATGTGATTTTCGAGGGCAGAAGTGAAGGTAAATTAAATTAAGTTAAAAGTTAACTTGAGAGTTTGATATCTGTTTTTCAGAAATAATAACAAGAGGATGTTTACAGCTGCAATATTATTACATGCTGAAATAAAGAAGGATGTAAGGTTTATTCAGTTCCAGTACTCAAAATGACATTTATAGCTTCCAAATTTCCATCTAGTTCTGGTACACAGTAACACACTAATACACACATTACAGAAGGTGCTTTGTCGTTAACTCTGTTTTCTGCAGAACAATATGATTAAGCTTTCATATTGGATGCATTTTGGATGGAAGTTTGCATTTTAGAAATAATGGCTTTTATTATGTTTAGAATAATAAATCCAGAACTGGTGTTACATCTTAGTTGCTTTTTAAAATTGTCTTTCATTGTTCCATTAGTACTTAAATTTGGGGCGGGGGGAAACATCCAATTGATCAGGTATTGGCATACTGACATTTTGTATATGCATATTAAATCTAAGTTCATTTGGATTTCTATAATAAAGACATGGATGATAAATAAATAATGAATGTTTAGTAAGCCATAAATTGTATACATATGCCTTTGAGCTTCTACAGAATATCCTTCCTTTGCAAAAGGCTTTCTTACACCTTGGGTTTATTTTTTTCAAATAACAGCTAAGCTGAAGAGTTGTAGCTAACATAAACTTGAAACAACTTGCCTCCATAAATTGTGGGTGCATCAACACTGGAAGTTTTAAAGAAGAGATTAGACAACCATTTGTCTAAAATGATATTGAGTTTCCTGCCTGAGCAGGGGATTGGACTAGAAGACCTCCAAGGTCCTTCCAACTCTGTTGTTCTGTTCTGTTCTGTTCTGTTCTGTTCTGTTCTGTTCTGTTCTGTTCTGGAGATGAAAGATGAAGATCATTCTAGCCCAGGGACATTCTACTACCCACAGAGCCTCATATACATAGTCCCTGGCTTATGACCACAGTTGAGTCCAATATTTTTTTGCTAAGCAAGACTTCATTAAGTGAGTTTTAGACTTCCGGTTGGCGAGCTGCAGCGACATGGTGCTGAGTGTGTGACTGTCACCCCTCAACACCGTTTGTCACCGCGTTTTGGGGATCCCTTCGGGGGCGCGGGTCCTGGAGAGCCCCGCGGACAATAGAGAGAGCTGGGTGAACGAGAAAGTGAAGCGCACACACTTCTCGCTAAACCGGGCGGCTCTGTCAAGCCAACGCGTGTGAAGTCAGCCTTTCAATGGCTGACCCGAAGCTGTGGTAGCTGACAACCAGACGGGAAGCAAGGAAGATCGGAGGCTGCAGTGTCGAGATTGAACCGTGTCCTCCCTGCCTATGTGAGAGTGAACATCAGGAAGGGGCCGGCGGAGTCGGGCGAGAAGGGCTTAAACAGAAAAGAGCGGCGACGGAGAGTGGAGAATAGATTGAAAGACTACGGAGCTCGACAAGCTGGCGTAGAGAACAAGAAATTGAGGTCGCTGAATTACCTGCGCAAGAAGAGGATCGGTGGGTATAGGGAGTAAGGAAGCTAAAAGAATTCGGAAGAACTTCTTTTTTTCTCTATTCGCTGGTTAAAGCAGAAAGATGAACTAAGCTGGAGATTGGACTCTATCTAATTGTGCCAGAGAACAGGAAGTGCAGCCATTGAAGAAGTCTGACAGAGCAAACTGAAAAGGACAGGCACGGAGACGATCTAGCTTCGAGGCTTACCATAGAGTTTTGACAGTGGCAAAGTAAACGTGAGAAGAAGACAGGACTGGATGAGACTGGCAGCTGAGTGAGAAAGAAAGAATATCACCCCTTTGCTTTTGGGAAAATATTGCTTGCCCCCAACTAAAAACTTGGAGATTTCCCCCTCTTTTTCCCTCTCTCTTTGGAAATTATTTTTTTTTAATATTTTGATTCTCTGCATATTATTATTGTTATCAACAAGAAGCGTAGATCTTTATATTAATTAATTGCTTATATACAAGATATATTCTTATAAAGTTTATTAGATCTACATCTATTTATTCAACCATTTAATTGTATTTAATTATATCTATTTACATTTATATTTATCTGTACGAATAATATTTCCATATATTGATATATTGCTATATTAGAATTACAATTCCTACATATATTAACTTATTGGTAATCAGAAGTATAGAAATTTGAATTAATACTTTTTTTTTTTAAGCAGTAATTTAGATATAAGAATTGTAGTTATAGAACATAGATTTACTTAGGAGTTAACGGGTTATTGTGATTAGAATTACCAGGTCTTGCTTACTTAACACACTAATTAATTACTATTATAATTACATAACTATAAGTCATAAATCAACTCTTGTTATTTATTTAAGACACTGATTGGAAGTAATATAGATTGATGAATTGATATTGATTGTTAAGTCTATTTAAGATAGTGATTGGAAGTGATACATGTGACACAAGTGATAAATAGACATTGATTTTGGACATTGATTGGAAAAAAAAAAAATCTCCCCCCTATACTTTGAGGAAGTATAAAAAAAAGGTGACAGCCAGTGTATGAAAATTTGGAGAAATATCGAGAAAATAATTAGAGAACAAAAAATAATTCTGAAAGAAATGACGAGCATGTCATCAACGATCCTGAAAACAGGGAAGAAGACCCCCTCAAATCCCACCATATCCATGACCTCCCCGGCTACCCAAAAATCAACGGAAGGATCACAAAAAACGGACAAGGCCATAGCAACACCAACATTACTAACAGTACAGTCAACACTGACATTAATCCAAGAAACGATGATGGCCATGCAGGAAAAGATGTCCAATAACCATACCGAACTAAAAACAGATATCCACCAACTGGACCAGAAGATGAATGAGATTCAAGTCTCAATCTCGAACAACGAGCAAAGGATCCAGAAGGCGGGGCAAAAAATAGAACAAAATGAGAAGAAATTGGACATGGTAGATCAGACGTTGACGATGCAAAATAAGGAATTAGAAGATTCATTAACACAATTAGAGATGGACAGGGCGTCGTTCTACTTGCGCTTTCAAAATGTGGAAGAAGATAAAGACGAGGATTTGGGAGAGAAGATGGCAGAACTAATTGCAGAAGTACTCCAACAAGACAAACACGAGATTATTAGAGAACTGGACGACGTCTATAGAGTCCAAACAAACTATGTGAGAAGGAATAGGCTCCCCAGAGAAGTCCACATTAGATTCGCAAGAAAAAAAGTAAAAGACATCTTATACAGCATGGCGAGGGATGGACAAATAACATACAGAGGAAAAGAAGTGATAATACTAAAACAGATCCCGAGAAGAGTGAGGGAGGTGAGAAAAGGATACAGATTTTTGGCTGTGCAATTGAATAAAAGAAATATATTATTCAGATGGCTCCTGCCAGAGGGGATGCTAATCACCTGGCAGGGGAGAAAAATAAAAATAGACAGCTTGAGCACAGCACAAGACTTTCTCGACCAGTTAAGAGGTGCAGAAGAAGAACAAAGTAGTAAGGAGGAAATAGAGGCGACAAATCTAGGAGAGGAAGAAACCGCGGAGGAGAAGAAGACCGAAGAAGAAGCCAAGGAGAAAAAAACAAGACCAGTAAGAGCCGTAAGACTAAATAAGAACTAAAACCGAGCAAGGAAAATAGGAATGAAGGATTTGAAATTAATCTCAGTAAATGTCAATGGTTTAAATGATAGTAAAAAAAGGAAATTAACACTTACAAAGCTAGCAAAACAAAATATGGATATAATTTGCTTACAGGAGGTCCATATAAAAAAGGATGAGGGCAAATGTTTGGAGTATAAAAAATATGGTAAACTATTTACTTCATTAGCAGAAAAAAGAAAGAGAGGGGTAGCAATTTATGTTAAAAAAGGAATTGAAGCAGAATTGAAATATAACGATACAAAGGGCAGAATACTTATGGTTGAAGTTACGATAGAAAACTCTAAAATGTTATTAGTGGGCATTTATGCTCCAAATAAAAAACAAGGAGAATTTTTTCAAAAGTTACGTGAACAATTAGGGAATATGGAACATAATGAAATTTGCATGATAGGTGATTTCAATGGAATTGTAGATCCAGATAATGACCATAAAAGTAATAAAATGAATAAAAATAAAAGAGTGACTTTACCAAAAACCTTTTTCGATTTGGTGGAGGAAATGAATTTAATCGATATATGGCGAACTCTGCACCCAAGCGAAAGACAATTTACATTCTATTCCAACTCGCAACAGTCATGGTCGAGATTAGATATGGCTTGGGTTACCAGGACGTTGGGGTTAGAAATAGAGATGGCAGAAATTAGCCCAAGCATCTGGGCAGACCATAACCCCCTGGAAATAAAATGGAGAAATGTAAAGAGAAAGAAACAACAGAGCTCGAGGTTCAATACAAAACTATTATGTGACAAAGAGTGCGTAGAAAAACTGAAAGGAGAAATAAAGACTTTTTTTGGAGAAAATGAGAACCAAGGGACACCCCGTGAAATAGTATGGGACACAATGAAGGCTTATTTGAGGGGGGTAATAATATCCTACACCGCATATAAAAACAAACTAAAAAGAAAATCCAGGGAAGATCTTATCAAACAGCTAGATGAAGCAGAAAGGAAACTCCAGAAAATGCCTGGAGATACTGTGGCAAAAGAAAATTGGTTGGTGTGGAGACATAAATTAAATATTCTAGATCAAGAAGAGCTAGCCCAAAAAATAAAAAGAACAAAACAGCACTATTTTGAGAACGCAAATAAATCGGGCAGGTGGCTGGCCTATAAATTAAAAAAGGAAAATGAAAAAGGGACAATCCAGATATTAGAAGACGCTGAGGGAAATCTCTTAAACAAAGAAGAAGATAAACTAGAAAGAGCGAGAGAGTACTATGAATCCCTATACAAAGAAGAGGAGACCTCGGAGGAAAAAATAGATCAATATTTGGCAAAGGCGGAGCTCCCGCAAATAACGGAGGAAGAGAAGGAGATGTTAAATACTAAGATAACAACTGAAGAGTTTAAAAAAGCCCTCTCCAAACTCAAGAACAATAAATCACCTGGCCCAGACGGATTCCCAGGAGAAATATATAAAAAATTGGAAGAAATTCTACAACCCAAATTAATGGAAATTTTCAATGAGGTTTTGACAGGCTCAAAAATTCCTGACTCGTGGAGGGAAGCCCATGTTACACTACTGCCGAAAGAAGGTGCCGACCCAAAAAAAATTCAAAATTATAGACCGATCTCACTTCTAAACACTGATTACAAACTATTTATGTGTATAATGGCAGAAAGAACCAAAAAAATATTAAATAATTGGATTCATAAAGATCAAAATGGATTCCTCCCGGGACGACAAATTAGGGACAATTTGAGAATTGTATTAGATATTCTAGAATACTACGAAGAACATCCAGAAAAGCAGCTGGCCTTAATTTTTTTGGATGCCCAAAAGGCATTCGATAATCTAAACTGGAATTTTATGACCAAGCAAATTAAAATAATGGGATTCGGGCAAAACTTCGAAAAAATGATTAAAACTATCTATGAAAATCAGAGGGCGAGCATTTTAGTAAATGGTGACAGGACAAGAATTTTTCAAATTAAGAAAGGTGTAAGGCAAGGCTGCCCTTTGTCACCGCTATTATTTATTTTGGCTCTGGAAGTTTTGCTACGAAACATTAGAAACAACGAGGAAATCAAAGGCCTAAAAATTAGAAAAGAGATTTATAAAACGCAAGCCTTTGCGGATGACGTGGCGTTAATATTAGAAGATCCATTAATATCTGGACAAAAAGTACTAGAGGAATTGGGTAAATATGGAGAGGTGGCAGGCTTTAAACTGAACAAATCTAAAACCAAAATACTTACTAAGAATGTAACTGAGATGCAGAAGAAAGAGATAGAAGAAACCTTGGGCTTACAAGTTGTTCCAAAAATAAAATACTTAGGAATTTGGCTAACCAAAAGGTGCTCATCTCTAAAAGAAGATAATTATACTCCATTAATTAATAAATTAAAACAAGATCTGGATAGATGGAAAAAGATCAAATTATCACTTATTGGCAAAATTGCGGCAATTAAGATGAGCATCCTCCCCAAGATCCTATTTTTATATCAAAATTTACCAGTAATTTTAAAGAAAAATTTCTTTTCAGAATTAAATAAGACCGTTAGGGAATTTATTTGGGAGGGAAAAAAATCAAGGATCTCACTCAAAATTCTACAAGAAAAAAGGAATGTGGGAGGATTCGGACTCCCAAATTGGGAAATGTATTACAGAGCAGCAAAGCTGATATGGATAAAGGATTGGATCACCTTGGAGAATAAGAGAATCTTAGTGATAGAAGGACATGACCTACAGAAAGGGTGGCATGCATATCTATGGGACAAAGACAATAAAAAGAAAACCTACTTCCACAGGCATAAAATTAGAGACTCCCTAATACAAACGTGGGTGGGAATTAGGCAGAGATATTATTCAAAAGTCCCAAACTGGCTTTCCACGGCAGAGGCAATGATTTACCCCAACAGGTGGGGAATGGAGAAATTGTGCAGATACAAAGATATTATCGATGGAGGGGGAAATATTAAATCAAATGAAGCCCTGAGAGATCAAGGTATAATCTTAGATTGGTGGACTTATCTGCAAATAAAATCAAGATACCAGAAAGATAAAGAAGAGTATGGCTTAGAATTAGGATATAAGGGACTAGACAAAATTTTGATGGGACCAGGGAAAAAAGCGTTGGCCAAGCTGTATAACTATTTATTAGAGGAAGACAGAGACGAGGATATAATCAGAAATCAATTGAGAGCATGGGAGAGAAATATTGGACACAGTTTGAACTTTAATGAATGGGAAGAAGCCTGGAATAAAAATTATAAATTAACTAGAGCAGCCACATATAAGGAAAATCACTACAAAATGCTTCATAGGTGGCATTTGGCACCTGCAAGACTAGCAAAGATATTCCCCAATGCGCAGCCAAATTGTTGGAAATGTGGCCATGGTCATGGCACCTTCTTTCATACATGGTGGACATGCCCCGAAGCAAAAAAGTACTGGAGTAAAATTTGGAGATGGTTGAAAGACATACTTAAAGAAGACATTGATCTGAACCCAGAAATATTTCTCCTGGGAATGGTAAAGAAAGGGTACGGAAAGGAAAAGGTCCACCTCCTAATACATATAACTACAGCTGCCAGACTAGCATACGCTCAATACTGGAAAAAGAAAGACCTACCACCAGATGACCTTATAATTAACAAAATATTAGAGTGTGCAGAGATAAGTAAATTAACTCACGAGATAAATGATGATGAAAATTCTGACTATGATACTGTGTGGGGAAGATGGTACAAATGGATAGATGATAGAATTAAGGAAGAAATAAAAGGTGCAGAAATCAATTAGAAATGTATAGTATAAATGACACCAGACACTTATTCATGTATATATGTATAAACACTGCGAATCCGATGTTAAACAGAATTGTTATTATATTTTATTTGTGTAAAAAAAAAAACAATAAAAATTGTATTAAAAAAAAAAAGACTTCATTAAGTGAGTTTTGCCCCATTTTATGACCTTTCTTGCCACAGTTAAGTAAATCGCTGCATCTGTTAAGTTAGTAACACAATTGTTAAGTGAACCTGACTTGTCCATTGACTTTGCTTATCAGAAGTCACAATAGGTGATCACCTGACCCTGGGACATTGCAACCGTCATACATATGGGTCAGTTGCCAAGTGTATGAATTTTGATCACTTGACCATGGAGATGCTGCAATGCTCATAAGTATAAAAATGGTTGTATTTTTTTTTCCAGTGCCGTTGTAACTTCGGTCACTAAACAAACTGCTGTAAGTTGAGGACAACCTGTATTCTCATCCACCATCTTTCACCTCATTCTGAGGGGCTGATGGGTTTCCTGAATAATAATGGTGGGAAGAACAGCTGAGTTCCAGGCATCAGATGAAACCTGATCCGTTGACTTTTTGTGATCACCGTCTGGAAAAAGATCAGTGCTGAGATTTAAGTCTAGTAACTAATCTGAAATTGGAAAGAATTTCAAACTGTCAGCTTAACTTCTAAGGTTAACTTTGATGGACCCTTGAGAAGATTTATGCTGGCTTCCTCTGGGAAGAGAAATATAAGATTCACCAGTACTTCCAGAAGCACTTTATCAGACGAGCACTACTAGATGTCTGGGTTAAAACTAAGCAATGTAACTATATGGAAATCCCGAATTGGCTATCGACTTTGGAGATGTTCATACATCCAAATTTTATTAAATTAGGAAGATCAATCACATACAAAGATATATTAAATGAAAGAGGAGAATTGAAGTCTAGGAAAAATTTGTTCGAGAAAGGAATAGAACTTGAATGGTGGGCATATCTCCAAGTTCAATCAAAATTTACGAAAGACAAAAAAGAATGGGGCATAAACACAGAACCAATGGAATTTGACCAAATTTTATTAGGTTCAGAGGAAAAGATGATTAGAAAAATATATCAATATCTACTGGAGCAGGCTATGTTTGAAGAACAAGTGAAGGAAACCATGTTAAAATGGAGCAATAATTTTGGCTGTAGCATTGATTTAAATAATTGGCAGGATCTATGGGAAAGGAACAGAAAACTTACTTCAGCTACTACGTATAAGGAAAATCTATACAAGATGTTCTATAGGAGGCATCTCCCACCTACAAGACTAGCCAAAATGAGCAAAAATTATTCATCCATGTGTTGGAAATGTGAGGCAGTGCTAGGGACCTTTTATCATATCTGGTGGGAATGCCTAAAAACCAGAGACTTTTGGCACCGGATAAAGCAATGGCTGGAGGAAATGCTAATGCAAAATATAGAATTAAAGCCAGAACTTTTCTTACCAGATATTACAATAGATAATTATAATAAGAAAACAATATACTTAATGTTACATATTCTTTTTTTTTTATATATATATAAATTTTTTATTGTAAACAAACATACACATATAGACATAAACGTTAAAACAAACTAGACATAAACTAACTATACAATGAAATCAAGTCACATAACTTGAATTTTGAATTTTGAAAATAGAGCTACTTCGGTAATTATATATCAATATATATGTATTATCTTTCATCTTGTATCAATGTTTATATAACGATATTTCCTTTTATTTCCTTATTTTTGTATTATTGGGTGGTAATCTCTTATTTCGTGTCTTTTTTGTCTAACCATTTGTACCATTCTTGCCAAATTAAGTAAAAATCTGTATCTTCTTTTCCTTGTATTTCTTTGGTCAATTTGTCCATTTCTGCACATTCCATAATTTTTTGTATTATTTTTTCTTCTGGTGGCGTGTTTTCCAATTTCCACATTTGTGCGAAGACGATTCTAGCTGCAGTTAGGATGTGTATTATCAAGTATTGTGTCTCTTTTTTATAGTCCTTTGTCAGTATACCTAATAGATAGGTTTCTGGTCTGAGGGGTACTTTTTGGGCACACACACTTAATGTTACATATTCTAATGGCAGCAAGACTGGCCTTTGCACAAAACTGGAAAAATAAAGAAACCCCCCTCAGAAGAAGAAGTAGTAGCTAAGATATTAACTTGTGCTGAAATGGACAGGTTGACGTTGGAACTTAAAGATAAAAGTGAAACAGAATATTACGAAATCTGGAATAAATTATACTATTGGTTGGAGAGGAGGAAGATTGCCAGGATAAAGAATTACTGATGAGTTGAAAGTTTAGAAATCCATTTGTTAGTTTCTTGAAAGAGATAGGAATGAAATTGTTATGGATGTAAGTTCTATAGATGTAAGAATTTTCATGTTTGAATTGTGAAACAAGGTATATATTTGTATAACATAAAGGAATTGTATTAATTGAAAGGTAAAATGTGACAGAAATGTCTAAACCAGAAATGTCAAACCATGTCCAATGTTTTTAATTGTATTATTAATAAAAAAAAACTTTTTTAAAAAAAGATTTATGCTGGCTAATGTAATTTAAGATAAGTATGCCAACATTAATTCAATGCAGAGTTAAATAATAAGTGAGAAGAAGGGAAACAAGCGGAATTTCATGTTTGGGAGACAAGATTTAATAATTGTTAAAAAACGCCCTGGTGTTGAGATGCACACTGGTGGCTTCACGAATGTCTCTACTGTTAGTCTAGGACAGAGATGGGGAACTACGGTCCTTTTATGACTTGTGGACTTCAACTCACAGAATTCCCAAGCCAACCATGCTGGCTTAGGAATTCTGGGAGTTGAAGTCCACAAGTCATGAAGGGGCCATAGTTCCCCACCTTGGGTCCAGGCAATTTTACCAGGCTACCCCATGACATCCCACTAAGATAAGCTGGTCCTACCCATGCTGGTAGAGGGGGCCTACTTTGTATCCCATCAGTCCTACTTCCATCCTTCTCTGTTGTAGTACCCACCCTTTGGAACATCCTGCCCTTCGGGATGAGATTTGCCCCCACTTCTTATCCTTCCCAAGGGCCTGAAGGCCTGGCAACCCAATGGGGACCACACTGGAGGGGGCTGCTTTGAATGTCAGACTCCATCCCTCCCCCCTTACTCTCCACTCTCCATCCAGCCATATTTGGGATTATGATATTGATGTATTCTTCTCGTTATGTTCCTTTGTTATTATTTTATTGTTCTGTTATTTTACTTCTGTTCTGTTTACATTGTTTCTATTTTTGTGCCTTTATATTATTGTTAGAGCAGCCCCACAGTGAGATAAAGGGCAAATAAATTGAACAAAACCACGTTTCCCCCAAAAAAGATTTATCCCCAAAATAAGCCCTAGCTTGATTTTTCCATGTGCGCCTAAAATAAGCCTTAACCCCAAAATAAGCCCTGGTTAAGATCCCACCCACTCCGTCTCTCCCTTTGGTTGTACAAGGTGGGGTGAGTGCATGTGTAAAAATCAAGCCAGGGTGGGGGTAGGGGTGGAGCTGCACCATGTGCCCTGCACCCGCTAACCTTAGAACCAGCTCAGCCAGACCCCCCCATGCCCGGATACCTGTTGTGCCACTGCCTGACTTCGACTCGCACCCCTTGCAGTCAGACGCGATGTAGAACATTGCACCGGTGCCACCGCTCATGGCAGCAGGCCATGTGGTGCTGGTGCCACCACTCATGCACACAATGGTACCACGTATCCTGCCTCGAGCAGCAGCACCAGCACAATGAGCCACCCAGTCTCCTTTTGTGAGTGGTGGTACTGGCACAGTGAGCCATATGACATCTGTCAGTGAATGGTTGAAAGCAGCCGCAGAAGAAATTGGGCAGCGGCCTGACAGGTATCGGGGTGTGGGAGGCTAGCTGCAGTGGCCCTAAGGTAAGTGGGTAAGACATCTTCCAAAAATACAACCTGGTGCTTATTTTGGGGCCCAAAATAAAATAAGACCGGGTCTTATTTTCAGGGAAACACAGTAGCTAAAAATAAATAATGTATGGAAGTGAGTTGCTACTGTTTTTCTCCCAGATAAGATTTTTTTTTTTAACAAACTCATCTGCTTTGCAGGGCAGCACCATAGCTCAGTAGTTAACATGCTGAAATTGTTGGCTGGAAGGCAGACAGCCTGGGTTCGAGACCCGAGAGTTGCGCAACAAGATGAGTTCCCGTCTTCGCCTAGTTCCTGCCCACCTAGCAGTTTGAAAGCATGTAAATGCAAATAGATAAATAGGCATCACTTCGGCAGGGAGGAAACAGTGCTCCGTGACATCATGCTGGCTACAGAAATGTCTTCAGACAGGGTTGGCTCACAGCTTTGAAACAGAGCTGAGTGCCATCGCCTTTAGTCAGCAATCATTAGCGGAATAAAATCTGCAGGGACTTTTTTCCTTTCCATCTGCTTTGCAGCCCTGGAATTTCTTAATGATCCCCCATTCAAATATTAACCAAGTTGTGTTTGCTTTTGGGGATCAGCAGGACTTCAAAATATCTAAATGCCAAAATTTGGATGTGTCCAAAATTAATATTTGAATAAAAGCAAACATAAAATCCTCCATCCTTGCAGTATGTTTAGGCATATGCAAAATAAAGGAAAACTGTTAAGAAATAATATACAAAGATTTTTTAAAAAAATATATTATTTTAATTTTTAAAAACTTACATCATTCCTCCTCATCTCTGACATCCTGATATTTGGGCTTATAACTTCTACCATTGTCAGCCAACATGAGCTTTGGCAAGATCAGGCTGGGGAAGAAACTATTGTAATAATTAATGGTTCACAGGAACTGTTGCGGTTGCACTGCCACTCACCAAGGATCAATAGTCAGACAATCCACACACACACACATGCACACACACACATATCCCTACATTTTCATTTTGGAATGCAGACTTAACGTCAAGCTTATAGCACCAGATGTTTGGCTTGTAGCACCAAAACTGATTCTTAACTGATTTTTATCTTACATAAACTTTATACTCTCTTGCACGGAGGATGTAAAAGAGTTGTGGTCATTCATAGAGAGGAGGGAGTCCCAACTGTGTTAAATTCTTAATGCCTTCCATTCCTACAGCTTCCTTTCCAGGTTCAAGACTTTTGCATTCCGCTTTCTGTGCAGACATAAAACTGGGAAGAGGGAGCTAATGTGGACCTTCCCATCAGGTTTGATGGCCAGGGATTCATCTTCAGATCCAACTCCCTGCTCAATGGCCATTCCTGATACATATTTTAAAAACAGGTCTGAGGCATTCACAAGTGCCCTCTTTAGGTATGTGTTAAAGATGCAATTTGTTTCATAAATTGGCTTTGCATTACCACTCGCCTTGCTTGGTGTGAACAAGCTTGGCTGATGTTCATCTGCCATAATTCCTGCATCGGTGTTTTCCAGATTCAAGGGCTGTAATGCACTTTTTATGGAGCTGTTGCTAAAGGCAGTTCAGGAACTTCATCTAGAGTAGAGCATGGCAGGCTAATGGAAACCATTTAATGGTCTCGCCCATCATCCATTTGAGAAGTCTGCATAAATTGCTGATTAGTTTCTCAGCTCAGTTCAATACTGGATCTTCCCTCTTAACTCCGTAATTGCTGCAGTTCAAATGGTCGGTGGAAAAAAATTCCTTCTGCAAGAAAATAATTTCCCCTTCCACTCCGGCCTGCCTCTTCAGATCCTACAAAGTGGCTTGATTCAGTTCCAGTAGAAGTAAATGTTTTTTCATTGGAAGGTCAGATTTACGAGAAACTCTTTAGATGGCACAACTAGATTTTCTCCAAAATATCTTTTCAAAAGTGAGTTAAGACTTTGCACAAAAAATACTCATTATGGCGTCTTTATTTTTGTTAGCCCTATTCTTGACATATGGTTGGCAATTTTCTATCTTTATACCTATCTGTTATTTCATTATTGGCATGTACATTTTGTTTTTAAAATAGTAAAACCATCTGAAGCTTTATAAACACTTTTAGGCAGCTATTATTAAATAAAATATAAACAAGATGTAATTGGTGGGATATTTCTTATAAGAACTGCCAGACATCAAGCTTAAAGTGCCAAAACTGATTCTTATCTTATATTAAAAAGTTAACTGTAAATCAAGATTAGGAGCTATGATTCATATGTGGAAGGTCAACAGTACATATTAATTGTTCATAAATTGTGTCTTTGTTCAGTAATTCAAGATAATACTCACCCCAATTCTAAGCATATTCAGTCTAAGGGATAAATGAGACATCAGTTCATCTTTTAGTGCAAATTTACTTTCAAACCAAAATGTAAAGAAAAACTTAGTTGTTTGTAAAAAAATTGCCATTGTACAGTTTTAAAGATTATGTCAAAATGTATAAATAAAAGGAAAGAGTTCATAAAATGATACTGATTAAAATGATATAGAAAAATATATCGTGCAAGAAAAGGAATCCTTAAAAAGTATGTCTAAGGCAAAATTGTATTCAAAAAAGTGCACGTTAGAAAAAAAAATTCTATGCCTCTTCAGGTTTTTTTTTCCTAAGTTCAAAGTGGTGTAGAAATGGGACACAAAAAAAGAATTGAAAATGAGAAGCAAAAAGGAATAAAAATGGATGGATTTAGCCATCCTTGCCAAATCTACTTAGCTTGAGTACTGTATAGTTATTGCCTTGTGAATCTACTGCAGAACATATTAATTCAAAAGAGATGAACTCACTGAGTCAAATGACCAACAATGCAAAACATCTGGAATCTGGTACATTTTTTCTTACTAAAAATTGTATCGGGGGTATAAGCTTCATCCAAAACTTAGAATTTTTTTTTGAAATCCCACCTTTATTATTTTTTCTTATAAATAACTCAAGGTGGTGAACATATCTAATACTCCTTCCTCCTCCTACTTTCTCCACAACAACAACCCTATGAGGTGGGTAGGGATGAAAACGAGTGACTGGCCCAAAGTCACCCAGCCGGCTTTCATGCCTAAGACGGGACTAGAACTCTCAGTCTCTGGTGATTGGTCCAACGTCATCTAGTCAGCTTTTGTGCATAAGGCAGGAGTAGAACTCATTATCTCCCAGTTTCTAGCCAGGTGCCTTATCACTAGAGCAGGGGTGTCAAACTCATGGCCCACGGCCGGATGTGTCATATGCTGACCACGCCCACCCCCATTTTAGCAAAAGGGGGGAAAGTCGCGATACATCACGTGAGAACAACATGACGCCATGAATTTGACACCCCTGCACTGGAGCAAACAGGTTCTTTTATTATTTATTTTTTAAGCCTTTTAATATGTTTGTTAACTGAAAAGGGGACTACCGGATTCCAAATTTTTTGCCACCACAACTCTTCCTTCAAGATCCATAATAGGCAGTGTAGCAAAGATCGTCTCAGATAATCAGGAATTATAAAAGGCAGTTTACATCTAGTCAAGACAGAGAGACCATACACCATGTTACAGAGCCACAGCTCTGCAAGAGATGGGCAGCACAAAATCAGATGTTGATCCAATACAGAATACATGAACTGCAAGTTAACAATGAATTCTGGAATAGGCAGAAGGATGAGGTTGTTTCAGACTGCCATTCATGTCATCCTTAAATTATCATAAACTCAGAATCTAGTTTGTATACTAGAATGAGCTAGGTTTGGTTAACTATGGCATATTACATTGTGCTAAGTCATAAATAGTGCCTTGCAAATAACAATTGCTCGTTAACAAAATATATTCCACAAAATAAAACATTCTATGGGTTAATGCAGCATGTGTATTAAATGATGTTTAAGCTAGTGTGAGATAGTTTCTAATGTATCCTGTTCAATACTTCCTGATGCCAAAAAAAATCCACCTGGAAATTCTGAATGCTGCAGCCTGAACACATCTAAAGGATGCCAAGATAGGGAGGGGGCTGTGTACACATCTATCCATCCTACAGAACTCAGGCAGGCTTATTTCTGAATTCAACATTAGAAAAATAATCTTGTCAATGAGTATGTGCTCCTATACTTACAATGTGGTATTTTATGCTTTATCTCTGTATGCATACATACACACCCTTTTATAAACAGGCTAAAAAAATAACCAGTATTGCTACAACAAGTAATTATATAGCGTGCGTCTCCAGATGGCACACTCTAGCTATTTTCTGACATACTATATAATTAACATACAATCACCAACTTCCAATGCTGGCACATGAATGCCATAACTGATTCTCTGATGGACACAATTCTCCATTAGAGAAAACCTTCAGACAGGGAAATTCCCTGTGCATAAAAAGGCATACCGACACACTGATCATCTTATTAGCAGTGTCACCGGCACATACAAAACAACTGCTAACCCATTATTTATTTTGTATTAATTAGTTGGCTTACATTAGTGGCACAGTAGTACAACTGTCTCTTTTATTACTTACACACATTCATATAAAAGAAATACCTGACTTGTCCCTCTAAACTTTTTGACTGCTCATCAAATGGCAAAAGAGTAATCCCAAGGAAAAAACCCTTTCCAATGCCTCCATCTTTGTCTGACAATGCTGACTAGGAAATTCTGGGAGTTGAAATCCACATATCTTAAAAGTTGCTGAGGTTGGGAAGCATTACAGGATACAAGGCATGCCCAGCCCCAGATCTTGGTATTTTCAACCATCTTCTCTCCTTTAATCAGATGCAGTTCTATATATTTTGAATTCATCTGTTTTATTCTCTAAGGCAACCATAACTCAAGCTTGCAAAGAGATTCCTAACAATAAAGCCACATCATTTCATAAAGGCTTAAAAGTGGATGACATTTCAGCAGGTCTCTCTTGCACAAGGAATAGAAAATGTTTGAGTATTAAGTTATGCAAGTTTTCTAAAACCAGATTAATTTTTATCATTTGGGATGGAGAACAGGTCCCAAAGTCATTTAGCATAGAAAAAGCACAATTCTACATTGGAACAGTTTCACCTTATTAGAAAAAAACACTCGACACAAAGGTAGGACTTGTGATCCTCAATATCCTCTCCCCACTCCCATTCTCTCTTTTGGCTGGGTTGGTTGGGGCTGATGTGAGTCCAACCTGTGTACATGCTTTCTATCCTAAGCAGATGCCTGTTTCTCTACTCCTCCAGTGACTGGAAGCCTTCTTGTCTAAAGAAGATTGAATGGCTTTTATTGATTCCCTTCCCTTTATGGATATATTCCCGATCGATTTTCTCTTTCCTGTCCTGACTTCTGTCCTTTCTCCCAAATAGTCCCATAACCATTGCCTGGGCATTGTACATATCAATCGCTCAACATCATCCAAATACCCAAATCTCTTGAACCTGCTATTTCTCTTCTCTCCCACACTCCCCGTCTGCTCTTGAGAGTGAACTCACTTCTACAAACCCTTTGCTTTCACGCCTTTCTTCTCCGTCATTCAACCCTCTCCCAGATCTGGCTTCTACCATGGACAGCTCCTTAAGAGGCTCTCTTTACTTTCCGCCGCCGCCCCGCTCCCTCTTCTCTCCTTTCTGATTTACTCGTGGCTACTCGCTCTCTCCACCAAGTTGATCCCTCCTCCGGTCTATAGGCCATTCGCTATCCTCCCCACTTTGCTGCCTTCAGAAAAGCCCTGATGTCACCTTACCCCTCTCTGTTCTACACACGCGACTAAGTGTGCATCGGATCCTTGCCTTACTCCGCGTCCCAACCTTCGCTTTCTCCCTTTTCAAGGTATGGTACGTTATCTGGAAGACCCCTAACTCGGTCAAAAGCCTTCATTACCGAGCGCTCCCTACATCTGTTTCCAACTTCCTCGCACACCCTCTTCCCGCATCCCCAGTTCACACCCATCTTGGAGCAAAGAGAGCCAACCCTGTTCTCCCTCCCCCCCACCCAGCCATTTCGTCGGGCGGCGCGCGCGCGCGCGCATACACACACACACACACATATACACACACACACACAGCCGAATCGACTCTCGTCGCCGATATCTCCTCGCCTCCACCAACCCGCCACTTTCCTCTTTCAGCTCATTCCTCCCACGCACTCCCCCCCACCCCGCCCTTATACCTGCTGCTCAGTCTTCCTGGTCTCCAGAGGGAACCTCAGCCAAGGATGGGATCCACGCCCACCCAGCATTCCTGACTGCCCCCGCCCTCAATTCGCATCCCGACACATTCCCACACTCTGATGCCCCCCAAGGACGCCCCTCCATCTACCACCGAGCGTCACATTCCTCTCGCCCACACCCAGCTCACTTTGGTGTTCTTTGGTCTCCCCCGCCCGCTTGCCGCAGCAACAACCGACCTCCTGTTACAAGGAGAGAAGTGAGAGGTTTGGGGCGGGGGTGGGTGCAGAGAAAGACCGGACCCAAGAAAGGTCTCCCATTCTCCTACCTGCGCTTCTCGCTATGTCCGGTTGGCAGGTGTTGAGGTGGGGTGGAGAGAGAGAGCTGGAAGGATGGATGCCACCCCTTACTCACACAACACACCCCCTCCCTCTTGCTGCTGTAACCCTCCTTTCTCCCATTCCATGAACAAGAGGCTACTGTAGATGGGAAAAAATGCAGCCTCCGCCTCCCTTCCCCCCCTCCTCTTACTTGCTCACTCGGCAGCTTTGTCTGCAAGGATGCCCCTTCCCTTCCCTTTGCACTAGTACGCGTCAAATGGTCTCATCGACCCTGCTTCTTCAATGCAAGCTGTGGTGGGAGTAGTTGTGGTTTGAGTTTTATGAAGAATCAGCTGATCTGGCAGGGGCAAGAGATTAGCAGAGATGATGCTGTTGCTGGAAAGTCCCATATATTCCCCGATATTTTTCCCATCTGTCTTTCCTTGCCAAAAACTTCATATTGACAAGCTACAAGTGCAGAGAGTATCAAAGAACTAGAGTCCCAGAACAATTGACACCATTTCCTCTGGGACTGCCCAGTGCAAATCAAAACCTGGTCAAATTAGAAAGAACTGAAAGCCCCATCAAGGGTGCAAAACTGGGATACCAGCCTAAGAAAAATGGGAGAAAACAGACGAATTATGTTTTGGATCCAAATGAGCTCAGCAAACTGATGCGGGAGTTTGATGCAGAAAATGTTTTCGGGGAATCCTGCTTCCTCAGGAGAAAATTATATAAAATCTCTCGGTTCCAGTTTTTCATCAATTATTTATAAGCTGCCCAGGCTGCTGCAGGAGGAAGGACGAAAAGAGCCCACAAATTAACTCTAACCACAGTGGAGCTCCAGTGCAGCATTTAATGGCTTGCCAAGACACAGCAACTGCATCACACCATGATTTTTGGCTCCAAAACATTCAGAATTGCTCTTTTTCCTATAAAGGCTATACCCACTAAGCCATGACCCAGAAAGCAGTCCCATGAGTAATTGGAAGAAACAAGGAAGTGGTTTAGGAACTCACTTAGAATGGAAATATGCAACCTGATGTTTTATCCATTACACATTTTAAATAGATATGAAAGGTCCCAAGATAATATGATGATAAAAGGAGATGCAAGAGGAGTCAGGAACCGGGATACTTTTTTTTCACAAAGTGATACCGAAATAATCTGACAATAAATAGACACAAGTGAGGATTTTTCCCTTCAATTGTTTTACTAAAATCTTTTGCTGCTGAGACACAGATCCAGAAAGGGCTCACAGAAGAGGAAAGGAGGGGGAGGGGAGGGGCTTACGAGAGAAGGAATAGGGAGAGTGGATATAGATGGACACAGCTTCATTACATTTGTGTTAACAACAACAAAAGAAAAACCACAAAGGATGGTTATTTTAAATGTCAGGGGATTTTTTTTAATATATATAATACAAAAAAGCGAGACTCTAACCCCGAACTGTGGGGGTTGCATGCAACAAGGGAGGTGTTCAGCAGGTGGGGCATCAATGCTTGGTGCAAAGGGCTGATGCGCTTGGAACACGAATCACGAGAGAAGCTGAGGAAATGGAGCATTAAAAGACACCATGGAAGAATGAGGCGCTGGGCAAGGAGGGGAATTCAGAGCAGATTCTCAGCACAGAAATGGAGAACACTCCACACTGAAGCCATGGAGAAAAAAATACAGCCCTTCTCCATCTCATCTCATTGCAGCCCCAACAACCCCAGCCATGAGCACCAGGCACCCAATGATGCCGCAAAATCCCAACCTGTAACCCCTTCTAACTTCTCTGTAGGTTCCCCAAGTTTTGTCAACCCCTCAACCAACCCATTATTTCTAACTCTGTACTCCTTCTCCTGCAACGCTGCTTATACTACATCCCACAATTATTCCAGTCTTCAATCCCCCTTGGTCTGTGAGCTGAGCTTACTAAGTCATTCTGCCTCATTATCTCACTCTTTTAGTGAAGTTCATTTAAGGGCAACAGGGGGCACTGCTGGAATAAGCAAGATCTACTGTGATAAAAGATTATCATTATTTGGCTTAGACCATGGATTACAGAAATGAATGTATTTCCAGGACTGTTCTGAGGGCCACAAGTTAATAGTAAGGGAGTCAATAAAATGAGGGTGCTCTCAAAATGCACAAAGTCTTTTCATGGCCCTCTGAACAAGAGTTACTTCATTGGCTGAGCAGATGCTTTCCCAGCTCCATTATTTTATGAGCACAGGCAGGGGGAGAGAATGAATGAAACTGCCATTACATTAGAAACCCATATATGGTCACTGAATATCCATCTGGGCTTGAATGTTCCAGCTGCCAGTGAGGGAGAGGGATGGGACTGGGAGGATTGGTTTCTGTCTCCCCACTCCCAGAAATCACCAGGGCTGTGTGGGGAGGGCTTGGCTCACAACCGAAGCTCCCTCCATGGGCAGCACCGTGACGGCGGCTGGAGGTGGAGCTGAGACGGCTGCAGCGAGGGGGCAGACCTCACCCGTACCTGTGGAGGAAGAGAAAAAGAAAGTCAGAATGTTCATACCTCAAACTCTTACTGTTATTAGCCCAAGCTTTCATCTGGCTTCCTACATCCTCTTATTACTTTACACTAGTTCAGATTTAGTAATCTGGTTTAATGAGGTAAAGAAGAGATGCAGCTATCCCTTCTCCAAAATACCCTATTTATCCACAGCCTGGTAAAATTTCATTCTAAAAGGCTGAACAGATTAAGTATGTTAAGTCTGTGTATGCTAATTAAATAAGGTCAGGTTGGCACTAACTGTTAATCCTCCTCCTGAAGACAATACGGAATCTCAGTTTATCACTTAAATGCCTGGATTAGGAAACTATAAAGTACAATGTAAAATAAAATGGATCTGTCCAGGATGCATAATACAAGCAACCATCTGTAAAGGCAAAAAGAAACTAAAACACTTACCAATGGATTTGTATCTGTTGATAACATAAAGTATTTGTTGATATCCCCAACCCTCCTGGTTTAACATTAAAAACACACCATAATCCCGCAGAAAAATATTCAGATAAATACAACACTCAATGGATTGTGTATGGCTTTTTAAAAATTACAGCTCAAATCCTGAAGATGAACCTGCAGGAAGATCAGTCAAATCACACTATCAGATACTGCTATACGCAGCACTTTAAACTGGCAGAAAGATGCTAAATTAGGATGCAGCTGCCCCAGGGAGCTGGGATTCTCCCTTTTCTCACTGAAAATATAAGGATGCCTAAACAACCCTAGGGGAAAAATGGGCCTCCCCTCCCCCTTCCCAGGACAGAAGGAAGTGGCTCTTGCCTGGTGGCCCGGCCAGTGTTTCACCGCAGCGGTTGGCCCTCAGTGGCCGCGGCCCCTTCTCCTGCGTGCGTCTGCAGATGCCCGTTGAGCTGAGCTGGGGTCTTGCAGTGCACACCACACAGCTTGCAAAGGAAACGCTCCAGCCGCGGGGCGGCTAGTCCATGGTCCTTGACCGCGTGGACCCTGAGATAGGCCGCTGTGGTGAACCCTACGGGAGGGGGAGAAGGACAAAAACCAGCCAGGTCAGTGTCCGGCCTAATGAAAGCGTTAACCCGGTGTCCTGCAATGCTTGGCTGTGCTTCATCTTAGAGGTGGCTGTGTCTTGAAACTTAGTGAAGGATCTATTGCAACAAGCTTCCTTAATTTCAGAGACAGCTTCTCAGCCCAAAGACAGCTGTTTCTTGCCACCAAGCAAGTTATCACTGTAGAAACAGCACATCCCACCCTAAGGGCAGCTGCATCTTGCTACTAAGGAAATCAATATAGTACAAATAACTTAAATAAAATCACCAAACCTTCAACAGAAGGTATTCAACATTTTGGTAAGAGAATGTCAGTAGAAATTTATAATGTACAAGAAATTTATAATGTTGTATTTCTATTATTTAATTCACTACAAATTTCAGAGCCAAAATTGAACAACAAAAAATAAACTGCTATTTTATGTTTCTGAGATTCCATATATATGAATATTTATTATTAATATATGGATAACACACATTAATAAAAAATGTAATCCAGGAGAAATATTAAAAGCCCTGTTAAAATTTAAAAATTCCACAATTTTTAATTTGCACATTGTCTAATAATTTTAATTAATGAACAGACACATCCATTGCAGATATTAGGGAATTGCCTTTCAACCATTCTTAAAATTATTTCTTGTACAAATCTATCAATTCATTGGACTATATCCATAGGAATAAGAAGCATTATCTTTCACTTATACTGCATAATATAAATCTCTTCCGTGTCTTACAAAATGAAACTAGGGAAATGTTTTGACATATAAATGGGAGAAAACTTGTATTGCCAAGCAGTTTGCTTATTGTAAACAAATATAAATTGACAGCCTGATTAATACTTGCGTATTAAGAGATTTCAGTTTCAGTAATTCATATTGTATTTCCAAGATATATTATGGACAATCTTAACAGGTCTCATATGCATTTTTGCAGAATTACTCATGGATAGCAAATTTGGTTCCATGTTTAAATGTTTTTAATTGTATTTAAATCCAGCTTTTTTTTCCGCACAGCATTTGCCAGAACTCACCCCTTGGCCTGTCATTATATGAGGTTATTTAGCTGTATCCTAGTTGATGGAAATTATGCAGCTTATTTTCATTTTTATGGAAAAGTAGTAATATTCAAATAGATTAGAAACGGAGAAACTAATTTTAGTACTGCATTAGGTTATGAAGTGAATGAGGTGATTTAGGCCAGCCATTCTCCCTCAGCTCTAGGAAGAAGGCAATGGCAACCCACTAACTGAAATGACTTGTTCAAGCAGTTGCCAGAGTTTGAAACTGACTTGAAGGTAACATCCCCCCCCCCAAAAAAGGGAAAGTAATATCTAGAACAGATATTAAATTGGGGGTGGGGGCTGAGGCTGGGAATAGTACCTAGAAACCAAGTTGAACTTAACTTTACCTTCAAACAGGTTAATCAAGAATAAAGAGATTTATCACTGAGAGATTCCTGAAGGAAAGAGTGTAAGGGAAAAACTTGAAAAATTAAATTAATTTACTGGAATTAAATTCCAGTGAAACTGAATGAAAGTTAAGAAAACCTGCACACATTTGCATACAGGGCTTCTTAGCACATTTTAAAAGCAAGAGTTATTTTGTAACTGTACAAAACTGTACAAATAACTTAACTGTATATTTACAGTTAAGTTCAAATGTTACCTGTCTTGAGCCCTATTCTCTTACCTTTGTTGCACAGTTCACAGACATGATTCGGCCCTTGGCTGTGTACTTTCATATGGTCTGTGATATAGGCAGCACTCAGCATCTTTCCACACACGTGACATGGCACCTTTTCCTCATGACGGACTGTGTGAGCACGTAGTCGATCCTTAGTGGCAAAAGCTGCTTCACAAGTCTGTAAAAATAGGGGGGAAAGAATTATATAAATGAATGTTATATCTATCGGTCCATTGCCTAATGCATTTAACAGCTAAAGACTAAAGTGTGCATAAAATTCCCTTAATGTGTACATCATCTTTGTTCTCTCTTGTATCAGGAAGATTGCCCAGAACACTTGAGCATAAATAAGTACAACAATGTTATCAATGGAAAAAAATACCTCACATTTGAAGGGTCTCTCTGTTGAGTGGACTTGTCGAACATGGCTGTTCAAATGGTCTGGCCTGTGGCAGGAAAGAAAAAGAGTAAAATGAGATGGGTTTTCTTATTCTATAAACAGGGTTGGGGTGATTCTACTTATCCACCATACAAACTTTGCGTTGAGGAATCTGATATCTTACATTTGGGGGAAGACTGGAATAACAGAGTGGTAAATTTCTTTCATAGCAGGATTACATTTTTTAAAACTGGGAAGAATCATGTATATTTAATAACTGCAAAAGCAGCACATATATAATAGGAACAGCCTTCAGAATTTTCTTCTTTCAGCCTTTCCATTCTGGAAATTCTCATATGCATCATACATAATATTAGTGATGGAAAATATGTGTCTGACACTTTAAAGAATTAACTAATAAGAATTTAGATTATTATATGATGAACAATTCATAAGGAATTAATCCACCAAATGATTGGTTAATCTGTAATGGTTGTGTGGCAAATAGATATTAAATAAATCTAACGAGACAACAGAGCAGAATAAATCTTTTGGCTTTATGGAGGACCCATATGGAGCAAATTAAATCTGGAAATCATAATCCTGGAAGTGAGGGACATCATGGTTTTCATGTGTCAGAACATTTACTATTAAAAATGAGACTGCTTAACTACACCTAGTTAATGTTGAACTAATTTAGATAAGATTTTGCTTTTAGCATTCATAATGGGAAAAATTTGTAAATAGATTCAAATGGTGTCTACTATAAGTATTAAATAAAAACAGAAGGGATTCGTTGCAGACAATGGTACATCATCTATGTCTTATGCGATTCCTTTTGCTTCAGACTATATTTTGAATTCCAGGACTGTCTTATTTAGCGACCATGCAATTATAACAGTAATGAAAAAGTACTTTTATAATCAATTCTCACATTTATAGCCTTCACAGGTTTGTGAAACAAAGGAAAACTGAAATAAAATCATAGGCACAGTTGCAGTTTCACTGACTCCTTCCCTTAAGTATCAAACGTATCAGACCTTTTCTAATATAGATTTTTAATTATTATAAATTGGATGTTTAAAAATAGTGAAGATCTCTTGTATTTTTGAATCCAGAAGAACCAATTCCTTTTATAAAACAAACCATAGGTATGTTAATTCTTCTTTTTATAAGGAGCTTTTGTTAGGGATTTCGAAGTAAAATGCAATAATTGACCAACCTGGCAATTTATTTGGGGTACAAAATTACAAATGCTTGGCATTTGCAGAATATGAATATACTGTAAATATTAAAGTATCTTATATTTAAAAAGTGAGGACATGACTTCCATAGTGGGGGGGGGGGAAGGGTAGCAAATAAAAACCAAGGAAGAGATTGAGTACCAGCAACCTTTTTGATTGCTATTATCCATTTTTCCCTTGCCTTCCACATAACATACAACTTTTATTCAGAATTGTCTTTTTTTCCAAAACAGCCAGAGAAATTTAATATCCCTATTATTGTGCAAATAAAAGCAATATAACTCTTAATTTTATTTGCTAATATTTATATCAGCTGGAACAATTTTTCCTGTGTATCTCTTTAATTCAACGTTTGTAGGAATGTCTGAAAAACAGCAACCTGGTTAAGATTTTTGCATTTCTAAAGCAAAACACAAATCCTTATTCTTTGGAACTTATGTAAAAAAGTGTAGTTCACGAGCCATGTGCATCTCATCAGTATCTGTTTGGCAGTATCAGATACTGCCTCCAGAGTATGCAGTATCAAAACTGACTTCTTTGGTATATGTTGATTTTACCAAACACTTTAGAAGCAAAATCTTAGACCCATTCAAAATCCCAATTTCCCTTTTGTGTCCATTTTGAATCCTGGGTGCTTTTTCAGTTCGAATTTTGAACTGAAGAAATTGTGCACTGACTCTAGGTCTATTATTTGAGATTTATTTCTAACTTCTGTTCATGCCAGTGTTAAATAATTTATTTTTCTTACAATCTATGTTTTAAATTAAGCAGTTTCAGTATTTTAGTCCAAGGTATTCCAGACTCTTGCTATTTTATGGTTCTATTTCTTCTGTGCAGGTATTTGCTGAAATATCCTGGAGTGCTAAAGTGTTTTGCAGTAATTAAATCTTTTAACCATAGTGCATTGACAAAATTTATAAGCTTGTTGCCAAAACAGTACCATGTCATTACTTGATACTCTTGCAAGGTTTTAGTTCTGAAAATGTGGTATTTCCTTTTCCCACAAGCTGACCTCATGGCTTGTTGCTTGATCCAAAAATATTTTCTAATATGTAAAAATCACAGCCTGGAATCTTTTCAGACTCTCATTTTGAGGAAAATGTAAGGCATTCCATGTTAACATGGAATTCAGAGCTAAAAACAAAGGACTCCCCAAATGTAGTATGCTAGCAGTGACAAATTTTAAATTGTCCCCCCCACTTCATAATATTGTCTTAGTACAGGCTTCTTCTTTATATGCAGAAATTCTAAAAGTCATCTACTACTTAAAGAGCATCTTTTTTAGAATGCCTTTGAAGATTTCAAACTATCAATCTGATGAGGTAATTTCAGATAATATCAAAATGAGTATGCATTGGAATGAGTTTAAAATGATTTTCCCATTTCTTTTTAAATTCAATAGATCTTTTTATGTTTTCTGAGGTTCCAAACTTAATTCTTAATCTGCCAAGATATCTCAATTCACTTTTGGTGCCTCGTGCACATAATAATCAGAAAACTGTGTCATAAATTCTTTGATTTTAGAATCCACCATAACTATGGCAGTAATTGAGAAGCTTTCAAGGTTGCACACTTGATAGTGTCATTTGATAGCCACACCAAGGAGAAATGTGTTCTCACATTTGTTTTACAATTCTTCTCTCAGTTGGAATTTATATAGAATAAGGAAATTGTTGCTAAGGTTAATGATGAAAAGAAAGCATAGATTTCCTAAGAAGCTATTATGGGGACCCATAGAACTAAGTGTCTATCAGTGTCTCTTAGAATGTTATGTCAATGTATTAGAGAAATCTGAGGAAGTTAGTAGAGGAAGGCTTGATCTGGCCCACAAACTGATTTGGGAACTTGCAGTTTATATTATTGTGCCTTCCTAAGTCAGTCTGGCATGTTGTATGTGTATCTTAGTCTTTACCAAAAAGGGGAAATATTTTTCTCAAATTTCTCATGCAAGCACTTCAAAAATTCCCATATGAAGTGCATCCTCCCTAAACCCTCAACTCCCTCATACCGAGAGAAACTCTTCCCACAGTGGCTGCAGATGTACGGCTTGTGCACAGCACCATCATGTGAACGGACATGATAGCTCATGCGGTCCTTCCGTTTGAATCGTTGCTGGCAGACAGGACATTGGTAGGGCTTCTCATCTGAATGTGACAACTTATGCCGATTGAGATGGTAGACATCCCGGAAGGCTTTCCCACACATCTCACAAGCATGGTTCTTCCGGATACGTTTGCCTGATGCTGTTGTGGTCACTAGGCCTGCACCTGACCCTGCAGTGTTTCCAGTACCCTCAGTAGGGGCAGGTGTTGCTGGAGCTGTACCACCAATGGCAGAAACGCTAAGCAAGCTGAGGGGAACCATAGTGGGCATCTTCATGGTTGCAGGTCCAGCGCGAGAAGCTTTTGCTCCTGTGTGTATAGCTTCATGGCGCCGCAGGTTGTAGCCATTCTTGAATTCTTTAGCACACAGGGAACAGATGTAGGGCCCTTTACTCTTCGGTTTCTTCTGTGCCTCAGCTGCCTGGGGGTTGGTAGGAGCTGCCTGTGGGGTAGGGGCTTGCGTGGTCTGAGTGGATGGCACTACCTGCCCACTCCCACCTTCAGAGGCAGAAGGCTGCTGCTGTTTCAAGGCAGCTGTATCTACTGTGGAAGCAGCTGGTGCAGAAGCAGTGGCAGCAGCAACCACAGCAGCTGCAGCTGCTGTTTCTTGTGCTGCAGCCAAAACAGGCAGGAGGTCCACTTGGAGGGACTCAGCGGGGGTAGCTGTCTGTTGGGGAGGAGCAGTTGTGGTGGCAGTCTGAAGAAAGAGAGATTGTATAATTGAGTAACATAGTGATGAACAATCAATACTGAAACCCTACAGTAATCTAGCAATTTAAATACGAAGATAAGTAAATTCTTACTTCAAAAATAAGCATAGTTTTTACTAGCAGAAAGAGCTGAATTAATCAATATGCAGCATATGCTACTAAACAGAATAAAAGCAAATTCTTGGTTTTAATATACTAATATTTGAGGGTTCCACTATGTGGAGAATTTCCTTTTTCTGATCCCAGAATGTATTACATTGTTCCACTACTGACTAAAATAGTTTCCTTATTGCGTAACAGATGACACAGTATGTGAATTTAAAATTGATTGTTTATAAATACAAGGAACAAAATCAGCATGTATGCAATATCCTGGAATAAGAGTGGAAGAAAACTAGCTGGCTTTTGTCTATGACAGTGCAGAAGAGGGAGTAATTCCACAGTTCAGCAGAAAGATATAGTATGTTGAGTACTATCCCGTTTGTTTTCCAGAGAATGTCTTTCTCTACACTAAACTGAGGCAATCAGTTTTAATGTGTGCACAAACAGGAAATAAGTAGGAAAAGTATCTCTATATTATTTATTCTGTTCAAGGTTCAGCTAAAGAAATAATCCACATATGGCACAAGGCCTTAACTGTAGACTTAAGGGCATGTAGCTGTGCAGATGCCCCAATGATGCATTTATGCTTTAATATCTGCAAGGGAGAACCATCTTATTTTTCTTATGGTTTTCTCTACAAGGAGGAGAAATTCAGTACTATGAATTAGAGATTAAGTTCATATAGTAGTACTTACCTATTATACTTTTACCAAATGGTTGGGAATTTCTATGTACTGTACTGCACTGCAAAGTGAAAATGCAGGCATCCTGAATTATGAAAAAACTGTAGTTTATAATTATTTTTCTATTTAAATAATGCCTGCCACTAACTTTAGCTTCCTGGAGAAACACTTTTAATTCTAGCTTGATGTTCTCAGTGCTGCAGAAACATTCATTCACACTGATAAGGAGCTTACTTTCAATCTTCTAAGATAGACCTGCTTATAATTTATCCTAAAGAATGATAGTAATAAAAAATTAATTTAAAAATATTTATTTTTAAATGATACTCAATAAAAAGTGATCTCCCTTATAGCCCATAATAGTTTTCTTAGTATAAAATTAATTATATTCTCTCAAGTCTATGCTGTTGCTGTTAAATAAGTTTTTGACTCAGTTTCAAAAACTATTTTAAAATTAAATACACCTTGAAACTGCTTCCATAAAAATGACTACGCTGTTGCCCAAACATGCTTGCTCTCACTATTTCAGACAATTTACAGACAAAATGAGTAAGGGAAAGCCAACCCTCAAAGCATTATGATCAGCTATTACAAGGTAGATTTAGAGAAGCCATCTAGATAAAAATTAGTTGCATTTTAAAATGCATGGTTATCCTGAGCCACGCATATTTCAATAAGTCTACTTAATTTCTTTGTAATTGCCCAGAGCGTGGAGTTCTGAGATTAAAGCACTCCTGAAATTAAACCAGTATGTATATGGTTTCATATAGGTTTCAAAAATCAATCAATTCTAACAAAAACATGTGGAAATTTACTGTTGTCATATTTAGGCATTTTATTTTACCTTTCATACTTACAAAAGAAGTGCATCTTCACACCATAAGGTATGAACCAGAACTGATTATATTCTGCATATTATCTGTACTGATGATTTAAAATGAAGAGCAGAAATAAAGTCCAGACAATCCAAGGTATGGTATAAGTGAACAGTAATACTGCCATACCTATCTCAAAGACAGATTTTCAGTATTATTGCTCCAAGCACTCAACAGAAAGCATGGAACAGGAACTGTAGTATAATTTTAACTCCTCTAACACATATGTAGAGGGATTGAATATATACTCTTGTGAAAAAGTAGAGAAAATGCTGCTTGTTAAATAGATTTATATATAAATTATTGTTTGGTGATATAATCATCAATATACCGTGCATTCATAAAGTATTCAGACCTCTTCACTTTTGTCAATTTTGTTATGCTGCAGCCAGATTCTACACTTGTTGAAATTCATTTTTTTCTCATTAATCTACATTCAGTACCTCATGACAAAGTGAAAACAGAATTTTAGAAATGTCTGTAAAGTTATTAAAAAGAAAAAACTGAGATATCACACTGGCATAAGTATTAAGATCCTTTGCAAGAACACTTGAGATTTAGCTCTGGTACCCCCCCTCCCCCATTTCTCTTGATCGTTACTGACATGCTTCTACGCCTTGATTGGAGTCCACCTCTGGTAAATTAAATTGATTGGACATGATTTGGAAAGGCACACACCTCGCTATAGAAGGCCTCACAGCTGACAATGCATACTGTAGCAGAGCAAAAGCCATGAAGTCAAAGGAACTGCCTGCAGAGTTCAGAGACATGATTACTGCAAGGCACAGATCTGGGGAAGGTTACAGTAAAATTTCTGCTGCACTGAAGCCTCCTATGAGCACTGTGGCCTTCATAATTCTCAAATGAAGAAGTTTGGCACAACCAGGACTTTTCCAAGAGTTTGTGCCCAGTCAAACTGAGCAATGGAGGGAGAAGGGCCTTAGTAAGAGAGGTGACCAAGAACCCGATGATCACTCTGACTGAGCTTCAGAGATCCTGTGTGGATACGGGACAAAGTTCCAGAAGTACAACCATCACTCAAGCCCTCCACTGATCTGGGCTTTATAGCAGAGTGGCTAGATGGAAGACTCTCCTCCATGCAAAACACATGAAAGCCCATTTGGAGTTTGCAAAAAGGCACCTGAAGGACTCTCAGACTGTGAGGAACAAGATTTTCTGGTCTGATAAAACAAAGATTGAACTGTTTGGACTCAATTCTAAACGTAATGTCTGGAGAAAACCAGGCACCGCTCATCACCTGCTCAAAATCATCCCAAAAGTGAAGAATGGCGGTGGCAGCATCATACTGTGTGGTTGTTTTTCAACAGCAGGGATTGGAAGACTGTTCAGGGTTGAAGGAAAATTGAATGGAGCAAAGTACAGGGATATCCTCAATGAAAATTTGCTCCACAGCGCTCAGGACCTCAGACTGGGCCAAAGGTTCATTTCCAACATGATGATCCTAAGAACACAGGCAAGACAACACAGGAATGGTTTACGGACAACCCTGTGAATGTCCTAGAGTGGCCCAGCTGAAGCCCTGACTTGAACCCTATTCAACCCTACTTGAACCCTATTGAACTCCCATCTCTGGAGGGACCTGAAAATAGCTGTCCACCGATGGTCGCCATCCAACCTGACTGAGCTTGAGAGGATTTGCAAGGAAGAATGGCAGAAAATGCCCCAGGTGTGCAAAACTTGTCATGTCATCTCCAAAAAGACTTGAGGCTGTAACTGCTGCCAAAAAGTACTGAGTGAAGGGTTTGAATTATGGAATACTGAGTGTAGATTAATGAGAAAAAAATGAATTTCAACAACTGTAGAATCAGGCTGCAGCATAACAAAACTGATAAAAGTGAAGAGGTCTGAATACTTTCTTAATCCACTGTAAGTATCCAGATCAGACATTTGTTCGTAACTTTGAACAATCCTCTAACTTTAATTGGAAATAAATCTCAGTGAGTTCAGGAAGATATAGTCAAGAAACATGGAAAGAATTATTATCTGTCACTAAAATGATGTAAGTAACGTCTTAGAAAAAAATGACCATAAAACACTACATAATCTTTGACCTACATAATTTCAGAAGATGATCTGTTATCTATATTATTAACAAGTAGGCTTTAGTGCTTTTTAAAGAATAAATATATTTAGATACAATCTTTAAAAAGCAACAAAAGAATTATACAACAATTGACTTGAGATTTTGACAATCTTACTTGCTTCTCTGTCCATGACAAAAGGTTGCCAAAATGGTAAGATAAACAAATCTAAATCTTCCAAGATTATAGCTGTAATGAGGGAAAAAACTCTTTCATTCACAAACATGGGTGAAAACTCTTACTTGTTCTTGTGGGGTACAAGTAAAAATCCAAAGCAATCAAACCACAGAATGAAGAGTAAAGTGAGTAGACTTTGACTTATTCCTAAAAAAAATTGGCATCTCAGCTACAAGGTCAAAGACAGCTCCTGTTTTGCATGCTATTTATCTACTTTAAGCAGAAAAGGTATGGATACTATGTTTATTCCTGCTTGGTAAATGAAGCGCCAGTTGACTGTCTTACGTGATGCAGCTATTACAGATGTATTGTGCTTTTGGGTACTTCACCTCAAACCAAGTTTGAATAGTAAGTACACGGAGACAGTTTTTCCTAGGGCTGAGCAACGTTCATCTGTTAGATATTTCTCAGCATCAAACTTTTTGCATTTTCCAGAAATTTTTAGGCTGTAGTTCTATTGGGAGTTAAGCCCCATTGAATATTTTAATCTTTATTTAAAAAAACAGAACGAATCCAAAACAATGCTACAAACTTTTTTTTTCTTCTGTTCAGTCCTGTCCAATACTCAGAATTAGTCCCTGCAGTTTTTTTGGCAAGGTTTTTTAGAAGTCGTCTGTCATTGCCTCTTTCCTAGGGCTGAGAAAAATGACTAGCCCAAGGATCATTCAGCTGGCTTTGTGCCTAAAGAGGGACTAGAATTCACAGCTCCTAGTTTCTAGCCAGAAGCTTTAAACGCTAAACTGGTTCTCACAAATTTTACTAGTCTTGGCCTAATGATTATTTCAAAGTCAATAGTATAAAAAAAAGTGACTTCAAATAATAACTAAATTATAATAAAACTCATTTATAGCAACAGCAACAACTTTCAATAAAAGGCTTGAAAAGGGTGCAATTACTTTTGATATACAAAAAATCTAACCAGCAATAGTGAGACACAGTTACTTCTAGCAATTGTTTTCCCATAGGCTCACTTGATTTTCTTTTATTGCCTAAATAGCTTACCTGGAAAGGACTTTGACTACAGCCCTGAGCAGCAAAAAATCTTGACTGGATTTCAGTCCCAACCTGTAGAGGATTCTGAGTATGACTCTGCTAAAAAAACAAAATAAAGGAGATCAGGAAATTTTAATTTTTAAAAAAGAATTCTTATGACAGGCAGCTGCAAAACCAATATAGAGAGAAATAATTGTAAATAATTGTAAATAATAATTGATTCCACAGGAAAACTGATTTAAACTAGAAGAGGAGTTCATTACAAAAGATAAAATATCTTAAACCAGATAGTAGCATGACGCCTAGACAGGTTAAAATATAAATACAATTATAACAATTATAATCTCCCCCAGAGTTTAGAATGGCCACATTCTAAACTCCTCCAGAAGACGCTGAAGATCTGGTTCTGCCAGCAGGCCTGGGAAACCCAGGATGGGGCCCATTAAATGGCTCGTGTGATCTGCTGTCGTCGGGGCGGGGGTGGTGGTGATTTTGTTATATTCTACTATATTAATTTATTTGATTCTTTTTGTTAAGTTTTTATTGTTTTAAATGTAGTTTTATATTCTGGAAGCCGCCTTGAGTCACCATGGGCAAATAGGCAATATAAATTCAATCAATCAACCAATCAATGCTGTAAAGATCAGAACCATTTTTATAACCTTTTCTTTCCTTTATTTTTTCTTTGCTATTTACTTATCACTTTTTTTCTACCTTAATTTCGCTTTAACTTTGTATTGTTTTTATCTTATAAAAGCTTATTTAATTAAAAAAAATTTTTTTGGAAAATGTCAGCCATATTGAATTTTTGGATTGTGAGAAAGCTCAAACTTTTCTTTATCTGAGCTAAGTAATTTTAAGCATTTTATGCAAGTATGGACAAATTACATTGATCAATTGAGTTGGAAATGAAAAAATAGCAGAAGAAAAAAAGAATTTATAATATTATTTAAGTACATCAATTAGCATTCAAATCCAAATCACATGAAACAGCATATCAAAGCAGTTGATTATGCTTGCGGCCAAAATAAATTGAGATCCTATGTAGAATACGAGATAGAGTTATATGAAAATTTTCTATAAGGAGACCAGAAAAGATAACAAATAGCAACAGATACAGGCAGTCGCTGTGTGAAATGTGCCTTACATTTCTGAAGTGTAGAATAAGGCTACAATGGAGGGAGGATAAAGAGAAAGCTGCAGATGAAGTTAAAGTGTAATGTCTGAAACTTAAGAAGACAGTTAATTTAAAGGAGAATCATTTAGAAGTGGTTTGAAAATTGAGTGGTGGTCTATCTGAAAAACAGAAGGCCTAGGTTGTCTTCTGCTGAGGAATTTCTGATCAGAAAGAACAGGTACTGGGGAAGAAATACAGCACTCCTACTAGATGAAAGAATAAGGGGAGCATACAACAGGAAGAGGCTAGTCTTTGGATAAACACTGAAAACTGAGGTTCCAAGAATTAAAAATGGTAGCAAATTAAGACAAATTGTTAAAAGAGGGTGGAAAAAGCAAATACAATCAACTGACTTTAGGCAGGGCTTAACCAACGACATACACATCTTCTCCCAAAGCACTGGGGAAGTAAATGAATGGAAGAGATGTGCCTCTTATTAGGCATATCTACACCTATTTATATAATCTTAACTCTTTATTGGCGAAATGGAAGAATCTGGGATTTACATGTATGTTTGAAAGCAGTTGGGTAATGGATTGCAGGTTTAAATAATTAAAAGGGGGAGCAAATTAAGACAAGTAACTCAGTGGGTTGAGGAAAGGACAGCATGTTAAGGTAAGTCTAAGGCAACTCTCATGGGGTTGGGCTTGGCCACCAATTCACCCAAAATGTTGGAAACTAAATAAATGGAGTCATTTTGCCTTTTACTAGTTACGTCTTCAGCTGTCTATTACTAGGTCAGATGGAAGAATTGGGGATTTTTCTGCATTATCCTATGGCAATTGAGATATACCCTTGAGAATTCATACAAAAAAAATATAAGAAAAAACTGGTGGGAAATTCACACTACACCTGTTGGCACCAGAAGGTAGTCCATAGCCACCTCCTACTGTAAGTGCATGCGCTTGAGGGTAAGGAAATACCGGGGACCGGAAAATGGGAAGGAAGCACCTTTTGAGCATGGGTGGCCAAGTTCAAACTAATGCGGGGTGGAAACCCCTGGGATACTGGCCTGACAAGCAGGGAACCAACATGGATAAGGGACATTATATTGGCCGAGGGTGGTGGGAGTGTGGAGGTAGCAGGAAAGGAGAGGATTATGTGTGTGTGACAGGGCGAGGAGACTGAGGCGTGCGTATTTTAGGGGGGCATTTTGGAAAGGAAGCTCCCTCGGAGTGGGGCTGAGGAGGCACCGAGGTAGCAACTGGCAGAGAAAAAGGTGGGGGAGCAGCGCGAGGGGCTGGGCAGAGCAAGCGCGAGAGGGAGGTGACCGTTGGCGGGGGGGGGGAGAGAAGCGCGAGGGGCTGGGCACAGCGAGCGTAGAGAATGAGGGGGTAGAGAGAGTGCAAGGCAACGCTGGGCGGAGGGAGGTGACCGTTGGGGCAGCGCGAGGCGGACGGTGGGGGGGGAGCGCGTGCCGAGTGCGCCCTGCTGGCCCGCGCGCGCAAGGGCCCCCGCCCGCTGGGATTCCCGAGGGGAGGGGCGGGGCAGGGAGGATGTGAGTAGGGAGCCTAGAGCTCCAGCTTGCGCTCTCTTGTCCTTCCCTCCTCGCGCTTCCCCCCCCCCTTTTTTTTTTTGCGGAGAAGGGAGGGGGAAGGTGGAGGAAAAAGGGGGGGTTACCTGGAAGATGAAGCTGCTCCAGTTGCTCGGGTCCATGGCGGCGGTAACGAGCGGGGGAGGGGGTTCAGCTCGCCGAGAGGGGGGGTCGGGAAGGGAGGGGGGAGCGAGTAGGGAGCAGCAGCAACGTCGCGCGGGCGGGGGGAGTGAGGTGGGAGGGGGGATAGAGCGAGGAGGCAGCGGCGCGAGGATTCCTCGGCGCGCACGCTGATTGGCCCCTTCTGCGCGCGCGCGCGCGCTCCCCCCTCCCGCACCACAGCCTTTCTGAGCGGGAGGGGGAAAAGAGGGGTGTGGAGAAGGCGGCAGGTATTGATTGGGTGGGGCTGTAGTCCTCGCTCCCGACGTGCGCGGGACCGTACGAGGGACCCCACGTGTGGTGCCTGCTGATTGGGCGGACTGGCGAGCGCTGTGACCGTAGGGCTCATTCTTTTAAAGACTAAAGTTGATTGGCCAATGCCAAAGCGGCCGCGCGCGAGTAACGGTTGTCTTTTTCTCCTCCCCGTTATTTTTTTTTTAATCTAAGTGACATGGACCCGTTTTACAAAATGGCCGCCAGCTTTGATCTTTTCACCTTCTAATGTGGTTACATCTTTGCTGTCAGCCGTCCATATTATTTATATTCTACTTTACATCGATTTAATCTTTACTGGTAAAAAGTGCAAGAAGGATTAACAAAGTTCATATATTAACCTGTTAAGTTTTAATTATATTGACCAGTAAAGAGCTCTATTGCAGAGGACAAGTGAAACCCCTTATAACAGTGTTTCTCAACCTTGGACGCTTGAAGATGGGTGGAATTCTGGGAGTTGAAGTCCACCCATCTTCAAGCGTCCAAGGTTGAGAAACACTGCCTTATAATGTAAAGTATGCATGCACCTTGCGTTCCTGAGATGCTGCAACACAAGGAAGATTTTTATTTTCTTCCAGCAAAACTATTCAAGAAGTATAGTATCTTACTCTCTTGTAATTTAGGCAGAATACAAACGAATAAATAAAATATTATCAATGTTTAAATAATAAATTGGTTTAAAATTCTTTGGGGGGAAAAAGCAAGTCAAGTAAATTAAGTGATCTTGATTCTAGCAGTTTCCTTATAAATGCTTGGGTCAAAAGACATCTCTTGAGTAGGCAAAGATGCTTTTAGGCAAGCCTGTACCCCCAAAAACATAAAATTTCACTGCTGGATAACTGTTAGGCCACAATACAAGGAAGTGCATTTTTAAATAAGTTTTTGTTTTAACTGTATTTTACCTGGTCCCTGGATGAAAAATGGGATCTAAATATGAAAGAAAATAAGAGCAATAGATTGATCCAATGGTTTTAACAGATTTTTTTTCTTTTTGTATACTATTGATGAAGTGGTTAAGGAATCAGGTTAGAAACCAGGAGCTCTAGTGCCATCTTATGCACAAAGCCAGCTGGGTGACCTTGGGCCAGTCCTTCTCTTTCAGCCCTAGGAAAAAGGCATTAGTAGCCACTTCTGAAAAATCTAGTCAAGAAAGGTGCAGGGGCTTGTCTAGGCAGTTCCAAAACTCGGACACAATTCAACAGAAGAAAAAGGGAAATTCTTCCAAAAAATATAGTAGAAATTTGTATTAATATGCAATAGTAGTTACGCTACTGCAGAGCTCTGACAGCTGCACAACTGAGAACTTATAGCTAATCAGAGCTTTGAACAGCTCTTTGTAATTTGCCAAAACTTGCTGGAAAATTGTCCTTTTTAACTTTGAAAGATACTCAATTTATTTCTGATGAACAATAACCTAAAATAAAACAACATTTCTTTATACTGGAAAAAAGTATGCAATTCTGATTTTCACATTTTATATTTGTTTGCTTTCTTCTAAGGAAATCTAGTGATATATAGTCCCTGAATTGATAGCTGCATGCTGAAATTCAATAGGATTGCCATGTTAAATATATATGGCTATGATCACAACAAAAGGATCCAAATATAATGACTTGGCATAAAGTGCATATTCAATAAACTTATTGAAACCAATGGTTGATGGCTTGACTTGAATCCTTTTAGCTAATTCACATCACTGGATCAGTATATGAGCCTAATCTTTCTCTCCCTAATACTGACATTTGTATTTATTACTTTGATTTGCATACAGTACTACGTATTTAATGAAGTCTTCAAAATTCACTTTACCATAGTCCAGATAAGCTGTTTTCATATAGCATCTTGGATCACAAATTAGCCAACTGCTTTTGTGTGTGGTCATATGTTTCAGTTCATAAATGCCAAACAAGAAACTTAAAACAGAGGCTTAAATAACATACCATTTAATCTTGATCAATCTTAAATGGTCAACTGTTCCAAACACATACAAGATACATGCTGGGAAGAATTACAAAAGAGAGGGAATGTGAATCCTATTTATATTGTTTAGAAACCTCCAATTCTGGCACCTTTGATTTGTGTATACCCTGGAAAAGAGTAGGACATCTTAATTAGGTTTTTGTATTTCCTGCAAAAGGATAAAAGGCTTCCCCAATTAGCCTTACTCTTCCTGATCATCTTGTGTTCACACTTGGCTATTTAGCCTCCTGGAGTGGAGGGAATTCACAGGTCAAAGATGAGATACGTTCGTAGGCAGGAGGGGGAGAGCTAAGGCTCTGATCAAAAGGTGGAACATATAGTTTGACAAATGCCAGACCCCAATAACAGCATATATTTGTTCCCGAAAGTTAGTCAATGTGGCTAACATAAAATGTCATTTTATGTCTCAGTATGTGGATCACAAAGTTGCACTGTATTGAATAAAACCACAAGAACCATATCCTGCAGATGCAATCCTATTTTCCTTGGATATCTGCACAGGAGACAAATAATATGTGTGTGATACCATGCCAATGTTCACCTAATTTACAGCTGACAGGATGCAAGAGATAATGGTGGCATTTGTGTGATCCTCTCTTCATGCCCATCCATTTTTGATATATCCATTTTCTGTGGATTGAGCATATCTTTTCCAGTTGGAGAAATTTTCTTATGTGCCAGGTTTCTAAATTTCCCTAGCAGCTTCCAAGAATCCTATTTTTTCAAAAACACATCAAAATACAAAACTAGCGGCTTCCGGTTTGGTTTCCGTCGTCGCCAGACGGTCTTTCGGGACCGCCAGCCTCGTCGCCCGTAAAGAGCCGTCTCTACAGCTGAGAGACGGCTCGAAAAACTCTGTCTCATTGAGGAGACGTGAGAGAGAGCCGGCAAGAACAGGTAGAGCCCTCTGCGAACTCCCCAGAGTTTTTTTTTTTACTCTTGGGGAGGAAGCAGAATGTGGCTCCCTATCCAGCTTGCCGCTGCTCTGGGCTTCGGGGGAACTCTGCATTTTGCAGAGCCAGGCGATGGGACCAACCCAATCAACGAAAACTAACAGATTGTCTGAACAAGCAGGATGAAATCTGGGTCTGGGACTCTAAATTGCAAATATTTCTAACAACCCTATGAGTGATTTTAAAAGTGAAGAAAGAGTGAAACGGGAGAAAAAAAAGAAAGTTTAAAATGGCGACTGGCTGAGGCTTGAGAAGAAAGCTGAAAGCGAAAGTCCTTCCGTTTGAATAGTTTAATACGTTACAAAGTATCTGAAACAATAGTGCTGGCTGGAAGTGAAGAGAAAAATTTCTACTTCATGCTTCTTCCTTCTTAGAGACTTGATATTGATATTGTTTGGAGAGAAGTCTTTTTCTTTAAAAAGAGTCTGTTTGTGTGGCAGGATGGCGTTAAAACTGACAAAGCCAGACAACCAAGCTGGGGGGGGGGCTCCCCCATTTATAAATCACATGAACAAGTTTTGAGCTTGCAGATGCAGAAGAATGGCTTTAAAGACCTAAAGGAATTTGTTTTGGAGGAGATGGCAAGACATGATGAGATTGTGAACCAGAATCTTGAAAAATTTAGACAGGAAATTAAAGAGTTGGTACCACAAAAGTATGATAACCTGAAACGATATATTGTAACAGCTTTGAAAAGCTTTTCAGAAATAATTATAAAGATGGATAAAGATATCAACTTAGAAATAGAGTCTAAAATGAAGGAAGCTGATTATAAGATTCATAATCTGGATAATAACATGCAAAGAATTGAAAATGATTTGATAAATATTCAAGAAAATAGCCCAGAAGTAGAGTCTAAAATAAAGGAAGCTGATCATGAGACTTACAATGCAGATAATATAAAACAAAGGACTGAAAATGAAGTCACAATGATGCAATTCGGATCCATGGAATTTGCGGTCAGAATGAGGGGAATACAGGAAAATAACAGAGATGATTTGAGAAAGATGTCTGCTGAAGTTCTGGCTGGGATTTTAAAGGTTAGTCCTGAAGAGGTATCCTGTAAGATTGATAAGGCCTACAGAGTAAATTCTTGGGTGGCAAAGCAAAGGCAGTTGCCCAGAGATGTGGTGATTTACTTTACTGATAAAGGAATAAGAAATGATATTGTGCAAAAGTCTTTTAACTCCACTCTAGAAATGAATGGAAGGAAGATTTGGATATATAAAGAGCTGCCATCCAAGATATTAAAAGATAGAAAGGGCTTTGGATTTTTGGTGACTGAATTAAAGAAACAAAACATCCCATTTAGGTGGGATGCTCCAGTTGGTATAATATTGAGATATCAAGGAGAAAGATATCAACTAAATACTGTTGAAAAAGCGGAAGAATTTTACTACAAGGTTTTTAAAATGGATCCAACATCTCCACGTATGTCATCAGTGTTAGGAACACAGGAGGGGGATAAAGAAAAGCAAAATGAACAAGAGATTGAAACTCAGGCTAAGCAGATGGAGATGGAGGTAACGGAAAAACAATAAGTTACAGAGGCCTTTTTGGATGAGCCGCTTTTGGATTCTCCTTCAGAGGCTATAGCTGGATTACCTATAAATATAAGAGAGGCGGCTTTGGATTTCGATTTGATGTCTTATCAAGTTACAGACCAGCATGTAATTCAATCAGCTGATATACAAGTCTTAGAAAGGCAACCAGGATGGAGATCTAAACCACAACAAGTTAAGAAAAGAAGAAGCAGGTTCTACAAAACTAAAAAATTTTAAACTAAACAAAAAAATTTTTTTTTCCTTTTTTTTTAGCCAACAGACTAATGCCAGTTACCTAAGAGATGATTAAATATAATAAGCGGGATTTATAGAAGGCTGATACATGAAAATATAACTGAGGCAAATCATAGACTTATACTATTTTGAGAAGAATAACAGATCTCTGCAGTGCTGGTGTTCTTGGGATGTGGAAGATGGTCTTTCATTGAGCGCATTGGAACTTTCTATTTTGGACTCTTTGAAAAATGGATTACGTATATGTTGAGTTATAAGGCAAGAGAACTATGGAATTGGGGCATGCAGAAGATCTGGTTGTTACCCTAACGTGGTGGTTGGAATTATTAATCTAGACAAAAGACACTACAGAAGATACTACATGGAATATAAATATAAAGTCACTCGGGTGGTTTTTTATATACGAAAACATTTATTATTGATGGGGGCAGATGGTAATTGAAGATACTGAATATACTGTTGGAAGCAGAACTTGATGTTACCCTAACATGGGCGATGGAATTAATAAATCCAGTTGAAAGACATTACAGAAGATACTATATGGATTACAAACTTAAAGTCATTTGAGGATTTTATATATATATGGAAATATCTTTTAGTGGTGTGGGCAGAAGAACAAAGATATTAAAAATATTATGTATGGTAGACCTGTAGGAAAGTGGGTGGAGATAGGTGAGGTTACTGATTGTTTACTTTAGGAAAAGGGATTTTATGTTCAGAAATTAATATACGTAAAAGATTTGAATTAAGAAATATATGTATGGGGGTGGAGGAAATGGGTAGATTATGAGTTGAATAAATGCCAAATTAGGATTTATTATATAATTGTATAGCTGAAAGTTGCTTTGAAATGTATAGTATAGGGGGATATAATAATAATGTTAGAAAGAAATGGTTAGCATATGGGGGGTGGTGTAAAAGGATGGTAAAGTATTATATAATGTGATATCAATTTGGATTTTATTTTGGAGAAGCCATGGGGGGAGGAGAGGGGGAGGGGGGGTTAGGGAGGAGGAGGGGGAAAAGGGGGAAAAATCTGTATTTGAAAAACTTTTTCAATTAAAAAATACAAAACCAGCATTTCTTTGTACGTATCTGGTCTGAGCAAATTAGATTATCAAAAAGATAATGGCTATGACTATGGTTTACTTTGGTCTATTTTACCAGATTATTACCAGATGACAATAACAAAAAGTGCTTTCATTGCAGCTGGGCAATCCAGATGTAGGTATATTTATAGTATTCAATTACATTTACAACTAAATATAACGGATTGATGCACTGTGCTAAAATCTTAAAACATACAGAACGCTTCATGTTTATCGTAGGAGCAATACTAACGTTTCGGGCCTAAATAGGAGAAAGTCAAAGAAAAAGGCTGATGAGCCAAAGGATTACAGCTAGAAGAAACACAATCTTCCCGGTTTTGCTCACCCAACCCTTTCAACTAGCTGAGTCACTTACAGATACATAATAACAAACTACATTTCTGTTCCACCAACCAATTTTCTCTAAGCACATGGGGACTGCGTATGCCAATTCCGCGCTCGTAGATCAGAAAGACGCATGCGCTCCAGGAAGGACCGGAAGCGTGCACGGAGAGATGCGGAGGCACTGCGAAAACAATATGCTCGTGCTCGGCAACCCTGGGTCTCTGTCGCGCGCGCCTGAACGCAAGAGAAGTTGTAAATAAACTAAGGCGCATGCGCCTCAAGGATCTCGTCATTCTATCTAGATTTACACCGCGTCGGTCGCTGAGTGCCAGAAGCTCGGTTCACGCATGCGTTCTTCCACAAATGTGAGAATGCGGGATAATATGCCGCATGCGTAATAAGAACGGCTAGTAATTCTAACTTCCGGGTGACGATTGGAGGTGGGGTCGGTATTTTACTGGATGTTTGGACTAGATCGGGGAACGTTTGAACAGCTTTTTAAAGAATTGCATTTAGATTGGTGCTCCGAATAGGTTTATTGACAAGGCTTACCTTTGCTGCGCCCTTAGGTGCATTTTATAGAATTTTCCCTCCCTTGGGAATCCGAATTGATACGTAAAAGTGCAAAAAACATGGGGGCAGTTTTGTTTTAAGTACCCTAATCCCTTCACTGTATTGCAAGATTCCTTTTGAAATCTTCCCCAACCTTCCTGAAAGAGGATGTTAGAAGAATTGAGGGGTCCGTGCTACTTTCTGAGCTTGGTTGTTTTCTTGCAGACGTTTCCTTACCCAAATTTAGGTAACATCAATGCTAGTAAGGAGTGGGGTTTGCTCTTAATATATATTCTAGCCGCGCCTTGCGGCTAGAGAGAAAAATCTTGCGGCTGTAAGAAAAATATAAATCAAGAACAAATCCCACTCCCTTCTAGCACTGATTATGTTACCTGGTTTGGTAATGAAACATCTGCAAGAAAATAGCCAACCTCAAGAGAGCACCTCATTTCAAGCCTTATCAGAAAAATTTTCTTGGTCTGATTATCTGACCCGAATCACCAATAAAACACAAATGGTAGCTGCTGGAAAGAAAGTATTTTATTCATTCAACATGCACTGTGATTAAAGGTAACCTACATCATTAGGGGCCTATCAGTAAAGATATATTATGACAAATGGGCTTTGATGTTTACATGTGCAGATCAAGGTGCTCCTGCCCTGGGCTTTGATCCTAAGGTGCATGATGGATGTGTATATTAGGATGTTGGCCTTGAGGTTAAGGTCCTGTGAAGTCTGGAGAAAGGAAAGGAAGATCGCCTTCAGATAGACTAGGTGTGGATTTATAATGAGGGAATCAAACTGGAATATTGACATAAAAGATTTCCTTTATCAACCTGATGGACAGATCAGAGGCTTTTCATTTCTAACAAGGGCATTCCAGAAATGTATGATGTTCCACTTTTATTTCTGTAGTACTCGTTCTTTCTCGTTTAAAATTGGGAGAGAAGATTACAGGCAGAGTGTTTATTAAAGCATACATAGACTATTTTCCTGAAGCTCTCCTACATTTTACTGCTAAGCATTTTTACTGAAAAAACCACTGACAACACACTGAGTTATATACATTTTTAAAATTACATTTTTAAAACCATATAGCGTCCTGCGCACCCACACACAGAGAGCAGCCCTTCAGCTAATGGTTAATGTCACAGTACTGCCTGAAGCTTCAAGGATAATCAGTTTGGATGATACAGTAAAATTCCATCATTCTGGCACAAAATCAAAAGGTTTGTGTTATGTATTGAATACATATAGTTGTGTTAAGCCTTGCTAAAGTGAAACTAAATCTTTAGATGACCCTGTTAACTTCGAACTGTTTTGAAGGAAAATTTAGAACATTCATATTTGGGTGGGCTTTTTCAAGTATTATGATTGGTTGAGTCCCTGTGAGCCCAGAGTATAAATTACAGGAATTTGGCTGTTGTTCAGTAGTTCCAGTTGAGGCAATAAATGCTGTCGTATTTATGCTGTCTGTTCTTGCCTACTGCAGTCCACAACTTAACAGTGCGACAAGGGTGGGATGCTGCAGAAGAGAGAGCTGCTACTAACCAAGAGACTGAAATCACTTGGAGTCAGACTGGGTAAAGAGCCCTGGTGGGACCACGCTCCCCACTCTGCCTGCCAGTAAGACACACTGAAGGCACAGATGTACCTGAGGGATCCGTCCCCAGGACTCCTAAGTGCAGCTCAGCTCCAACTGCAGTAGTACAGGTATTAACCAGCACCACAGGGGCCTTCTCAAAATGGCTAAACTGGGAAGACCCAACGAGTTTGATATTACTTACCTGGAACAGTGGAGCTCATACGTCTCCCAAGTAGACAACTATCTCAGGGTTAACCAGGTCACGGAAGATGGCCTGAAGGCAGCAACCTTACTACGTGTCTGTGGACAAGCCACGTTTTATATCGCTGAAAACTTGATAGCACCGGCAAGCGTAGAGACAGTGGCCTACGCAGACCTCAAGAAAAAATTAAGCAAACATTTTGAGCCTAAACTCTCAATCATTGCCTGGCGCCATGTATTTGGGCAACGTGAACAGAGATCCCGGGAATCTGCAGCAGAGTTTGTGGCAGCCCTTCACCAAGCTTCGCGCAAATGTGAGTTCCCTGATCTGGAAGATCATCTCAGAGACAGGCTCATTGGCAGCCTGCGTAATAGGGAATTATACAGCAGCGCCTATTCGCCATGGAGAAACTGGCTTTCCAAGATGCATTGAAGAAAGTCATGGTGGATGAGGCTGCCGGATGGGCCATGAATAAATGCAGTATGCATTGCATTCTAAGGAGTAACCAGATTTCTTTGCAGTACACCAGCTGATGTACTGGTGAAGGTGCTGGGCTAGAAATGATAACACAGTGAGTTCCAGTCCTACCTTAGAGAAGAAAGCTGGGTTTCTGGGCCAGTCAATACCACTCAGCCCAACCCTCCTCACAGGGGAGGTTGTTGTGGGGAAAATAAGAGGAAGGAGAATTAGGTGTTTGCCACCTTGAGGTATGTATAAAAAAAATAAAAGGCTGGAAATAAATATTAGAAGACAGGCATAAGATGATGCCACAAATTATTAGTTAAATCTTATGTATATAAGGAAATAAAGATTAGCTATCTAGGTCTTTCTTGCCATACCTTTATTAGATTCATTGCTAAAATAAAGACAACCCTATATTAAAAAAAAGCTTGGAGAAAGCAAATCCGGATAAACGTAGACAAAAATTCATTGCAGTGCCCAGCTTTCCCTAATCAATTGCCAACTCCAGCTGAAAACATACTTGGAGATTCCATACTCACTCTCCCATATGTACATATGTATATGTTCAAATGTACACCTATCTGAATGTAAGAATATATATCTGTCAGAAGACATACTCTGTTGTGGACCATCAGCGGCCTGTGCAGCTAGTAGCTGATTCCAACAACGAGGAGGCTGGTGTGGTGCTGTGCCAGCAGCCTGTGCAGCTGCCTGTGCAGCTGGCACTCGGACAATGAGGAGGCTGGAGAAGATGTGGTGCCAGAGGTGGGAATTCAGCCAGGGCCTTCAGAACTTTCAGAAACTTCCATGGGTGAAGAGGAAAAAGAGGAGGAGCCTCTTCTCGATGCACAGGCGCACAGAGCTGCCAAAAGGCAGGAGTGGCTCCTCAGGAGGAGGTCTCCTCGAAAGTAATGCTTAGGGCTAATTGGCCACTCCCTTAGCCTATTTAAGGACAGACAACATCTGAGGCAATTTACAGGGAACAACTTAGTTCACTCTCCTTCGTATCTTGATCTTAGTTCTTTTATCAGTTACCTGCAAATTGCTTCTGGGCTTTCTGCCAATCCTAGTAAGATTACGATTATTTATTCTTTGGAGTCTTGTAGGCTGTTAATTAACAGCCTTTGTTTGAAAAAGACTGATTTAATTTAGTAAACTAAGGTTTGTACAGACTTTGTGTGTGCTGCGTTCTTTGGGGTCCGTAGCTGGGGCAGAACATACTCTAGGACAGGAGTGTCACCAGGGGTTGGATCCGGCCCGTGGGGTGCTTAGATCTGGCCCATGGGGCCACCCTGGAAACAGCAAAGGACCAGCCCGCAGTCCCCCTGCCAGCAAAAATGAAGCTAGGGAAGGCCTCATGTGGCCCTTACGAGCTCTGTTTTCATTGGCAGAGGGTTGCAGGAGGCCGTTGCAGCCGAAAACGGAGCTTGGAGCCCGTTTTTGCTGGCAGAGCATTCAGGCTGCCATAGGCACCTCTGACACGAGTGACATCAAGCTGGCCATGCCCACCCTGACCCCCCAAGGTCAAACACAATCCTGATGCAGCCCTTAATGAAATCGAGTTCAACACCCCTGCTCTAGGACCAGAACATAGACACATATATAACTGAATTAATAACTAATTGAAACAGATGGATAGTGTTAATCTATATTATTTTGCACAGATAGGTTTTTCTAAATGTTAGTATATTTGACTTTACTTATTACACATCTCAGTGATCAGAAATTTGGGCTGTATAAAAATGTTATAATACTCAACTGGATAAATAAAATCAATTGTCTGTAAAATTAGTTAGCCTACTCACAAACAGAACTGATTCACATATAGTCTGTGTGTGACCGTTTTCTCACACACAGACTTCTCTCACCCACTAAAACTCATACATAGCTACAAGTGTTCTCCTTTTTTTTCTCCGAGTAGGAGATTTTGCTTATATATGTATTCATTTATTTGACCACTGTAAATTGCAGCACTAGGCTAAAAATAATCTAAGAAAAGTTACATTTAGAAGGGAAGAAAAGAGGCGAGAACATAATTGGATAGAGAAATTAAGTGGAAAAGTTAACAGAAAGAAAGTCAAAAACAGAAGTCTCGCTTCAGTCTTTCAAAAGGATTAAATTCACAAGGCAAACAGCAACTTCAGGCTCTTTATCAAAGGCTCTTTATCTGCATTTTGTTGTGATGATATCTCCAATTTTTCTATCTCCAACTTGTCTGAACTACGGTATGCAGAGTTCACATAAAAACTCAGTTTCATATGTGAAGTAATGTCACCAATGCCCATGGGTTGTATTTAGGATAAACAGGATAGGCTAAAATATACAGGCATATAGCTGATATCAGAAAGGGCAATATTTTCAAGAGCCTTGGAGCAGGGACTAAAGTGCTGTTAAGTAGCACTTAGCTGCCAGCTGCCTGCAATTACTGCGAGTTCAAATCTCACCAGGCTCAAGGTTGACTTAGCCTTCCAGCCTTCCAAGGTAGGTAAAATGAGGACCCGGATTGTGGGGGCAATAAACTGACTTTGTATAAAAAAGAACACTGCTTAGGGGCCCCCCGAAAGCCCTACTAAGCAGGTATATACAAAAGTATGAAGGCTATTGCTTTCCAACACCTTGTGGGAAACAATAAACATAAGAATATACTGTAAATAAAATAAAAACACAGAAATATAGATTTAAAATATAAATAAAGAATAAATAAAGAAGGGAAATCCCAAGGAGTTTGACTTTGGGAATTCTTTCCAATCCTCTAACCAAAAATGATAATGACTGGGTCTCTTATTTTCTTCCTTGAAATGAAATAACATGTTAACTGTGTGTACTTTCTCCATGGGGTTAATTAGGGAGAGGCATATTTACATTGCCTCTGCCGTCTGCTCTTCCTTTGGATTGTATTTATTTTTCACATCTCTACACCATCCATCTCACTTACTCTGGGTAGTCTGTAATAAAAACATAAAAAGTGATATAAAAGCATAAATAAAAAATGGAGATAAAATAGAATTAAGAAAGTTAAAATTAAAATGTTAAAAAGGCAGAGGAACGATCCTCATATCAGCAACCACTCACAGGGTTGATTCACATTCTTCGACCCCCATGCCAGTTGGGTCTTTAACACTCTTTTGGAAGGCTAGAAGAATGGGGCTCCACCTCCTCTCAGGCTGATATTCCAAAGAACGGGGAAAACCGCAGAAAAGGCTGCCATTTTGAATCCCACTGGTTGAAATTCTTTTAACTGATAGGATTTGCAACATACCTTCCCTGCGGGACCAGGTGGTACAGGACAATGTGATTGGGATGAGACAGTTCCTCAGGTAACCCGATCCTATGCCAAGATTTTGAATTGAACCTGGGAGCAAATTGGCACCCACTGTAGCTCCTTAGCAGAGATGTTACATGCACAACCTGAGAGGTACTCAAAACTGCTTGCACTGCTTACTGTACCCAGCTGTAGCTTCCGAATACTCTTCCAAGGTAGCCCCAAGTAGAGTGCATCGCAGTAGTCCATACGGGAGATGATCAGGGTATGAGGGACTGAAAGGAGGACTTCTCAGTCCAGGAAAGGGTGTAACTGATGTGCAACACCAAGTTACACAATACCATGTTTATGTACCAGTGCTTACCTATATACATGTGAACAGGGAAGCACAGGGTAAACTGCCTACTGTCTTGTATGCTCTATTCTCCGAAACATGACCAGAAAAATGGCTTAGATTGGAGCAGTGTTACCACCCATAGGAGAGAAATAATTTTTCAGGATTTCTATTTTTTCGTGTCCCCAGCTGGATTTCACCCATCCTTTAGTAACATAATCCTGTTATTTCCTCCCGTTTCTGATTAAATTCTTGTCCAATACTGTTTTCAAAGAGTTAAAGTCACCAGCCTTTTTACGTGATACCCTTTCTATTTTTTTAGTTGGCTTTTTAATAATAGTAAAAAACATGTTTCTTTTCTTTTAGATTGTTTTTCTTTTGAATTTTGACTTATAAATAAATGAATGAAGACAACATTTCAACCATCTGTTGACTTGGAAATAATAAAAGTAAACAAATTTCTCAAGTTCCTGGTGATCTCTACACATGAATTCACAGAATATGCTAAATTAACATGTGGTGTGTTTATTTGGGATTCGGTATGTTGTATGAAATAGCCAAGCAAGTTAACTCAATAATCCATAGATGAATACAGGTAGTCCTCGGCTTACGATCACAATTGAGCCCAAAATTTCTGTTGCTAAGTGTGACAGTTGTTAATAGCACTAACAATAGCACTTAATACTTATATACTTATATACTGCTTCACAGTGCTTTACAGCCCTCTCTAAGGGCTCTCTAAGGCTGTGGTTTCCGACGTCCCGATATAGTCAGTTGACGCCATCACTGACTATTGGGGGCGAATCATTGGCCCCCACAGAGAGGGCTCGCAACTTGGGTGTCCTGCTGGATTCACGGCTGTCTTTAGAAGAGCACCTGACGGCCGTGACCGGGAGGATTTTTTATCAGGTTTGCCTGATTCGCCAGTTGCGTCCCTTTCTGGATCGGGACTCGTTACACACGGTCACTCATGCCCTCGTCACCTCCCACCTGGACTATTGTAATGCTCTCTACATGGAGCTCCCCTTGAGGAGCACCCGGAGGCTCCAACTGGCGCAGAGTGCGGCCACGCGGGTGGTAATGGGAGCGTCATGGCGCTCCCATGTGACACCTCTCCTGCGCGAGCTGCACTGGCTCCCGGTGGTCTTCCGGGTGCGCTTCAAGGTTTTGGTTACCACCTTTAAAGCGCTCCATGGCTTAGGACCTGGTTATCTACGGGACCGCCTACTACCACCAATAGCCTCCCACCGGCCAGTACGCTCTCATAGAGAGGGACTCCTCCGGGTGCCGTCAGCCAAACAGTGTCGGCTGGCGGCCCCTAGGGGGAGAGCCTTCTCTGTGGGGGCACCTACCGTCTGGAATGAGTTCCCCCCAGAGATACGGAGGATCCCGGATCTGCGCACCTTCCGCCGCGCTGTGAAGACCTTTTTATTCCATCAAGCGGGCTTGGCCTAATCTCCTCCCTCTTTTAATATGTAAATTTTAATCTGTTTTTAAATTATTGGGGTGTTTTAATCTGTCTGGGCCAAAATGATTTAATTTGATTTTATCTGGTTTTAAATTTTGTGTATTTATGTATTTTATTGCTTGGCTGTTCACCGCTCTGAGTCCTTCGGGAGTAGGGCGGTATACAAATCAAATAAACTAAAACTAAACTAAACTAAGTGATTTATGGAGCCAGCATATTGCCCCAACAACCTAGGTCCTCATTTACTGACCTCAGAAGGATAGAAGGCTGAGTCAACCTTGAGCTGGTCAAGATCGAACTCCTGGCAGTCAGCACAATTAGCCTGCAGTACTGCATTCTAACCACTATGCCACCACGGTGAAGTGAAATTTGTCCCATTTTACGATCTTTCTTGCCACTGTTAATCACAGCTTTTGTAAGGTTAGTAATATGGTTGTTAAGTGAATCTGGCTTCCCACTGACTTTGCTTGTCATAAAGTTGCAAAAGTTGATCACATGATCGCTGGACACTGCAGCTGTCATAAATATGTGTCAGTTGCCAAGCCCCTGAATTTTGATCACATTGACCATAGGAATGCTGCAACAGTCATAAGTCACCTTTTTCAGCGCTGTTATAACTTCAGTCACTAAACAAATTGTTGTAAATCAAGGACTACCTGTAATATACAGTTTGGTATATTGTTTAAACAGAATTCCAAACTCACGTTATGATGCCCATTCTTGGGGAAAAAAATGGAATTTCAAAGTTGAGATTGTGGTGTTTCCAAATTCCAGAAAATTGCATTTATTCCATCAAGTGCAGCTTCTTCCAGGTTAATGAACAGAAAATTTTTTCTAAGCTTTGGTGTCAAAAGTCATGTCATGATTAGCACATTTAATACTCTTTGTATGTTGTATATTGGGAGAAGAATTGTTATTTTGAGACTACAGTATAGGAGTCAGGGAAGTCAAGAGAATCTCACACGAGAAGATAATGTTAAGCCATTTCTATATTACAAAATTGATGAAAGTGAGCATTATGTTGCGACACCTCAGATAACAAAAATGTGTAATTTAATCCTATTAACTGACTTAAAGTATGCATTCCACATAACTGTTATCACCAGGAACAGTTTTTGAATATCATTAATCCCGAGCAATCTCTCTCTATAGTTTATAATGTTCTTGAATCATTAATCAAAATAGAAGATGGTTTGGGGGAAAAAAATGGTCTCCACGCTTCAAGTAATCAAAAGGTGTTTTAGAAATCATTTTTAACTTTTAAGTGGTGGATTCTTTAAAACAACAGCTATCAAAGTGTGGAAAAGCACATTGCTTTAATTAACAGCAAAGAGGTGCTAGGATTAACAGGAAGTTCTGAATCACATCTTTCAAATCCTTTTCAAAGTAGGTTTAGCCTACATTCGAAGTCTATGGATGTACGTGGAACTGCTCTTAATCCCATGACTTGATGGACTGCAGTCCACAACTTTATTTGGGGTTTTTATGCATAATAATCCAGACTATCTATGGATAATACCAGAGATGTAAAAAAAATGTTATTTTCAGCCCACATATTGCAGCCTTAATATAGCCCTATAAGTACTATTGACATCATGTGTCACTTAACAATGGCAGTTTCAATCCCAATTGCAATCATACCCCAAGGACTACCAGAATCCAGCTAGTATGAACCAACATACTGTGGCAGCAGCCAAAAAAGTCAATGCAGTCAGTCCTAGGTTGCATTAACAGAGGGATAGAATCGAGATCACATAAAGTACTAATACCTAGTACTTCGCATGTATATATATGTATACAGGCGAAGTATGCATGTATATATGTAATATATATGTAATATATGTTTATATGTATTATATATATATTTGTATATGTAATATATATATATATATATATAAAGCCTTAATAAGACCACATTTGGAATATTGCACATAGTTTTGGTCACAATATAATAAAAAAAAGATGTTGAAACTCTAGAAAGAATGCAAAAAAGTACAACAAATGATTAGGGGGCTGGAGGTTGCAGGAATTGGATTATATCTAGTCTAGTGAAAATAAGGACTAGGGGTGACATAATAGCAGTGTTCCAATATTTGAGGGGTTGCCACAAAGAAAAGGGGGTCAACCTATTTCCAAAGCACCAGAATGCAAAACAAGTAACAATGAATGGAAACTAATTAAGGGGAGAAGTAAGGAGAAATTTCCTAACACTGAGAACAATTAACCAGTGGAATAGCTTGCCTTCAGAAATTGTGGGTGCTTCAACACTGGAAGTTTTAAAGAGACTGGACAGCCACTTGTCTGGAATGGTATAAGGTCTACTGTTTGAGCAGGGCGTTGGACTAGAAGACCTCTAAGGTCCCTTCCAACTCTGTTATTCTAATATTAAATTTATGTATATATGTGTATATGTATATATATGTTTTTGTATATACACACACAGACACATCTCACAGGTGTTATGAGGAAAATAGGAGAAAGGTGTATGTTTGCCACTTTTATTTATAAAAATAATAAAGGTGAATAAAAATAAATAATAAAGTAGAAGAGTTGATCCACTTTGTGTATATGATATAAAATGTTGGAATGGGGGGGGTGATACAGCTTTGTTTGACATGTCATGTGCCAACTGCAAAGTCTTGAGAGTTACTAGAACTAGATGGTAGCAAAGGGAATAAGATGTGGCTCTCCCCAGAAATATGTAGAGCTAGGTTTTTTTTTTTTATGTGACTAAATTCTGTTTTCCTGCGTGCGGATGTTGCTGTGAGCTAATCTCACCAACCAACCATATACTATTTCTGTTTCAATTGCTCATTTTCCATTGAAGGTTTCAAATTCTTTTGTTTTTAGCAGAATTCTGCAGAGAGATTTGTATAGGTAGTCCTTGGTTTATGACAATTGAGCCCAAAATTTATGTTGCCATTTGTTAAGTGAGTTTTGTCTCACTTTACGATCTTTCTTACCACAGCTGTTAAGTGAATCATTGCAGTTGTTGTGACTCTGGCTTCCCCATTGACTTTCCTTGTCAAGTTACAAAATGTGCATGACCGTGGGTCATTGCAACCGTCATAAAGATGAGTCAGTTGCCAAGCATCTCAAATATGATCGCATGATCATGGGAATGCTGCAATGGTTGTGTAAAAAATGGTCATAAGTCACTTCTTTCAGTGCCATTGTAACTTTGGTCACTAAATGAATGAACTGTTGTAAATCGAGGATTACTTGCACTGAGATTCAGAAAACAAACTTGATGGCACAGTGGTTAGAATGCAGTATTTCAGGCTAATTCTGAAAACTGCCAGGGATTTGATTCTCACCAGGTTCAAGGTTGACTCAGCCTTCCATCCTTCTGAGGTCGGTAAAATGAGCACCATATACATCAAGATTAGGAGGTGGAAGACTAGGATTAGGTATATCTAAAGGTATTATGATCAACAGAATGTAAAGAATATATTGGAAAATATAGTTTTCCAGGACTATAAATTCAGGGGACTTAGAGATATAATCTTGGGACTGATTAAATTTTATTGGCAACTGGTTATATTGGTATTTATAGAAAATTGATATATTGAAAATGTGATAAACTCAGTGATAAATTGGGAAAATATTAGTGTAATACCGATCGATGCATAAAAGAATATATTATAATTATAATGAGCACATTATAAGGCTAGAAGTTGGAAGATAAAAATTCTATATATGTAATTGTTTTATTACTGTGAGCACTGTGTGAAAGATATGTAAGCCTACTCATTACACTGTCCACAAAAAAATGTTGGTTGTTAAAGAAAAATTGTAAATAAAACATATACATAAAAAAAAGAGAGATTGTTAGGAGCAAAAGGCTGACTCTGTAAACTGCTTAGAGAGCACTGTAAAGCACTGTGAAGCGGTATAAAAGTCTAAGTGCTATTGCTATTGTTCTATCTTCTCATATCGTACCTTCGGGAAGGAGATATAGAAGTATAGCCAGCAACACAAACAGGCTGAAAAACAGTTATCTGTGGGCTGTCAGACTCCTGAATGAGAAATAACATCATAACTATGTAGTATGATGGACTGCAGGGCCGGCGCAATGTGTAACATGTTCACACTGATGCAATAGGACTGGGTGTTTTGTTAATATGATTTATTGGGTTAGAGATTTTCTGTCTTCACTGTGAGTTGTATTATATTGGGGGGGTGCACTAAGGGAGCATAACTAATCTCATCGTACATATGTTCTGCACTGACAATAAAGATCTTTGAATTTGTAATTGTACGGATTTTTCCAGCCCAAATACTATATGTTTGGTGATCTGCTATAGGTACTTATGAAGTTGTAATATTTCAGGAAGGAGACTACTGGTATTTGAAGACTATGTTTCTCTCTCTATTTTTTTAAACAAAGAGGTAAGAAATATCTTCAAATATCAGAAGAACTGTTAAATTGTAGAGCACGGATTTATTCTCCTTTGTTCCAAGGATAAGACTACAACTAATGGGATGAAATTTCAAGGACAGAGATACAGATTAGATATAAGGAATAACTTCTTGGCAATAAGAGCTATCAGTCAGTGGAATTTGTTTCCTTCTCTTCTCTGGAGGTTTTTAAATGGAGACTGAATAGTTATCTATTGGGGAAATTGTTGTAAATGTGCAGGAGGTTGAAGCTGATGACTTCTTAGATCCTTCCCAGTGCTATGATTCTGTAACAGTACCATTTTCAGTCTTCTTCAACAAAGGAGTCTTCTTTAACCTGAATGGTGATCAATTTACCCAGCTGAACAGATGTTCGCAGAGGTAGCTATGGAGATGACCTTGGCAGAGCTAGCCAGAAGCTGCGAAGACAACAGGTGTAGAGGAAATAACAGGGAGGGCAGAAGTATAGAGGACGGAAGGGAAAACAGAGGCAAACCTACAAGGTTCTGTTATTATAATCTAACTCAATAGATCAGATATCTAACCTTCCTATGGAGTCTATTTTCTGATCTGATGTACCTTGGCTGAACTGTAGAGCAGTTAACTGTTTTCTTTTCATACACTTATGTTTATAACAGCTGGGCCAGGTTTGTCCTGCGTGATCAGCTGTCTCATCTTTTCTTTCTTTTTTTTACACAGCAGCTAAAATGAGGGTGTTTTGACATATCCAAGGAAAGGAAACTTGTTAATGTGCTTGTTGTGAGCAAGATTTGCATTACCTGTCAAAATCCACAAGTCAGGCAGAATTTTAAAAGCACTTTTACAAGTTTCAAGCCCACTTATATCCAGAATATTCTAAATATTTGCTATCACTTTCTGAACTTTCAATTTTTTCCCCTCCGTTATATTAAATGACATTTTTTTTAATCAACTAAGCTAACTATCAAATCAGGAATTTCTAAATATGTAGATGATAAATTCTGTTATTGAGTCATACATCCTGCCAAACTTTGGGGGTTTTTTCCATTATAATTTACTGAATAAACCTGAGGAATTGTTTAGACTCATCTAGTTCAGGGTTGTCCAACTTCGTTAACTTTTAAGATCTGGGGACTTCAAATCTCAGGATCAGATTCTTACATCTTTCAGCTGTGTAATAGACAGGATTCCAACAGGCCAATTCTTCATATAGCTGTGTTTCCAAGTGGGCTCACACTTCATCGGTTGTTTTAAAACTGGTTTTCTGCAATAATCAGCCAAGGTTGAATAAAATAACCTCTAAGCTTTACTATTTTAATTGTAAAATCTGAAGTGAATTTATTATCATAACCTCTCACAGCTTCAGGGTTTACATAGTTATACCTCAATATACAGATATATATCTCTTTTGTTTTATTATCAGGGATAACCCTCTGGTTCCTGAATTCTTTCAGACTATGTGACTTTGAAATTATTCATAACTACTTCACCTTTGGCAATAAAATGTACCTGCAATACCACCGTATTCACTTACCTTCGATACTGCTTCGCAAATGTGAGCGCATGAGCGCCTTCCGCGCATGTGCAGAGGGTCAAAAACGGGATGTGATGATGTCCAGGTGGGTGGGTGGAGCCTCCAGCCGCCGCCGCTATCTGTTCTCCCGAACTGGGAGAACCAGCGGAATACCACCACTGCTCCAAACCAGCGGCATAGTCATGTGCTGACATAGAGCTCCTGAATATGCCAAAATTTGTCAGTTGGAAAGGATGCTGCCAGACTTATTCTAATTTTTAGTTTTGGCATAGACAATCTGTCAATTATTCTGAGCAATTCCATAAATGATTTCCTTCCTCTGGTTCAGGTATTTCCTAAACCAACACTTCTCCATAATACAGGTAGTCCTCGACTTACGACAATTGAGTCCAAACTTTCTCTTGTTAAGTGAGAGATTTATTAGAGTGAGTTTTGCCCCCATTTGACAACCTTTCTTGCTCAAGTTGTTAAGTGAATCACTGCAGTTGATAAATTAGTAACCTGCTCGTTAAGTGAATCTGACTCCCCCAATGATTTTTCTTGGCAAGAGGTTGCAAAAGGGGATTCACATGACCCCGGGATGCTGCAAGGGTCATAAGTATGAACCAGTTGCCAAGAATCTGAATTTTGATCACATGATCATGGGGATGCTGGAAAGGTTGTAAGTGTGAAAAACAGTCATAAGTCGCTTTTTTCTGTGCCGTTGAAACTTTGAATAGTCACTAAACAAACTGCTGTAATTCAAAGACTATCTATACTTTGGTAGGGCTATTATTTGGGTGCAAAACTCTGGATGACTATTAGATGCATTTGAACTCTGCTTCTCCTTTAACATTTTTTTTTTTAACTGCTGTAGTTTGCTCCACCTCTCAAACCAGGAAATAAATTTACTATATAAGAGGAATTCCAAGACTAGGGCCACAAAGCAACTCCACAAGCTACACAAAGCAACTCCACTTGGTAAGTTTAACTCACCTTCTATATCCTTGCCTCCCTAGTTCCCTTTGTCACACAAACACTCTTGCTTGGCTATCCTTTTTTTCAAACTAGCCATCTTTGAGCTAAGAAGTTTCCCAAAGCTCAGCATTGTGAGCCAGGACGTATAACAGTGAGCGAAGCTTGATTTTTTTTCACCAATTACGTCCAGTAGTAAGAAGGAATGAGAGTTTTAGGGTGGATTTCTCTGGCCAACATCTGAAAACAACAACAACAAAACCCTAACCCTAAAGCAGAATCGTTTGTGTGGCTTTCTTTTTCACCCGGAATAGCAAACCTGACAGCCACGTTCGGCAATGATCATCTCCCCACGTTGCAAGCTCAGCTCTTTAACTAGGTTTTCCCGTAACTGCCAAAGGGGTATGAATTTATGGAGCGGGTGTGTCAACTTTCCTTCCCCGAGGGCGCTGGTTGCTGAGTAAGCCAGGCTGAATTCTGGAAGGAATCGGCGCCTTGCTGGGCTTGGTGGCTAAGAGAGAGATTGCAAAGGCTTTCTTCAAAAGCCCTCCCGGTTGAAAGCCAAAAACGGGAGAATGACTCAGCGGGCTTTCTTGCCGTGATTATTTTCTGGCAGAATTTCTAAAATCCTTTTGCTCTTCTTCTCTTGCAACGCAGCTTAGAAGACAACATGGCGAACGAGTCGATTATCCGGATCCCTCCCTATCATTACATCCATGTCTTGGATCAGAACTCCAATGTCACCCGCGTGGAAATCGGGCCCAAGACTTACATCCGCCAGGATAATGAGAGGTGAGTCCCGGCAGAAAGAGCCTGATCGGGGAAAAAAATATTGTACTATAGCCGCTAGGCGACGTTTCACGCCTCTTCCTTCCTTGGGAAAATAGTTACCGCTCTTCCACTAACTCAATAGTAACAGTAACTAACAGGCAACTAACTCAATAGTTCTCTCTCGGGTGGCTCCAGCCGGCAGGATCGCTCCGATTTGTCCAAAGTTTTGCAACAAACTAGGTTTTCTATTCGCGTGGGTAAAAGCAGTTCTTTTTGTTTTTTTTCCCTCAAACTTTCCGCAAGGGGGCAGTTGCTCAGTCTTCCTGCTGAGACCAAGAATTAATCTTCAGGGGGAGCTGGAGAAGGGGCAGGGAGGGGGGGCAAGTCTTTGCTGGTTTTTTTTTTTCAGATGCTGGGCTACTATAGAAACTACTATTAAGAGTAGGAATGTCCAAGCTTGACAACTTTAAGACTTGTGGACTTCAGTTCCCAGAATTCCTCAGGCAGCTGCTGGCTGGGGAATGCTGGGAGTTGAAGTCCACATGTCTTTAAAAGTCGCCAAGTTTGGAGATTCCTGCTCTAAATCTATTAAATTTATATGCCGCCCTAGGCTGCTTAGGTAAAGGTAAAGGTTCCCCTCGCACATATGTGCTAGTCGTTCCCAACTCTAGGGGGCAGTGCTCATCTCCGTTTCAAAGCCAAAGAGCCAGCGCTGTCTGAAGATGTCTCTGTGGTCATTTGGCAGGCGCACGGAATGCTGTTACCTTCCCACCAAAGGCGGTCCCTATCTTTCTACTTGCATTTTTTAACGTGCTTTCGAACTGCTAGGTTGGCAGAAACTGGGACAAGTAACGGAGTTCACCCCGTTACACAGCACTAGGGATTCGAGCCGCTGAACTGCCGACCTTTCAATCGACAAGCTCAGCATCTTAGCCACTGAGCCACCGCATCCCTCCTAGGCTGCTTACCTTGTCATAAAAGCAGAGAAAGAAACACTTACAACAATTACCATAATATAAAATTGAAATAAGTTAGGAACCAGAATGCAAACACAGGTGTTCCTCCCTTGACTTACAACAGTTTATTTAGTGACTGTTCAAAGTTTACAATGGCACTGAAAAAAGTGACTTATGACCGTTTTTCACACTTATGACTGTTGCAGCTTCCCCATGGTCATATGATCAAAACTCAGGTGCTTGGCAACTGTTGTAACCTTCTGACTAGTAAGGTCAGTGGAGAAACCAGATTCACTTAACAACCATGTACTAACTTAACAACTGCAATGATTCGCTTATCTATGGCAAAAAGGACGTGAAAAGGGGCGAAACTCACTTAAATGTTTTGCTTAGTAACATAACTTTTAGGCTCAATTGTGGTTGTTAGTCAAGGATTACAGTATTTGTTACAAGACCTTTGACTCAATAATCTCAGGTGGGGCTGGTAAATTCAATTGGGGCTTAGTTGCTCTGAGGAAGTGAAGCTGCTGTGTTTAATTTTACCTAGTGCAAAGTTCCTTTGCTTATCAAAGGGCAGCTTCAAAAGTCATTGTTCTTGTTTCTTTATCTTGCTATTTTCTCCTGGGACAAATCCTCACCTTTGGGTTTTGAGTGACTGGATCCTTTAAATCTCTTCTGGTTTTCTATTACCTTTGTTGGCACTTTCTTTGCAGCCACTTTGGCTGTCAGGATGAGCAAAGGGGTGGTTCGGAGAACCGGTAGCAAAAATCCCTGCCCCCCTTCCCCCATGCCCAGTTTAGCCACATGATTATCAGAGGCTGTTTTTTTTTTACTTTTAAAAGCATTTTTTCTGCAACCTCTTCGGCCCGAAGTGGTGGTAAAAAAATGCTTTGAAAAGTCTCTGACGATCCCAGCTGGCAGAGAGGCTTTTCAAAGCATTTTTTTGCAACCTCTTTGCCGAAGAGGATGTAGAAAAAATGCTTTGAAAAGTTAAAAAAAAAAAAAGTTGGCTTTGCCCACCCAGTCACATTACTACCACCAAGCCACGGCCACAGAACCGGTAGTAACAAATTTTACATTTCACCCCTGGCTTTGTTGGTGTTCAGCCACCTTGTTATTTGACATCCTGGTTTCCTTTTACTGCTAACTCTTGCAAATGTAATTGCTTTTTGTAATGAATTCCCCCACATGTAAAAGGTAAAGTAAAGGTAAAGGGGTCTCTATGGATTTTACTCCATTAGTTTTTGATGACTATAGAGGGCAGTGCTCATTTCAGTTTCAAGGCCAGTGCTTGCTGAAGAGGTTTCCGTAGTCATGTGGCCAACATAACATTATGTAGTGCTGTTACCTTCCCATCAAAGTGATATTTATCTACTTGCATTTGCATGCTTTTGAACTGCTAGTTTGGCAGGAGGAGCTGGGGTGAGGATGGCACTCGGGTCTCGAATCTGGCCTTCCCCCGCATGACATGGCCAAAATAAGTGAGAGCAAGTTTTGTAATTTTGCCTTCCAATGACATGTCTGATACTTTTGAGTTTCCCACTCTTTTGAGATGAGGAATAGACAAAAACGGTCAATTTTGCTGTATCTGCTAATACCCATTCTTCCATTATGGGAATTCGTGTGTCTTTCCATCTTTGTGCATATATGTCAACATGTATAATAACAAAATTCCAAATTTTCTTTCAAGTTCTTTGTCCATCAAGCCTGCAGGCTTCAAGTACAGGTAGTCCTTGATTTAGGAGCACAATTAAGCCCAAATTTTCTGTTGTTAAGTGAGACATTTATGTGTTTTACCCATTTTACCTTTCTTGCCAATAAGGAAATCACTGCAGTTGATAAATTAGTAATCTGGCTATTAAGTGAATCTAGCTTCCCCATTGACTTTGCTTGTCAGAAGGTTGCAAAAGGGGTTCACATGACCTGGGACACTGCAACCATCATAAATACATGCCAATTGCCAAGCGTCCAAATTTTGCTTTGGTAACCATGGAGATTCTGCAGTAATCGTGTAAAAAACATAAGTCACTTTTTTTCAGAGCTGTTGTAACTTCGAATGGTTAGTAAATGAACTGTTGAAGTCGAGGACTACCTGTATGCCAAAACTTGAAGAAGTCAAGCTTGAAGTTGTTATCTTTAACCAAAAAACCCAAGATCTTATTTCTCCCTTTCTATTTCCTTGATCAGTTTTCCTGCCCTCCGGTGCTTTGAAGAATAATTTGACCCCTTCTTCTTTGTGGCAGCCCCTCAAATACTGGAATACTGCTATCATGTCACCCCTAATTCTTCTTTTCTTTAGACTAGCCCAGGGGTCTGCAACTTAAACACTCAAAGAGCCATTTGGACCCGTTTCCCACAGAAAAGAAAACACCGGGAGCCACAAAACCTGAGTGGGTGCGGCCAACTCGACATCACTCACTTTCACTGCTCACATGAGACCACCACTCCCAGCCACGCCTATCCAGACGGTCATTAGGGCAGAGAACCGGTTGTTAAATAACAGTGGGAACCACAAAATCCTTTTGACATCTCTCTCTCCCTCTCTCCCTCTCCCCTCCCTCCCTACTCCCCTGTCTCTCTGTATCTCTCTCTGTCTCTCTCTCTCCCACTCTCTCTTTATCTCTCTGTCTCTGCCCCGGCCACTTCTCCATCACCTGCCATCGCCCTTACCTTCTCAGGCCAGGCGAGGAGTGACTGGGAGGAGAGGGCGAGGGGCAGCGCCAGCCAGTGATGGGATCACCCGACAGGGAGCCACAACAGAGGGCTCAAAGAGCCGCATGCGGCTCCAGAGCCGCAGATTGCTGACACCTGGACTAGCCAGACCCAAAATCTGCAGTTGTTCTTCATATGGTTTAATCTCCTGGCCTTAGTTGCTTTTCTCTGAACTTTTTCCAAAAACTCAACATCTTTTTTGTAGCATGGTGATCAAAATTGGTTGCAGTATTCCAGGTGTGGTCTTACTAGGGTTTTTATAATATTCATCATGTGATCTTGATTCTGTGCCTCTTGTTTATACAACCAAAGATTGTATTAGCCTTTTTGGCTACTGCTGCTGCTGACTGTCCACGATCGTCCACGATGACTCCCTCTCACAGTTACTGTTTTTGAGCCAGGTCTCGCCTAATCTGTACTTATACATTCGATTAAAAAAAAAAAAAAACTTTGCTTTTCTCCACTTCAGGATTATATTAGCCCCAAAGAAGATGGTGATGGTTCCACCACGACATTACTGTATCATCCTCAATCCAGTGACTCGTGGAGTAGATGGGGCAGTCCATCTTGATGCTCTGGGGCAGGTCCGGCTTGCCCATGCTGACTTGGAGATCAGAATGGCTCAGGACCCTTTCCCTTTATATCCAGGAGAGGAACTAAAAAAGGTAAGGGTGTCTTAATTTCTCCTCTCCTCAAATGGCCCCTACTGAGTAATCCTTTGGACGGTGTCTTGTAGCAAGGGCAAGGGGAATGTGTGAATGTATGAATTCCATGTTGTAAATTTCTACGTGCGATGGAATGCATAAGAGAATGTGAGAACACAGAGAAGATAGAAGAACACTTTAAGCGGGGGTGATGGAACCATCTACAGAAGGGATTCTTGAGTTCAGGGGAGCAGGGAAGTGTGAGGAAGAGACTCAGAGTAGTTTTGGCTGATTACACTATGTATTGGTAATCCTTGACTTATAGCCATTCATTTAGTGACCGTTCGAAGTTACAACAGCACTGAAAAAGTGACATGACCTTTTTTCTTACTTACAACCGTTGCATCCCTGGGGTCACATGATCAAAATTCGGATGCTTGGCAACTGACTTGTATTTATGACGGTTGCAGTGTCCCAGGATGATGTGATCACTTTTTGTGACCTTTTGACCAACAAAGTCAATGAGGAAACCAGATTCACCTAACAACTGTGTTATTAAATAACTGTGGCAAGAAAGGCCGTAAAATGGGACAAAACTCACTTAAGAACTCTCTTGCTTAGCAACAGAAATTTTGGACTCAGTTGTGGTTGTAAGTCGAGGACTACCTATATAAGTTGCGCTGGAGAATTACTTCGGCAAGTTTCAAGATTCCGTTTTTATTTATTCGGTTCAATTTTATTGACATTTTTGCTGTGTTCAATTTCCTTGACCACTAAGAAAGATCTTTCCAGAAATCAAAAGAGATCCTGTTTCCTTGTGTTTTCCAGCCTCCCAAGGCTTGATTACTCCCTGACATTGCTTTTGTTACTAGCCCTTTTGTTCATCTGCTTTTCTAGGATGTTACACCTTTACAAATTGTCTTGGCTAATACCGCTCTGCATTTGAAAGCTCTGTTGGACTTTGAAGATGACCAGGCAGGCAAATATGTTGCTGGAGATGAATGGCTGTTTGAAGGACCTGGTAAGTGGCAATTGTCAAGGAAGAAAATGTTGCTTGGGAGATGAGATGTTTATGTGGCTGAAAAACAGATCCCAATAACCTCAACTAGCATAGCCAATGGTGAGGAATCCTGAATTCACTGAGCCATAGATTCCATAACTATGGAAGACACATATAGATCTTTGCTGAAGATTATGGCTTCACTTCCTAGCATGTTGAGCTGAAACAAATGGGTATGAAGAAAAGTGAGGAATTCTGAGATTCCACCAAGCTGTTTGCCAGTCAAATAGGCAAAACTGAGTCAGACCCAATTGTTTTCCAGGAAACCTGGTGCCAAGATATTCCTTCGAATTCTCCCCTTTCTTCTCATTGCATCCCATAAGAATGTTTTTTTTTTTTTAAATCCCAATTGGCTTTTGTATCTCAGTACAGATAGTTCTCGACTTACATCAGTTCATTTAGTGACCATTCAAAGCATTTCAACAGCATTGAAAAAAGTGACATATGGCTATTTTTCACACTTATGACCATATCCATGGTCATATGATTTACATTCGGATGCTTGACAATGGGTTCACTTTTAGGATGGTTGCAGTGTCCTGGGGTCATGTGATCATTTTTTGTGACCTTCTGACAAGCAAAGTCAATGGGGAAGCCAGATTTAGTTAACAATATTTAACAACTGCAGTGATTCACTTAATAAATGTGGCAATAAAAAAAAAGGAAAAAAAAAGGAAACAAACTTTTTACAAAAAAACCCAAAAACAAATGTGGCAAGAAAAGTTGCAAAATGGGTCAAAGGCCACTTAACAAAATTTTTCCCTTAGCAACCTAAATTTTGGGCTCAGTTGTGGTCGTAAGTCAAGGACTACCTGTAATTGGCTTGGGAAGTGTTAATGATGAAAATGAAAACATTGCAAAAACTCTTGAGAATATGTTTTAAGTGAATAATTGCAGTGTAAAATGAAAATATGAATCCATATGATTTTTCTTCCCCAAATACTTTAGCATATTTTACAAGGACTTCCCCTCTATGTGCAGAACCAGGAAAGATAGCTTCCATACCTTTTCTTCCTGTGTTGTGGTGTGACTTGTCCAAGTCAGAAGCTTGCACTCCTTTCCCACCTCTACCATAACTGAGTTGGAGCCTAGCTAGCTCATCTAATAAACAATTGTCATTTCCAGGAACCTACATCCCACGAAAAGAGGTTGAAATTGTGGAGACAATCTTAGCCACCATCATTCGTCCCAACCAAGCCATCAAACTTCAGGCACGGAAGGAGTGCAAAGACAGAGAGGGGAACAAACGTGTGACAGGTATCTTTCTGATTTCTTATCCATGGTCCTATAAAAGGACAGCTTTAATGTGTGTGTGTGTGTTTAAATCTTGAGTTTCCAATTTCCCTCCCCTCCACAGGTGAGGAATGGATGGTGAAGAAAGTTGGGGCTTATTTGCCAGGTGTATTTGAAGAAGTAGTTGACATTGTTGATGCTGTCATTCTGACTGAAAAAGTAAGTGGCAGTTTTGTAAGTTCTACCGGTAGTGGTAAGTAGTGGTTGTAAGAAAGTGTTATTATTTCTCTTGCTTTGGTTTTCAAGATCTTTGCTGCAAAGTCCAGGCCAAACTCTTCTTTGATCCGAAGCTCCTCCATCTATGGTTAAATGCCCTCATGTACAGGCATACTACAAATGTCCCTTGTCTAACAAATATGAAAAAGCTTCTTTTTCAAAGCTAATTGGGTTGAAAGATGTATGGAAGGATTTTTGCCTGGCACAACTGTAGAAATTGTGTGAATTGCTCTGAAAGACAATATCCTAGACTACTTAGACAAAGAAAGACCCAGGTTCTAATACCTTCTGAGGAGCACCATTCACTCAGTGACTCTAGGGCCTTTACACTATAGGACAATATTCCCAGGGAAATGTTTGAACTGGCGACCAGGACACATGGTATTGAAACACAAGTGGATTTATTGATGGCGCTGGAGGAAAGGCCTAAAGAAGGGTGGAGTTTTGGCCTCATTTTGTATGCTTAAAATATATCTGTGGTTTGATATGGCAAGAATGGGGAATGATGGCCCCTTTATGACTTGTGGACTTCAACTCCCAGAATTCCTGAGCCAGCCATCCTGGATCAGGAATTCTGGGAGTTGAAGTCCACAAGTCATAAGGAGGCAATCGTTCCCCACCTCTGGGATATACAGATTACAGATTACAGATTAACAGAGTTGGAAGGGACCTTGGAGGTCATCTAGTCCAACCCCCCTCCCCCGCCCAAGCAGGAGACCCTACACCATTTCTGACCAATGGCAGTCCAGTCTCTTCTTGAAAGCTTCCAGTGATGAAGCTCCCACAAATTCTGAAATCAAGCTGTTCCATTGGTTGATTGTTCTCACTGTCAGGAAATTTCTCCTTATTTCTAGGTTGAATCTCTCTTGTTTATTAATTAATAATAAATTCATAATATGGTACCAAGGTATTGGATATAGACAACAGCAGGTATTTCACTGGATAAAACACACACATTTAGCAAAAGCAGTGGGATAGTAAGGTAACTGTGGAGTAATGGTACAGGACTACAAGCACAATGGGGGTTTGGAGCAACAAAGAAGCATGAACCTCATTTCTTCCTAAGAGTTTACTTTCTTTTGCTGTCCCAGAGCTGTACTGGCCTCCCAGTAAGTCTTTGGCTTTTGAATATTTTATGGCTGAAATGACCAGTTTAGTTTCCCTGGGAAAGTATGTTTGGTTAGAGACTTAGTTTAGCCTTCCCAATACCTTAATAAAAATTTAAAAGTCACTAACCCCTGCTTATATGGAGAGATCCATGATCTTGCATCATTATGAGCCATGGGGGCATAGCAGTTAGTGTGCTACTTCTGCTGACTGCCGGCTGCCTGCAATTTGGCAGTCCAAATCTCACCAGGCTCAAGGTTGACTTAGCCTTCCATCCTCCCAAGGTGGGTAAAAATGAGGACCCGGATTGTTGGGGGCCATATGCTGACTCTGTAAACCGCTTAGAGAGGGCTAAAAAGCACTGTAAAGCGGTATACAAGTCTAAGTGCTTTGCTATTATTATTATTAGACTTTTATCCCACCTAGAGTGGTTGATTGATAAATCAAGGTGGCAAGCACACCTAATGCTCCTTCCTCCTATTTTCCTTACTACAACAACCCTGTGAGATGGGTTGGACTGAGAGGGAGTGATTGGCCCAAAGTCACCCAGCTGACTTTCATGCCTAAGGTGAGACTAGTCTCCTAGTTGCGTAGTGGCTGAAAAATTCTAGGAACTGAAGTCCACACATCTTAAATTTGTCAAGTTTGAAAAGCACTGCACTGTACCAGACAATACACTCGTGTATGGATCTTGTAGTCTTTCCCTGCTTTGCAAGGCCTCTTTTCCTTGAGCAGGCAAGCAGAAGAAGGCTGTTTTAAAAACCAATATGTTGCCAGAGGCTGATAGATTAGTCTCATACCACTGGCGATCAGAGGTGAGAGTCTGTAGATCAACATTTTCTGAGATGCCTAATATTTGCATTCTTGTCTGTTTCTTAGCAAAATTTAATCAGAAGCGACATTTTGGGGTGTGGCTTAAACTCTACAGGATGTGTCCTTTGTATGAAGAGTCAGATTAATAACAAATAATGTTAAATCATAAAGAGGGGCCTTCCAGTAATATATATATATGTGTGTGTTTTGCCTCTTTTGCTCTTTGAAGAAAGCACTGCACCTCCGGGCCACCAAAACATTTCGGGACTCTCAAGGTATTGTGAGGAAAACCGGAGAAGAGTGGTTGGTCACCATGGCGGACACGGAAGCCCACATCCCTGATGTTTATGAGGAAGTGCTGGGAATTACTAACATTACCACCTTGAACAGTTGTCAGTATTGTGTAGTTTGTGACCCGTTAGGGTTAGATGGCAAACCTCAGCTTGGGCAGAAGAAGGTCATTAAGGTATGTATCTTTATCTCAGAAGCATGAGGGGCTCTAATCAGTGGTAGAATTCAAATTTCTTTAACTACCGGTTCTGTGGGCGTGGCTTGGTGGGCATGGCAGGGGAAGGATACTGCAAAATCTCCATTCCCACCCCACTCCTGGGAGAAGGATATTGCAAAATCTCCATTCCCACCCCACTCCTGGGAGAAAGATATTGCAAAATCTCCATTCCCACCCCACTCCTGGGAGAAGGATATTGCAAAATCTCCATTCCCACCCCACTCCAGGGGAAGAATACTGCAAAATCTCCATTCCCAGCCCACTCCTGGGAGAAGGATATTGCAAAATCTCCATTCCCAGCCCACTCCAGGGGAAGGATACTGCAAAATCCGCATTCCCTCCCCACTCCTGGAAGAAGGATATTGCAAAATCTCCATTCCCACCCCACTCTGGGGCCCAACCAGAGGTGGTATTTGCCAGTTCTCCGAACTACTCAAAATTTCCGCTACCGGTTCTCCAGAACCTGCTGAATTTCACCCCTGGCTCTAATGATATACAGGTGGTCCTTGACTTATGACCACAATTGAGCCTAAAATTTCCATTTCTAAGTGAGGCAGTTGTTAAAAGAGCTTTTTCCCCTTTTTACGACCTTTGCTGCCAGAATTGGTAAGTGAATCACTGCAGTGGTTAAGTTAGTAACCTTGTTGTTAAGTGAACCTGGAATCCCCACTGACTTTACTTGTCAGAAGGTCACAAAGTGTGATCACATGACCCAGGGACACTGCAACTGTCATAAAGAAGAGTCAGTTGCCAAGAATCTGAATTTCGATCATGTGACCACAAGGATGCTGCAACGGTCATAAGTGAGAAAAATGGTCATAAGTCACTTTTTTCAGTGCTGTTGTACTTCAAATGGACACTAAATGAATCATTGTAAGTTGAGGACTACCTGTACTGTTACCATTCAGCAGGGTAGCCCTAGTGGTTATAACAGAATGCCTTAAAGCAGTCAATCCTTCAAGAGAAGCTGGTTTACATCTCCTATTGGAGGCAGATTAGGAAGCTGTTGTTATAAAAAAAAATTTAGATGCTACTTCCATGGTAAATGATTTGGGAAGTAATCTTGATAGTATCCACAGCTCCTGCTCTCTTAAATCATGTTATTCCAGAGAGCAGGAAAGCGATTGCAAGTGAAACAGATTTGGGCTAAACATTAGGATAAACTTGCCAGAAATCACAGTTCCTTTTTTTTTAATTTTTATTTTTTATTGGGTTTTAACAATTAAACAATTCTTATTCAACTCTTGTGCATGACTGTGACCATTTACATATCATCACACTAATGTTCTCCTATACTCTATATAATTTTACAGAATCTACTATCTGTTATTTCCCTTTTTTTCTATCTTCAATCCAATTATACCATTTCTCCCATATTACGTAAAAGTCCGAATCCATCTGTCCTTTCTAGAGATCACAGTTCTGATGTTGTGCAACAAACACATTAAGAAATGAACTGGTGATTCATTCTTTGCTGAAAAAATACAGGTAATCCTGGACCTGTCACTTAATGACTGTTCAAAGTTATGATGGACTTGAAAAAAGTTACGATGTGTTCCCAAAGTTACAACTGTCATACCACCCTTGTGATTAATACATTTCCAGCACTTGGCGACTGGCTCCCATTTACAATCCCTGCAGTGTCCTTCGGGTGCGTGATCATGTTTTGTGACTAATCGCCTATTGGATAAGCTCGATTTGGACTTGCAACCATGTGATTCGCTTAATGACTGTAGTGTCGTGTTCAACAACAGTTATAAAAATACTCATAAAATCGAGCCTGAGTATGTGGTGACTCTACTTATGACCACAACGATTTAACAAACAAAATTCGATGCTCAATTGTGATTGTAAATTGAGGACCTCCTGTTTTCTCTTGTTTTTCATTAGGGATACTTGAAATAGGCAGCCCTGAATCTCAGCCATGCTGCAGTCAAATTTCAGTAATGGGATTTTGGCTCAGCTTGGAGAACTCAGAATGGAAGAGGTCTCTTGAAGGCTCCGGTTCCTATTCTGTCTTTTAAACTCTCTCTAAGATGCTAATTGTGGACCAGGAAAAAAAATTGGCTACCCTTTTTCTGATTATATAACCATTTTACTGATCTGTCTTCTGGTGCCTTTTCCCTCAGCTTTTCAGATCTAATGTTACACTAAATTAGGGGTCCTCAAACTATACCCCCTGGGCCGGATACGTGCGATGAATGGCTGTGTTGCTGCAAATAGAATTCTAATAAATAGAATTAAGCTCCCTCCTACACTTTTTTTTTTTTAAAAAACCAATGACTGACAATCATTCTTGAGTTTTCTCCAATTCTTGCTTCTCATTCTGCAGGGCGAGATATCATTCTTCCTACAGCCCGGAGAATGTTTGAAAGATGGGATCCAGGACATTTACGTCCTGTCTGAAGAAGATGGCCTCTTATTACGTGCAGTTCGCCCCATTGAAGACAAAAATGAGGTAGGAGGTGCTGAGTCTGTGTTGGCCAGGGCAGATGGATGGATGGATAGATTGCTACAGGTGGATGTGACACTTCTTCTCTTCTTCTTACTTGTCTCTTACCCAGGACGATGAGGACATTCTACGCAAGCCAGGTGACCGCTGGCTGATCCGAGGCCCTCTGGAGTACATACCACCTGCAGAGGTCGAAGTGATGGAGCAACGCCATGCTATTCCCTTGGCTGAGAATGAAGGCATTTATGTCCGGGATATTAAGACAGGGAAGGTAAGTAGAATAGATCTAGCAGTGGTTACCGAAGAAGCATATCAATCCTTAGAAAAACAAACTTTTAGAGGTCAATTTTAGCAAAAGGACTGCAGTTCTCTAATTTATTTATTTTATTTTATTTTATCTTTCAATTTATATACCGCCCTTCTCCCTGAGGACTCAGGGTGGTGCACAGCCAGAATTAAAAACATGAAATACAAATATTAAAAACAATTAAAATCTATATAAATTTGGCCCAAAATTTAAAAAACCACAAGCCAATTAAACATTTAAAAATTTTAAAAAATTTCTTCCTAAGCCAGCCTGGCTTGCTGGAAAAAGTGGGTTTTAAGGGCACGGCGGAAGGCACTGAGGTCTTGGATTCTCCTTATCTCTGGGGGCAGCTGATTCCAGAGGGTAGGTGCCCCCACAGAGAAGGCTCTCCCCGTGGGGGTCACCAGCCTACATTGTTTGGCTGATGGCACCCTGAGGAGGCCCTCTCTGTGGGAGCGCACGGGTCGCTGGGAGGTCGTCGGTAGCAGCAGGCGGTCTCGAAGATAGCTAGGCCCTATGCCATGGAGCGCTTTAAAGGTGATAACCAACACCTAATATGGTATATTACATTATTTATTAACTGCTCTTTAGACAAATCTCAAACAATTCCTTTCCTTGCAAAAGGAAATCACAGTGATGTGAAAAGGATATGTTTCTGCTTCAGCACTGGTTATTTTTTTTCAATCCTCTTCCAAAATACACCAATGTGCAAGAACTTGGTGTGTCCCCCCTCCCCCCCGCCCTTGCATTCTTCCTCTGGGTATTGGCCACCAAGGTCAGAGATGGTTACAGCACAATGTAAATATGATGTCCGTGGTACAGCTTCAGTGAGCTTTGCTTGTCATGTAGGATCTAATGTCTTCTACATTTTAAATGAAAGCCAGCTATCAAATGTGTACAGATAGTCTTTGATTTACAACAGTTCATTTAGTGACCATTCAAAATTACACTGGAAAAAGTGACTTGCAACCGTTTTTCATACTTATAACCATTGCAGCATCCCCATGGTCATGTGAACTAAATTTGGACGTTTGGCAACTGATTCATGATGGTTGCAGAGTCCTGGGGTTACGTGATCCTTTTTTGTGACCTTCTGACAAGCCAAGTCAATGGGGAAGGGCAGGTTCACTCAACAACTGTGTTACTAACTTAACAACCGCAGCCATTCATTTAACAACAGTGGCAAAAAACATCATAAAATGGGGCAAAATTCACTTAACAACCGTCTCGCTTAGCAACAGAAATGTTGGGCTCAATTGTGGTGGTAAATTGAGGACTTCCTGTAACTAAAAGAATAACAGGAAGTGGGGAGATTGTTTATGTGGTTCTCACCTTTTGGTAGCAGTAATTCACTGGCTGCTGTGAAACTTGGAATGCTAGCTTAGGTGGATGATATGAAAACAATCGAGGTAGTTCTTGGCATGTAACTTCTCTTGGTTCCTTCAGAAGGTTGCTCTGTAGTCTGTAACTTTCATTTTTCCTGCTATCTGGCATTTGTGGCCTGTTTTAGAGGGGACAAATGTGATGGATTGTGTCTTTGAAGGAAAAGGTGGTGTGATGGACTAGAGTGAAGTCTCTGTTGTCCAAGAAGGAGGGAGCACATTTGTGGGAGGGTAAGACATTGGAGACAGAGGAAGAGATTTAGGATAGCCACTCCCTAGAAACTCCCAGGGTATATCTGTTAGTGTGAGAGTAGAACTGGTTTAACAGGATTCTGTCAATATGGTATAAAGAATTGAACTTGGGCTGGGCCTGACAATGAGGTCCTAAGAGTTCTGTAGCTTAGATGACTCTGAGTTGTCTTCTATATGACTTCTTTCCTACATTCACCTTTTTTTTCTGTTTATACCAGTGTTTCTCAATCGCTTTAAGGTGTATAAAGTTCAATTTCCACAGTTCTCCAGCCTGGAGTGTTGAGAAACACTGATTTATAAAGGAGGAGGAAGATCTGGAATTCAAACATTTGGTCAGTTTGGAGTTGCACCAAAGTCCGCACAGCATGCTGAGGCCTAGACTCCAAAAAGCACATGGGACCCAAGACCCATTTTAGGAAGAGGCTTGAGGTCTGAAGAATGACATTGTGCCCCCTTCCCCCCCCCACACACAAAAAACCCTCTCAAAAATGCATGCACGAAAATCAGATAAATTTATGAGCTACAGGTTGTCCTTGACTTACAACTATTCATTTAGCGACCATTCAAAATTACGACAACACTGGGAAAAAAATGACTTATGATTGTTGTTCACAATCGTAAAATGATTTTTTACAACCATTGCAGTATCCCCACGGTCACATGATCAAAATTCAGGCACTGGCCACTGGCATGTATTTATGACTGTTGCACTGTTCTGGAGTCTCATGACCACCAGTCTCACAACCTTCTCATCAGGCTTCCAACAAGCAAAGTCAATGTGGGAAGCCAGATTCACTTTTCGACAATATGATTCACTTAATTGCAGTGGTTTGCTTATATGATAGCAGTGTTCCAATATCTAAGGGACCACCATAAAGAAGAGGTGGTTAGCCTATTCTCTAAAGCACCTGAAGGCAGGACAAGAAGCAATGGATAGAAACTAATCAAGGAAAGAAGCAACCTGGAACTAAGGAGAAATATCCTACCAGTCAGAACAATTAATCAGTGGAATAACTTGCCTCCAGAAGTTGTGGATACTCCTACACTGGAAGCTTTTAAGAGCAGATTGAATAATCATTTGTCTGAAATGGTTTCTGGTCTCCTGCCTGAGCAGGGGGTGGACTAGAAGACCTCCAAGGTCCCTTCCAAATCTGTTATTCTGTTATTCTAGGTCATAAAATGAGGCAAAACATACTTAACAACTGCCTTGCTTAGCTATGGAAATTTGGGACTCAATTTTGGTTGTAAGTCAAGGACTACCGGTATTGAGGTGTTAAAAGACTGATATGCCATCAAAAATGCCATCATGGTTTCTATTTCAATATATTTGAATGATTGTAAATTTATTTCTGCATATCCGCAAAGGATGAGTGGCTCTAGTTCCATTTTTAAAATACTGTAATAGCACTTCTCCTTCTCCTCTTCCTCCCCCTCCTCCTCCTATTTGAAAAAACCAAAATTCAGGAAGCAAATAATGCCTCTACTTATGGTACTTCTGATTTGCAGAAAAATAATTTATCACTCATCTCTATTAAGCCTGAAATGAAAATAATAAAGGTCCAGGGCCTGCAAAAAGGAACCTTTCACAGAAGGCTAGAAAGAAATATTCCAAACAATTGCTTGAAAATAAGCATTGTAAAAGAGTCTTGACAATGGAGAAAGGCCGCGCTGGGTATTATTATCTTAAGTGCTGTTCAAAATCTTATTTGTAATCTCGCTTCTTCCCTGAAGAAAAGCTCCTGCTTTGTGGTTTCTCTATTACCTTGATTGAATAACAGAATTAGAAGGGACCTTGGAGGTCTTCTAGTCCAACCCACTGCTCGGGAAGGAAATCCTATACCATTTCAGACAAATGGTTGTCTAATCTCTTCTTTAAAATATCCAGTTTTGGAGCAACACTTCTCGAGGCAACTCATTCCACCGATTAATTACATTAACGAACTGTCAGGAAATTTCTCCTTAGTTCTAGGTTGGTTCTCTTCTTGTTCCATTAGCTTAGTGCTGACTTTCAGCAACCACATAGATAAACCTTCTCCAGGATGAAATGTCTCCAGCGTTGAGTCTTCTGACAGTCCACCGCAATTGTCCATTCACCTTGCTGCTGGTAATCCTCTTCATTTTTTTCCTTCCTCCTTTCCCAGCATTATAGGCTTCTTAAGGAAATGGGATCTTTACATAACTTCTCCAAAATACAATGATTTAAGTCTTGTTAAAGGATAAACGGAATATGTAAATACATATAGATATACTACGTATATGAAGAATAGATTAAATCGATGTTAATGACGAGAACAATAATTTGTTTTATCATCCCTTTGTTTGCTTTTGAGTCTACCCTCAGAAATCTCCTCCAACGTTGAAGTTCAAAAGAGTCAAAACATTTCTTGAAAATCCAACTTTCACTTCCATACTGCTGCAGGGAAAACAATTTGTAACATGGAGACATCCTCATTCTTTCAAAGCTATAAACAGAGACCTCATTTTCGTAACGCTTCTGAAATAAAGAAGATTGCCCAGGAAATTCTACTAAATTTATGGGGATGTTATGTATTCTTATGTTTCCTACCATTCCTCATTCTCTTCCAGATTAGAGCTGTGATTGGTCACTCTTACATGCTGTCTCAGGATGAGGAACTATGGGAGAAATACCTGCCTGGCCACGTGGAGGATTTGTTGACTACCGGCAGGGATCCAGTTCTCGATCGTTCCAAAGACAGCTCAGACAAGGGTGTTGTGTTGCCCCGTGATAAGACACGGACTGTGTCTTACCGTGTCCCCCACAACGCAGCTGTGCAAGTTTACGACTACAAGGAGCGTAAATCCAGGTGAGAAAATTCATCTACAGGTAGTCCTTGACTGCCTACAATTGAGCCCGAAATTTCTGTTGTTAAGCAAGGCAATTGTTAAGTGAGTTGCACCTCATTTTATGATCTGTTGCCACAGTTATTAAGTGAATCATCCTTATGTGAATCTAGCTTCCTCCATTTGGCTTGGCCTGTTGGGAAGCTGGGAAAGTTAAAATGGTGATTACATGACTCTAGAACAGTGCAACAGTCATAAATACATGCCAGTTGCCAAGTGCCAAATTTTGGTCACGCAACTAAGGGACTGCTGCAAAGATTTAAGTGTGAAAACTGGTCAGAAGTCATTTTTTTCAGTGCCATTATAACTTTGAACGGTCACTAAATTACCTTATTTTTCGGAGTATAAGACACACCGGAGTATAAGACGCACCTTATTTTTTGGGGAGAAAAATAAGAAAAAAGCTGATTGGCAGGTGGATCAGCCTTCCGGAATACCCCCAATCAGCTGTTCCCAGAGGTGAATTTTAGCAACAGGTTCATTGGTTGCTTTTTTTTTCCCCCCCTACCTCTGAAACTTCTGAAACTCCATTTCAGAAAAAAACTTTCTTTTCTGCCTCTGAAAGCCTCCGAAACAGAGCTTCAGAAAAAAAAGCCTCTGAAGCACTGTTTGGGGACTTCTTTTCTGAAGCTTTGTTTCTGATACTTTTTTCAGCCTCTGAAACCTCCGTTGGCTACATTCGGAGTATAAGATGCACCCAGATTTTCACCCTCTTTGTGTGTGGGGGGGAAAGGTGCGTCTTATACTCCATAAAATATGATAATGGTTATAAGTCAAAGACTACCTGTACTCTGTCTGAGCCAGACTAGGGATGGCACATTCTTAAGAATCAGTTTTCTTGGCCCGTTGTTATTGCCTCTACCTTGCTGGACAAACTTGTGGGAATGCTGCTGACACAGCTGGGCTCAGGAAATGATGTTTGCAAGTTCCAATGGTTCCTGACAAATAGGTTTGACTGCTGTTGGGAATTGGATTCTTTCTCTTTTGTGATATTATATTTTTCATTTATTTTCTGTCTTTTATTCAAGAAGTATAACATATACTACTTGTAATGTAATACTACCATCTGGCCGCCTTCCATATACATACGGGATTTAATTTTGTGATGGCTAGCCCAGATAACCCAGTTAATTTCACCCAGTATTAATAGCCACATTATTGCATTTCACTGCAAGGCCTTCGTGGTTTTTCCCCCGCTAACTTAATTATTAGCGGTATATTTCAATAAAGACACCAATTTGTGCTCTCAGTTCTGCAACTTTAACATGCAAAATTAAAGGTAAGAGAGCCCTTTAAAGGTTTAATAAAGGGCTGCCATATCTTTAATAAAAACTTCTCTTCACAAATTCAGCCTCTTGTGTTTCTTCCTGTTCAATAAGGCTGAGAAGTGGATATGTTCAGGTCTCTGATTCCCTCCCTTTTCTCCCTACATTTTACTAAATTAGTACTCTTTTTCTAAAAGAATACAGATGCTCTTAATGCTGCTAGGAAGTTAATATAATTATATTAAGTTGAGAATGGATTCATTATAATAGTCCCGGGGGATCAGAAAGAATAAAATTTAATTTACTGGTTAGAAGAAAATAATATTGACTAAGAAGGATTCAACAAATGAGATGTGAAATATGAAAATAAGCATTGCAAAAGAATTTTGGCTTTAGAGAAGATTTCATGCCATGTTAAATTGTTGGGTACCAGAAATAATTGATTCTACATAAGATTCCATAAGTGGCACATTTATGGGTTACGTTACTCTTTCCCATCTAGTTCTGTACCTTTCTTAAAACTTGCAAGTGTATTCGAGGACTTTGGTGCAGAAAAGACAAGTTCTCCCATTCCAAAAGAAATGGCCCTGACCAAGCAGGAAAAAAACAAACAAAACAATTTTCCTGAATTTAAAAAAGTAGCCTAGGCCATCATGTTAAAAATACTAACATAATTTTTTAAAATGCTAATAATAAATTCTCTTTTTACCATCCTGTAATCCCTTAATTTGGGATAGACTTGGGGTGACGGAATGGAGCTAAGCATTTACTGGCTAGGTGCCCTTCTTGACACAATGCAGAGTTCACAGCAGATATTTTTTTCTTTGCGCCCTAGGAGAGAAACATCTGCCGCTACCTAAGATTGAACTCTCAACCTTCTGAGTGGGAGGCGAGGGTTTTCACCACTAAGCTACCACGCCGCTCATTTTTTAAAAATGCTAATAATGAAGGCTAAAATTCTAGGTAACAATATCAAATGCTGTTTTGAACCTCTGGGATTTAATATGACCTTCTCCTTCCTCCAGGGTGGTTTTTGGACCAGAACTCGTGCTACTAGGTCCAGATGAGCAATTCACAGTCCTGAGTCTCTCTGGGGGCCGACCCAAGCGCCCCCACATGCGCCGTTCTCTGTGCCTCCTTCTGGGGCCAGATTTCTGCACTGACATTATCACTATTGAAACAGCTGATCATGCCCGTCTCCAACTCCAGCTGGCCTATAACTGGTGAGTGAAGTGTAACTGGATGGATTGAAAGTTGGCCCAGGTCTTGATTAGAATGAGATCCCTTACCTGGTGTTTTGGTTTTGTAAAAATTATAGAATCATACAGAGGTGAGATTCACTTATTTTCCCTACCGGCTCACAAATGTGAGTGCATGCGCTTCCTCTGTGCATGCACAAGGCCTTCCATGCATGTTCTTTGCTCGCGCATTATGTCTGGGTGGGTGGGCGGAGCCTCCTGCTGTTGCCACTACCGGTTCTCCCAAACCGGACAGAACCGGATGAATCCCACCTCTGGAATCATATGGCTAGAAGGACTGTGGAGGTCTTCTAAATGATCAAAGGCCTGGAGACTAAACCATATGAAGAACAGCTGCAGGAATTGGGTTTGGCTAGTCTACAGAAAAGAAGAATGAGGGGTGACATGATAGCAGTATTCGAGTATTTGAAGGGCTGCCACAAGAAGAGGGGGTCATGTTATTCTCCAAAACACCAGAGGGCAGGACAAGAAACAATGGTTGGAAACTAATCAAAGAGAGAATCAATTAAGGAGAAACTTCCTAACAGTGAAGACAATTAACCAATGGAACAGCTTGCCTTCAGAAGTTTTGGGCACTCCATCACTGGAGGTTTTTAAGAAGAGACTAGACAGTCACTTATCTGAAATGGTATAGGTTCTCCTGCTTGAGCAGGGGGCTGGACTAGAAGACCTCCAAGGGCCCTTCCAGTTCTATTCTATTCTAGTCCAAATCCCTGCCTAAGGCAGGAATCTTCATACCATTTCAGATAAATGGTTGTCCACTCTTTTCTTGAAAACCTTCAGCAATGGGGCACGCTCAGCTCTGGGCAGGCATGATAGTTCTACTGCCAGGAAATTCTATGGGATTTCCAGAAGTTTGCATGGTTTGGTGTTTCTGCAGTACTTTTACCATTGTATTTTGCAAGCCAGCAAGAGTAGTAACAGATTGGGGCAGCTGATACAGTCCATAAATATATAGATCAACAAAATAATAGCCTGCAACAGTACAGTTTTAATTTTATTTAGGTTTCCTTCTATCTGTGTTTTGCTCACTATTTGTTGAACTGTTTTTGCACTTGGTATAATATTCCTTACCTTGAAATGGAAGAAAGTGGTGATTATTTGTGGTTTTATACTTTGCAATTTTTTTTAAAAAAATGAAACTTTAAACTTGGTACACTACCCTTCAAAACCAAGTGTTAAAAATATTGTTTCTCTTCCTTTAGAAGTGACTAAGTCGTCAAACTATTCTACCCAGGGAATATAAAAATGGTTGCTCTCACCAGCAATATCTATACAACATTTATGAACCTTGGATGACTTTAAAAATACACCTTTGGGTCAGAAGTATATTTTTCAATTGGAAAGCATAAGAGGCCATCTAGCTATTTAAATTATCCTTAACATATTTCAACTACCGGTAGATCTTAAAGCTCCTTTCATTTTTAAATGTGATCTAATCCTAAATATGCCAATGCCATATGGTACGCCTGTTTTATCAAATCTATTTAATTGCCTTAATTCTCCATTCTGATTTTCTTAATGAACTATTTAAATTTCTGCTTTGTAAATATTTAACTATTGTCTGAGTTGTTGCATGACACTAAGTGATGTTTGATTTTAACTGTGGCTTGTAAATCCCAAAGGTGCTTTTTTTCAAGAGCCAACTGGACTTCCTTTGTTTTTCCTTCAAGACCTTTCACTTCTCATCCAAGAAGCCTCACTGAAGAAGCTTCTTGGATGGGAAGTGAAACATCTTCAAGGAAAAACAAAGAAAGTCCAGTTGCTTCTTGGGGGGAAAAAAGCACCTTTGGGACAACCATGACCTGGATGACTGGGAATCTCCATGGACATGTGGTTTCACTGTCATCTTCTCAGGTTTTCTTTGTAACTGTGGATGTTTTCCCATCAGGCACTTTGAAATTCCTTCAGCGGCTGAAGCAACCCGCCTTTTCTCAGTCCCAGATTTCATAGGTGATGCCTGTAAGACATTGGCCTCACGCATCCGGGGAGCTGTGGCTGCTGTCACCTTTGATGATTTCCATAAGGTGAGCTTAACTCTTCCCATCCTGCTTACAATCTTTTTGGACTGTTGCCTTCTGGCAGAAGATACATAACAATTAAAACTCGGACCACATGTTTTCTGAATAGTTTTTATCCCAGAGCTATAATTGCACTCAACAATGAACTAAAGGGCCACCATCAGTGTGCTGTTGGACAGCATTACTTGGTCTGTTGTGTGGATGTTTGAGTGGTTTAGGGGTGGGGAATTGTGGTGGGTCGGAGTATGTTTGGGGATTATTATGTGTGTTGGACCTGGTCTTTGGGTGTTAAGTGGATTTCGTTGTATGGGTATACTGTGTATACATCTACAATGACAATAAAGTTGTTATTATTAACTTTAGCTTCTCCTCCATGACTGTTGTCCCACCAGAAACTCTGCCATTCACCCCTCAAGATTCTGTGGATTTGGTGACTTCTCTTACATGTAAATCCCTATTTACTTTTAAACTTGGTATACTGCCCTTCAAAACCAAGTGTTAAAAATACAGCTTCCCTTTCTTTTTAGTGGAAAGGGGAATTAAGAGCTGCTGCTATAGCTTCTCCACTGCTGCTTCCAAGTCAGCTGTGGTCTCAGAAGCAACGAACTGCCAGTGCTGGAATGGAGGCCTTGAAAGAATGGAAGATTCTTGTCCTTAGACTGCTTTCTTCCTCTTATCAGTCTTTTCCTCCTTGCTGCATGTCAAGGAACAAAAGGACAGAGAATAGACATTTGATTCCAGGACTGCCAAAATCCATGCAACTACAAAGAAGTCTAATTTGGTTGGAGTTTTGTCACCCAGGTAAGATAAAACCAAGAGAGAAAGACTTGAGGGGTCCTTGATGCTCTCTGAGCTTGGTTGTTTCCTTGCAGAGAAAGACTTTCCAGGTGGGAATGCGGTGACCTGAGTGCTGAAGGAAAAATGTACTTTAGGCCAGTGTTTCTCAACCTCAGACTCTTTAAGATACATGGACTTCAACTCCCAGGATTCCCCAGAGACAGTATGCTGACTGGAGAATTCTGGCAGTGGAATTCCACACATCTTAAAAGTTGCCAAGGTTGAAAAACACTGCTTTAGGTGACTGAGAGAAGTCACTGTGAGGTGAAAGGAAAATTCTCAGGGATAACTCTCACCCTGGCCATCACTTCTTTACCCTTCTACCATTGGGAAGGAGATATAGAAATATAGCCAGATGCACAAACAGGCTGAATAATAGTTTTAATCCGTGGGCTGTCAGACTCCTGAATGAGAAATAACATCATAACTACTTAGTATGATGGACTGCAAGGCCGGCGCAATGTGTAACATGTTCACACTGATCCAATAGGACCGGGTGTTTTGTTAATATGATTTATTGGGTTAGGGATTTTTTCTCTTCACTGTGAGTTGTATTATGTTGGGGGTGGGGGTGCACTGATGGAGCTCAACGAATCTCATTGTACGTATGTTGTGCACTGACAAATAAAGATTTGACAAACTTTTTGAGGGGGTTAATATCTCATATTCCTATTCTTGAATTTTCTTACTTAAATTGATGTTCCTAGAACTCAAATCGTCTGATCTGTGCTGCCGTCTTCGGGTTTGATGGAGAAGGGACCCTGCGCAACTCCATGCGCTTTGCCCCAAATGGCCTAGTCATCAGCAGTGTTGACATTCAAAGTGTGGAACCGGTGGACCAACGGACACGGGACGCCCTCCAGCGCAGTGTGCAGCTCGCGATTGAGATCACCACCAACTCTCAGGAAGCTGCTGCTCGGTATGGAACATCTGGTGTGGGAAGCAACCAGGTCCCCTCTATTCACTTCTTATTATTAACAATATGTGTAACTTGCCCCAGAATCTCTGGGCAATTTAAATTTATTTATTTGATTCTTATTCCACTTTTATTATTAGTAACTCAAGGCAGTGAACATACCTAACATTCCTTCCACCTCCTATTTTCCCCACAACAACAATACTGAGAGGTGAGTTGAGCTGAGAGAGAGTGACTGGCCCAGAGTCATCCAGCCAGCTTAATGACTAGAACTCACAGTCTCCTGGTGATTAAGGCTGTTTTCCCCAAGGAGGGAATAACAAGGGTGGGTGATCTCTTCAGATTGCAGAAAAAGGTAACAGAAGAACCTGCATTTATTCTGTGGTGATTACAGATTTTTAGTGAGCATAGACTATGGATTTCTACCTCCAGCCAGAGAAATGAAAGGGATTGCTGAAGGTTTTAGGAGCTTCCAGAAAAAAAGAAATTTTGATACAGAGGGCACCCCTCCTTTTGAATAAGCAAAACCACTATATAGAAAAGTTCTTAGTTTTGGTCACTGTTTTACTTTTCTTGGCTTGAGAAAGAGTCAGATATGAAGATATGTGACAAACAACATTTCTGTGACTTCTGAAATGTCTCCTTTTGCTGTCCTAATTCAACTGTAGCTCTGTCACTTTAAGGACACTTTGAAACTCCTAAGCTTTTTCTCTGTGGCCATTCGAATTTCCAAGTCTGTTGCTGTAAAGCAGGGATGGGCAATTGTGGCTCTTTTACAACCTGTGGACTTCAACTCCCAGAATTCCTGAGACAGCCAAGCTGTCGAGTTGAAGTCCACAGGTTGTAAAAGAGCCACAATTGCCCACCCCTGCTGTAAAGGAATGTCATCTGGATTCCCAGGATGGAGGGGGTGCATTCCCAAGGAGCAAGAAACCCCACAGTTCTGACAGTTCGTGTGAGAGAAAGGTTGAAGGCAGCTCCTCCTTAACAGTTCCTAGAGTATATGTTTTATGTGGTTGGTAGCAGGGGTGAAATCCAAATTTTTTCCCTACTGATTCTGTGGGCATGGCTTGGTAGGCGTGGCAGGGGGAGGATATTAACAGAACCTGTTAGAACCTGCTGGATTTCACCCCTGGTTGGTAGCCTGCTCTAGTTTGGCAAGATTCTGTCTAGAGGTGAGGAACAGTAAAGAAATCTGCTTGGAAGAATCACATCATGTCTTTCTTGGTTTTTGGAGGCTGACCATTTGCTTTCAAATCATCAAGCAATCCACAGAATTCTCACCGATGCCTTAGAATGGTACCTCAGTACCAGAGGTGGTATTCAGCTGGTTCAAACTAGTTCGCCCAAAATGGCAGTGGAAATCATGGGTTCATTTCCACTGATCTACTGCCATTATCTGTCTCTCTCCAGACATGAGGCAGAGAGGCTGGAACAAGAGGCCCGAGGTCGTCTTGAACGGCAGAAAATCCTTGATCAGGCTGAGGCAGAACGAGCCCGGAAGGAGCTGTTGGAACTGGAAGCATTGAGGTGAGTGTGCAGGATCCATGTTGTTTTAAGGACCAACTATGGACATTTGTTCCAAACTTAGTACTTTCCTGCTTTCTGAGATCTCAGGCAGTGCTAGCTAAGAATTGTGAGAGCTGGACTCCTCCTTAAATCTGGAGGTTGCAAGTTTAGGGAGGCTGATCTAGTCTTCAATTGCATATTGAGATGCAGTTTCTAAAGGGCTCTCTGCTCCCCCTTTCCTATTTTCCCAGCATGGCTGTGGAGAGCACAGGGGCAGCCAAGGCAGAGGCCCAGTCCCGAGCAGAGGCAGCCCGAATTGAAGGAGAAGGAGCGGTTCTGCAGGCCAAGCTGAAGGCTCAAGCTACTGCCATAGAGACGGTGAGTCCTGCCAGTCCTCCTACAAACCTTTCTAGCCTAACTAGCTTCTTGATGGTGGCTGCGAGTGCTAATCTTCCCTCCAGTGCTGAGCATCATGGGCTAGAACAGGGGTCTGCAACCTTAAACACTCAAAGAGTCATTTGGACCCATTTCCCACAGAAAAGAAAACACCAGGAGCCACAAAACCCTTCCTGTGCCTGACTATTTCTTGAGCGGCCACAAAACTAGCATTTGTAGTTGAATTAAACATTCTGTTTTCTTCTGAAATTTTTCTTTTCTTGAATTTATCAATGGTTGGCCTATCGGGGGTTGAAAAGCTCAATAAATCGCATGCCGGCAAGTTTCGCACTTTGGCAGTTGTGACGCATATTTTGAGTGACAGGGAGCCGCAGCAGAGGGGTGAAAGAGCCACATGTGGCTCCTGAGCCGCAGGTTGCTGACCCCTGGGCTAGAACAAAACATTGTATCTGAAAAATAAAGTAACTGATTTTGCATCTTTCCAACTCACCCTAAGCATTTCTCTCTCCCCCCCCCTTTTCTGTGCTTAGTACTTAATCCTGGGCTAAGTACTTCAGTTAAGTAGGGCAATACATGGACAGAATAGGGTATCCGTATCAAGACTGCCCTCTTTAAATCCACTGGATTAGGGTTTGGAGCAGGCTTATTGTTTGATTTTTTTTCTCCTTCAAAAAAAAAGGTGAAGATAGGAGCAGAAGGCCTCTCTTTCCAATTTTCATCCACAAATGGCTTGAAAGTTCAATTTTTCAGGCCAGACGGGGCCTTTTCAAAATTGGTGAAGGAGTAGACTTTTTTTGCAAGTCATTCCTGCCTGTCCTTCTTAACCATCCCTCCTTCCTGTACTGAAAACTACCTAAAAGTGGCCTAGAAAAAAAAAGTAGCAATTTCTGGTCATTTTGGCTTCCAAAATTGCCCTACTCATCAAATTTCCATTGCTGAGAAACACCAGCCCTGTCCCTTAGAGAAAATTAGGAGACCAAGGCGTAGCCCCTGAATTGTGTGATGTGGTTTTAAATTCCTTCCTTCCTTCCTCTGTTTTTAGCCACTGAATTTTAAGCTTTCATATGCTTGATTCCAGTCGAAGCACGGTTTAATGCTTTTAATTTTCAGAACAAAGCCTGTATTGGATATTGGTTTTTTTTCCCCTCTCAGAATTCTAGGCATAATTATATCTGAAATATATGAGGCATCTTCTGATTCAGCCTCCAGCTTCTAGCCAGTTCTGAACTGCACTTGTGGGCTACAATTCCTGGTCTAGTTCTTTAACTTTGCTGCTGCTTTCCATTTCTGCCATTTGTATCTCCGTGCTTGATGAAAAGTTCTAGAGAAATCAAAAGTTTGGTTGTTCCTAGCAAAAACATTGCATCAATTTGGATTTTGTGTTTGATTTTTCTCACAGACGAAACTGTCTCTGGTCAGATATATAACAAAGAAGAAACTATAAGGGTCAGATTCTGTCTGTGACTTTGTACTATTCTGGTATAACAATTTATAGAATCATGAAATCATAGGACTGGAAGGGACCTCGGAGGTGTGCTAGCCCAATCCCTGCCCAAGGCAGGAGACTTTATTGCATCCTGAAAAAATGGCTGTCCAATCTTTTCTTCAAACCTCTTCAATGGGCTGTAGATGCCAGCAGGCGCCTGCACTCGATAGCTGCTTGTCAGACTAAGAAGACTTTTAAAAAGTCTTTAGATGACACCCACTGTTTTATATGTAGATAATAAATTTCGTTTATAGAATGGGTACCTTAGTAAACTTTATATTAGGACTTTAGTGGGGAAAGTAAAGGCAAATTAGAGAAGTCCCATCAGTTGATATAGCTTCTCTAGTAAGAAATAAGAGGAAAAAATAGTATGCAATGGTGTTGTATGCATTGTTGCCAGAGTATTTAAGAAATCACATTGGTAGCTCCTTTTCTTCAACTCTGATGTTTGGATTCTTCCTGTGTGTCCATCTTTCTGTCTCCCTCCCTTATTCTCTCAACTTTTCCAGGAATCAGAACTTCTGCGTCTTGCACAAGCCCGGGAACAAGAGCTGCGCTTTGCCAAAGAGCAAGCTGACTTGGACGTGGCCCGGGCAGAAGCTCTGGCTGCTGTTGAAGTCAAGAAATTTGAAGCTGTGATCAAATCCCTCGGAGCCAACACTATCCGCGACATTGCAGTGGCTGGGCCAGAGATGCAGGTGAGAAACAGAGAAAGGAAGAGGGACAAAAAAAACATCCCACTGGCAGTGAGGGTCAGATCAGCCTTCCCCAATATGGTTTTCCTCTAGTTCTGGTTGGGAAACTCTGGCAGGGTCAATTCTACCATATCTGGAGAACTCCCAAGCCGGGCCAAATGACATGAAGACATAAGGCAGGGGTGAACATTTCTACTGATCTAAGAAAGCATGGGGCACAATAAACTACAGGTAGTTCTTGACATCTCAACCCACAATTGAGCCCAAAATTTCCATTAGTAAGCAAGACAGCTGTTAAAAATGAGTTGCTCCCCATTTTACGACCTTTTTGCCACAGTTGTTAAGTGAATCATGCAATCGTTAAGTGAATCTGGTTTCTGCCTCCCATTGACTTTGCTTGTCGGAGGCAAGCTGGGAAAGGTTACAAATGCTGATCACATGACCCCTGGACAGTGCAACTGTCATAAACATATGCCAGTTGCCAAGCACCCAAATTTTGATCACGTGACCACAGGGATGCTGCAAAGGTCGTGTGAAAACTGGTTACGTCACCTTTTTCAGCACCGGTGTAACTTCAAACGATCACTAAATGAATAGTTGTAAGTCAAGGACCACCTGTAGAAAAGCAGGAGCAGCCACCCATCTCAGATGTCCCAACATGATAGCAAATTAGAAATATTCAATTGAGATTTTGAAACCCTGATGCATGATTTTTTGCTTTCTATTCCTTGCAGGTCAAATTGCTCCAAGGCCTGGGAATCCAGTCCACCCTCATTACGGATGGTTCTTCTCCTATTAACCTCTTCACAGCTGCTGGAGGACTTCTGGGGATTCTGCCCAAGCCTTCGGAGACATGAAATGGAGGGGGAAAGACACCACTCCAGATGAATCCTCTCTATTAAATTACTTAATGAGTGCCTTACAAGAACATGGCAGGGGACCATGGGCTATATAATACTGTGCTTCCCCAGAATGTTGATGGGGGAAAAGTATAAAATAAATGTCTTTTTCTGTTGCATATCATCCTTTGCTTTGTTATTCATCATTTTTTGGAATGATTGCTCCTGGGAATAATGATAGAACCTGGATGGGTGGGGTGTGTGTGGAATCTTGGTTGTTGTGGCAGAAAGTTAAGCTGGAATGTGAGGAGAAAAGCATGCACTGTGAGGTCATCAGGCATGCAATGGTGTTTGGATGAGAGAGACAAGGCTGAGCCATTATGCTGAGCCAAGTGCAATCTTTGTTTCTCTGCATCTTATGCAATTTTGCAAATCTCTCCAAGGAAAAATGGATTGATCAACTAATGGAAGGTGAGCCCAGGCCCTCCTGCCCAACTTTCTCCACTTACCTAAAATTTAATATTATCCATCTTAATTCTACAGTTACAGTGCAGCAAAAGTAAATCTAGGTTGGTGTACTGTACAGTGGCCATAGGTGGGCATATTTGCTACCATCTAGTGGTCATCCATGTTTTTGCAGACAAGCTATGGTAGCTAATTAAAAGGAAACTTCAATCTTAGTTTGGGTTTATGTAACACTGAGCTATGGTTTGTTCAGTTATAGTTTGGCAAAATAATCACATTCAACCTAGAGCCAAATCATCCACATAACATCCGGGTATTATATGAGGAATGAACTCAGGCTCCAAAAATGTAAAGTCAATATACTGATTATTTTTTTGTTAAAGAATCCATTCTTTGAAGTTCTCAGTATAAATTTCAGGCAGCTTCTTAGAGCCTGTGTGCATTTGAAAAAAATCTGTTCACAATACAATTCCACAACTCTACATGGATACGGCTTTTACCTCAGAACTGTGTTTAGGTAGAGTATCCAGCATAGATGCTTCAGTGCCAGACCAAAGTTGATTCTAGTTCTGCGTTAATACTATTTAAAAATGGTTAATGCTTTTTAAACTACAAAAGAGATGTTGGAATGACTTGGGATACTTCTAGAACTTACTATCATAGTGGTATCCACTTAGTCATCTGGGGAAAAAATATTTTGATAAACTTCAGCACTTTTTCATTAGTTCCTGCCTGGCCATATGCATTGTAGTCAGAAAAAAGTTTGCTCATTTTCTAAACAAAGACCTGGGGAACAATTAATTGACCACACAATGGATGGGTACTGAATACTTAAAAGAGACATTCCATAAAATATTAAAGATGATAGATATAAAAATTATGACTGAATGTAAGGATGGTTATGTTTGACGAATAGAGTGATTAGCCCACCAGCTCTGAAAAGAGATATAAAAGTAAGGGAGGAAAGATATTTTGTCCTTGACCAGTAATAATATGAACCAATTTAAGAAGTGTAACATCCCTTGGACATCAGGAATGCTTTCCTCTGAGTGCGTTTCTTATTTCTTTGGCCCCCCAGCACCTGTGGAAAAACTACATGATGCCAACGAGACAATGGAGTCCTTATCCCATGAGGCACCCTGGTTTGACTACCCTGACTCCGATAAAGAGAAGATCTTAGCTGTCTATAAGTTTATTGGAGAAAAGCCCGAATTTATTGCTCCAAGTGAGACGTCAGTTTGTACACTCTAGGGCAGGGTTTCTCAACCTTGACAACTTGAAGATGGGTGGACTTCAACTCCCAGAATTCCCTAGTCACATGGCTGGCTGGGGAATTCTGGGAGTTGAAGTCACCCATCTTCAAGTTGCTACAGTTGAGAAACACTGTTCCAAGGATTGCCAGAATCCCCTCTGGGAAGAAACTAGGCAACACATGAAAATTATAGCATGGGGCTAAAAGAAGCATAAATTGCCCATGCATGTATTGTATCCTCCCTTATTATACAGCCCACATTCTTCCCTTCCCCCCACCTTCATGTTGGGGCTTTTAAACCTGTTTATTAGAAAAAGAAGTCCAAGGGAGGATCACTTGCTTGACGTAACACATAGATTATGCCTCCAAATCCCTGCCCTGGTTTTTTTTTTTACAGGATTCCTGCTTGTTAGATCCTAAGCCAGTAAACAACCTTCCCAGCTTGTTTCTGAACAGTGGGCTTCTCTGCTGGTGGCCCATGAGAAGCCCACTTTCTTTGTCTCTTCCAGGCGCCTTCCCTCAGCTGCTGCGCTACATCCTGGTGGGATCCATTCTCCTCATCCTGCTGTTCTTTGTTTTTCAGATTGTCCAAGTGTAAGTGTTGCACCAGCCCACATCTGCTGGGCCTTGGCTGGAACCAGTGGTGGGTTGCTACCAGTTCTCCAGGTTCTTGCGAACCGGTAGTGGAAATTTTGAGTAGTTCAGAGAACCGGTAAATACCACCTCTACCCGGCCCCGGCCCCAATCTATTCGCTGCCTCCCGAATCCCAGCTGATCAGCTAGAAGGAAAAAAAATGTTTAAACTCTTGCTGTGGTGCTTCAAAGGGCCGCCCTACAGCTGATCAGCGGTAAAAGGCAGTGTGGTGGTAGACCAGTGCGCTCCAAAAACAAATGGGTAGACCGGTACAGCTCTGCAAGCAGTTAAAAGCCTGGTAGACCAGTACCTCTGCTAAATCCTAAAGAATTGTCACATGACCATCAAACTATGGCCACAAAATAAGCCACGCCCACAGAAACGGTAGTAAAAAAAATTTAGAACCCACCCCTGGCTGGAACCCCTTTCCCCGGGGGTGTTAAGAGCCATGTTTTGTGCCCACACATTTCCTCCACAATCTGATTTCCCATCCTTCCCCATTTCAGGCTTTTCCGTAAACAACGTGAGTAGAGAAGACGACTAGAGTTCCTGAATGGCTTGTCCTCTGCTCCTTTCCACGGCCCTTCCTGTTAAGTAAAAGGCCTCTGAATTTGTATGCATTTGCAAGATATTCATTGATGAAGAAATAAGGCTAGAAAGTGGGAGACTTGTGAATTCAAGCCCCACCTTAAGTCATGAAAGCCGACTCGGTGACTTTGGGCCGGCCACTCACTCTCAGCTGAACCCACCGTACAATATTGTTGTGGGGAAAATAGGAGGGGGGAAAGCGTGCTGGTTACGTTTGCCGCCTTGTGTTATTTGTGAAAATAATAAATAAGTGGGATAGAAATGAGTAGATAAATAAAAGATTAAAGAGGGAGAAGTTGTAAAGATAGATACGTGGTCCTCAAAGGTTTTAGGGAAAGAGTGATCCGAATACAGGGCTCGGCAATACACATGGGGCTAGGGGTTTGGAATTAATAAACGACACATACAGCCCCTCCACTGACAGTAGATAAAGGCTCCTTTAATACTTGGCAGACCTTGGGTTATAAATACATTCCCCCCTGCTCTTTATTTACAGCTAGATTCCTGCCCTATGAAGTGAGGAGGGGGGGGTCTAAGAGTGAGCAGTGAAGGAATTCTGTGCTGAAACAGAGAAGGTGTCAAGAGGAGAGGGATGTTTTCCCCTGCTGGGTTATTGCTATGGGGAGGGGGGCATGTGTTCTTTAAGCGGCACCCCTCTGATCATCTTGCTACAGAGGATAAATGTGTGTGTGTGCGTGTGTGTCAGATCACACCCGCACCCACATATGAATGAATTAAATATCCTGGGTAGATGACATTCCAGTAATACTGAAGACCATGTTATTTTACTAGCATCCGAAAAAAATGATAGAGTGTTTCCTTATTGGTTATTCTACAAATATAACTAGTTCTGCTGATAGGTTCCCCTATTGCTGCCTGGGGTGAGGGCAATCCAAACCCAGTATTATTTCTCCATCGTGTTTACATGTGATAGAGATTCTGCAAGTCTAAAGAAAATAGAATTGGGGAGAATTTGACTTAATCTTCCTATCCAACAGTATATAACCCCTGCTTTCAGGAAATAGTATCATCCCCATGCAAGCCACATGGGTCACTCCTTGGCTAGCAATGCTCAGAAAATCTTAGGTCATCTAATCATAGTCTAGCAAGCAATAACCAATATGCATTTGTTGGCTTGGCAGAGCCCTGATACATTAGAAATCTGATTTTGCTCTACAGGCCCACATCCAGTTGATTCTTGATGTGGTGCCCCACAAGTGTGAATATCTCCCCAACATAGATAACCTCAGTATTCCCTTTCATTTAGGACTACACTCTGGTTCAAACCCTACCCAACTCATAGACATTTCAAAACATCGACAGCATTGCAAATTTAGAGGGTTTCCTTTGACAAAGGATTTCCACATTAGCAAACCAAGGAATACTTTGGTTTCATGCCCTCTAAAGACTTCCTTTGAGACACCACCACCCCCTTCCCAGACCCTCCCGTTTTCCCTTTTGGCTTAGGAGCCAGCTTCCCCACTCCCTCCCATTACCCCAATAAATAAGTCATAGGGGGAAAAGGCGGCCTGTCCGTTTGCAGCTGAGGGAGGGGGCAAGAGAGCCATTAGTCCAGTGCCTGGGTATCCATCCTGTGCCCGTTTCGCAATACTTGTTCCTTGGTGGTACCCCGGGCACGGAAGACACGGAATGCTCCGCGGCAGATGAGGCCAAACCAGTATATCTGGGGAGCCATGAGGATGGCCGATCCCAAGTTGTACTCAGCGGGGATGGAGAAGGGTACACGGTAGAAGGGCAAGCCAACATGCTGCCCATATACCCAGTACATATATGGAAAGAGCAGGATTCGGCAGAAGAAGAATGTGACTAGCATGGCCATGCCATTCACCTTGTGGAGAAGAGTGTGCTGCTGCTTGTACTGCGGAGAGAAGGAAAAAAGAGAGTTGAAAGACAAATTCAGACTAGGTTGTCTAACTCTTCTGCCTTCCCATTATGTCTTTATTTAGTTATGTATGGTCACCCATCTTACCCTAATAACGCTGGGCATTTAATCAATTAAAACGCCAACTAAAACAGGGGTCTCCAACCTTGGCAACTTTAAGACTTGTGGACTTCAATTCCTCAGCCAGTTGAAGTCCACTAGTCTTAAAATTGCCAAGGTTGGAGACCCCTGATCTAAAATGCCCACAAACCAAACAACCAATATATAAAATCTATACAGGTAGTCCTTGACTTATGACCACAATTGGGACCAGGATTTCTGTTGCTAACAGAGGGGGTTGTTAAATGAGTCACACCTCATTTTGCAATCTTTTCTTGCAATGATTGTTAAGAAAAATCACTGCGGTTGTTCAGTGAATGACACAGTCATTAAGCGAATCTGGTTTCCCCCACTGACTTCACTTAACTGGAAGCCAGCTGGGAAGGTTGCAAATGGCAATCACACAAGTCCAGGACACTGCAACTATCATAAATACATGCCAGTTGCCAAGAGCCCGAATTCTGATCATGTGACTGTGGGGTTGCTGCAATGATTGTAAGTCATTTTTTCAGTGCGGTTATAACTTTGAACGGTCAGTAAGTCAATGCAGGTAGTCTTCGACTTACAACAGTTCATTTAGTGAACCGTTCAAAGTTACAACATCACTGAAAAAAGTGATTTATGACCATTTTTCACACTTCGGACCATTGCCGCATCCTCATGGTCACGTGAATTACATTCGGATGCTTGACAACTGACCCACATTTATGACGGCTGCAGTATCCCAGAGTCATGTGATCCCCTTTTGTGACCTTCTGACAAGCAGAGTCAAGGGGGAAGCCAGATTCACTTAACAATCGTGTTACTAATTTAGCAACTGCAGTGATTCACTTTACAAATGTGCCAAGAAAACTTGTAAAATGGGGCAAAACTCACTTAACACATTTCTCACTTGGCCACACAAAATTTGGGCTCAGTTGTGGTAAGTTGAGGACTACCTCCGGTTATTAGTCGAGGGCCACCTACCTGTAATGTGCACCAAGCTAAAAACCAATCTGAACCTTCCTTTCTTTTCCCCCGCTCCCCTAAGAGAAGCTCAGTAGCAGGTGATACTCACCAGGATGAGAACCTTCCCAAGGCAGACAAAAGGGGTACTGAGTTCAGCCATCAACATACAACCCAGAAAGAAGTCACCTTTGCCTTGACGCCACAGCTGAAGGGGGGAAAGGGATAAGCATGACAGACCTGGGCCTGTAGGGCAGCGTCTTCTAAAGGACAGCATCCTCATTTGCAGCTTCTGCTGCATGGATCAATAGCCCATCCCTTCCCTTCCCTTCCCGTCCTCATCTGTGCACACGGGTCATGTCCCTGCCCCCTCCCCTCCAGTCCCACTCACCACAGACACAGGGAAGCAAACCAACACCATGAAAAGATGGTGAATCACCATCAGTAATTCCTTGTGCAAGTAGGCACGGATGGCAGTGTGCAGCGTCTGAGCCTCAACGCATCTTGACTCATGCCCTTTGACCTGGTACCTGTGCCAATGGCACAGGAACATAGCGTAGATATCGTAGATGAAGTAAGGGACTGCAAACTGGGTGTAGTTGGAAGTCAGCCAGTGCCTGGAGGAAGTGAAAAGGGGTAAAGGAATATAAGCAGCTAACAGACCCAGTATATTACCCTGTCAAGTTACCCTGCAGATAACTTGAGCCACGACCAAAGGGGATGGAAGAGCAGGACACTCTCCACCCCTCTGGAACAGACTCAAGGCCACAATCAATGAGGAATTGATGGCATGCTGATGTGCTTCACTCCCAAGGACAATGGTAACATAGATTCTGCCTTGCTCACATCGTCCTGTCTCTCTCTCTCTCTCTCTCTCTCTCTCTCTCTCTCTCTCTCTCTCTCTCTCTCTCTCTCTCTCTCCCTCCCTCCCTCCCCCCCCTCTCTCTCTCCCTGATCCTGATCACAACCTTCCCCTCCTGGAGTAAATGTGGTTTATCACCAGTTTTAACTTGCTTACACCTTATTTCTAAGGTACTCCAGACACTGCTGCACCTAGGACAGGTATCCTATTAGCAATTCCTCCTTACTTATCGGATCCTACCATATTACTCCCTCTGGTTTTTATGAACAGGATGTTTTGGCTTGCTAGCATCTGCCTGGGACCCATGCTTTCAACTTTGCTTAGAAACCCACCAACTCTATAAAAAGGCACTGAGATTCATGTAAATTCAGAACACTGGAATTAGTCTCATTCTACTTAAAATGACTTAAAATACAAGGTTTTTGTTTTTTTGTTTTAAATCCTGGTCTGGTCTCATTTTTGAAAATGCTAAAGAGCAGCTGAAATAGAGATAAATAAAACAGGTTTCTTTACAACTTCTTAACCATCATATCCCTTGCTCAGCTCTGTCATGTGACTGTGGGGAATGCTATCTCTCCCCCTCTCCCAAACATTTCTGCTGACGATACTCTCTGCTCCATGCAAGGTGATTAGGCCAAATGCCAAAGCAGCAGTGCAATGCAGGATACTAAGCTCAAACGTCCTTGTGGAGTCCAGACCTAAGAAAAAGTAGGGCATTTGGGTCTGAAGCACATTTAGGAAGACTGGGCTGTATGATTTGAGGGTGGGTACAGCAGAATTTGATTTCCATGCTGAAAGACCTACATAGAATGTGTTCTTTCTTGATTTTTAGGCATGAGGGTCAATGAAGAGGATACTTCAAAAGTATTGAAATGTTGACAGGGAAACCTCACATTATTTCCCAGAAGGAGATTTGCTGTGTAAGGGGCACTGTGATATCTTTGTGAAAAATAAAAATGCTGAGGCAGTTTTCACATCCTTAAGAAAAACCTTATCTCATAGCTCCCTCCTTCTGTGCCTATCCAATCGGAGCTCATGGCAGAGGACTCAACAACCCAACTTCCCTCTGTTTTAACCTCCTCCTCTCCTAAGGGCCCTGGAGTTTCTTGTCACTGGCTGCCCAATAAAACTTAATTACACATACACAGAATGCAAATCAGCAATGGAAGCAGCTGTTCCTTTGGTCTAATTCCCTCTGCTGCTCCCACATGCCTATCTGACATCACCCAGGGAGGGAATTAATCCCAACTAAATTCCTTAATGAGAAACTAAACTATCCTTGAGGAAAAAAAGCAAGAAAGGATATGATAGAAATAGATCCAACGACACCTCCTGCCATATCTTACAGCCACCTCAAACCCTTCATCTCTACCCTGTCCTGTCCTCAGAATTCCCCAGTGTGGATTTGTGCTGCATTTCCAATCCTTCCTGTCCTGCAGAACTGCCCTACTGCCAAATTGGATTCTGCAGAAACTGAGGTCTGGCAGCCCTCCCAGAAGCCAGAGGGACTGACAAATCTGATCCTGGAGCTTATTTCCAGCACATATTGTGGAAATCAACTCTCCCATATATTGTATGGGGATTTAGGAATACAGTACAGGACTGGAATGGGAAGACTTGTAGTTTGAGTGGGGCTGTCCATGGTGCTGAAAGGGTACCAATTCAGAGGCCCATGGGTTTTTTTTTTTTCCCCTCAGCACCATGGACAGCACTTTATTGTTCAACAAGGCTTGGAATCTGCCCTCCTGCTACTTTTGTCTTACTTACCCTAACACCTCTACTAAGTTTTGTGGTGGGTGCAATCTTTATAATGCAAAGCATCTTATCTCCACTACTCCCATAACCCTGAAACACCTCTTTTCGGAACAGCATCCTGAACATGCTCTCTCTGGGTCCACAACCCAATGCTTCACTCTACACTGCTATCGACCATAGCACTCCTGTTGGTGGCCCCAAATTCTGCCCTGCTCCCAGCTTCCTGATCCAGCCTACTCATTGCGGTACATCTGCTTGGAACATGTCACTGTCATCCTGTTCTAAATTTGGTGCCACTCCTGGCGCAGGTATCAAGTTTCTCAGTAGTGTGACCTTGCCAAGATGCTGGCTGAGCTGCACTCAGAAAATAAGGTAGAGATGGGGTTGGGGTGGGAATGATATTACTGCACCACAGTGCTGCCCTGGCATTACACCATAAATGCTGACTTACTGGTCATCGATAATGTGCTTGCAGGATGTGGAGATGATGTAGCCAACTGTGGAAGCCATAATGGCCTGCACTGAGGAGACAAGTCTGTGATAGGAGAATGGGAAATGGTAAGAAGTTTAAGTAACTGTGGTTTCTCCTTCCTCTTCTCTTGCATTCTAGAACCCTATTTCCATTTTAGGTCTGAGGGTATGAGGCCAAAACAGTAGTTCTCAATCCCAATATGATATTCTGGGAGCCGGCCTGGACTATTACATTGCTCCAGAACTCTGCCAGCCTTGACCAACAGCTTTAATTCCAACCCACGCATCTTTCACCATCCCATAACAACTGCCATTGGCTAAATATATTTGGAGATAAGTAGCAATGGCTAAATGATTCAGCTGCCCATTGACCCTGCTACATTCTCAAGTAATTCCAGAAGTCAACCAACAGAGAGGCTTTCATGCTTAAAAGAAAACATCCTAAGTGATGAGGGCAATTGGGTGTCCCCTGCCCCATCTTAGTAGACATCCCTGGGGTTTTCACTACATGCCACTTTTTTTTAAGCATCTCTTACTATACCCCAACAAAACATCTAGCCTCCTGAAAGACTCCTATTTTCAAAAGCATTTCCATTTTGGAGTGCAGAGCTGTGGGTACTTTAATCCACAGCATAATAAACTTACAGTGACTCCGATAACCTGTTCGGTGACACCTTGTTCCCAGGCTCAATATACCCTGCTAAGACTTGACTTTCTTGAGTTATCACTACTGTTGGGTTATCAAGAGGCGGCGGTGACACCCTTTCAGCTCTCATTGTGTTGGTTGCTTTTCCTACAATGATCCCAGTCCCAATGTGGGATCCTAGGAACATGAACTAGCTCACGACCTCAATACATTGCTTCTTCCAGAAAATCCTGGGCACTTTTCTATTTATAGAGATCCCATACAGGTCCAAGAGAGTTTGAAACTCAATGCACCCTACTCTATTCCCAGTCAGTCCAGGAACTGGCTTCCAGCTTTAACCTCTCCTTTTGCAGCTACCAGGAAAGCTTGCTAGGGATGAGGACACCACTCCCCCTTCAAAAAAAAAAAACCCTCTCCCTTCCCATTCCATCTCCCCAGGACCCAAAGTCCCCCCCCTTTTCCTTAAAACCACCCACATCAAAGTAACAAACCTACAAAAATCCAGGTGCCCAGCAGCTCATCCTTGAGGCCTCTGCCTGCCCTCCTTCCTGCCCACCCTCTGGACTGCTAGATCCTGCTGACATCCCCTCCTGCATCCCTGGTTACCTGGCTGAGACGATGACCGCGTCAGCCTCCTCCCATCGCAGGCCCGGTAGCCACTTGAGGCCGTTCTTGGACAACAGGAAGAGGCCAGGAAAGACAATGGTCCCTGCTACCAAGGCGTGAAACATCTCGCTCAGGCTGTAGGGTTGGGGTGATGGGGGGAGGAGGAGGAGGAGGAGGAAGGAGGGCAGAGCGGAGGATGGGTAGGGTCAGTGGGGCTGGGATCCCTCCGGGTGTCCACGAGGAAGGCTCATGGTCCCCCAGGGGGCGAGGGGGGATGGAGAGGGAAGGGGGGATGGCGGTGGGAGGGTTGGTCCCTAGCAGAGCTGCTGTGACAGACACAGAGAGAGACACAGTCGGGGGAAGGAAGAAGGGAGGGAGGGGGAGCAGCTGTCAGCACAGTGCGGGAGCAACTTAAAGAGACAGTGGACTGCGCTGTGCAGATGGACCCGCAGAAAGAAGAGCAGGATAGCACAGCTCAGCGTTGAATAATCACAGCTAAAGAAGCTCAGGGCCCAGTTTGCAAGGCATGGTGGGAGACGGAAGATGAGATCTATGTATGGGTGGAGAAGGATTGTGGAGTTGGGGGACGAAGCTGGGTAGGATGGATCTGACTCAGGATTGGAAGGCTGAGCTGGAGGTTTGGGACATCTCAGAGGGATGAGGTTGGAGACCCAGATATCGGTGTCCTTAACATCCCATGGCAGAATCCGCTAAATTAATCCGGCGCTTCTTTCCATCTGGAAGGCGGTTGAGCATTGCTCCCCCTTTTCCAAGGCAGCTAATCAGGCATCATCATTTAACCCCCGGAACACCAAAGCCTAACTTCCTTGAGCTCTGCCTCTTCCCTTCTCTGGCAGGATTGCTGGAAATTTGGCTAAACTTACAATCTCAGCTCAGTTGGTGGAAGCGGTGGAAAGAGACTATGGGGCAGCTAACCCGTTCCCCCTCCTAACGCATTAAGGGATAATCTTCTACCTGCTAAGAGGTGACCCTGATACAACCTTTGATAGGTAAAAGAGCAATTGGCTGCCAGGATGAAATAACTAAATCGGCAGTGACACCTTACGGCTGACTGTGAGCATTGTAACATGCTGATTTTGTAAAACAGGGATGGGTAGAAGTGCAGGGTTGGGTGGGTGGATGTTCCTGGAAAAGCTGTGAGGGATTCTCTCCCCTAGTCTTTGAGCCTGTGGTTCTTCTAGGTTTGCAGGGAGCCTCCCACCTGGCAGTTAGATAGACGGCAAAGCAGAACTCCATTTTCCAGATGTGCACCAGGAACCAGCGCAGGATATAGTAGAAACTGGGATAAGCAACCAAACCCAGAAAGAAGAAGTAGGAGAACTGCCAGAGCAAAGGACAGGATTCAACAGTTAAGGTAATCAACTTCTGTCTAAGCAACACTGGTCTTATTGCTTTCCCTCCTAAACCCACATAGAAAACTTCGAGCATCAGTTCCATATGGTGGGTTTCATTGGTTTCTTAATAACACATTCTCAACATCCCACTTTTTCAGGACAGTGCAACAGTGGCTACTCAAGCTTTTTTTAGGCATAAATGCACGGAGACCCAATTTATATGAGCTATTTGGCCAATTCCACCTTGACTTGATGTCTACCACAGGAAGCCATAGGTTAAAAAAAACCTCAGACAAATTATTATCAGTTTGTTCTGTTTATGAATTAATTCAGATATTTTACTGGTTACAGGCTAACCATACACTGTCCTTTCCACAGTTTGAGCAAAGGAGATGGCCTTTTTAGTCCTTAAATAACCAGTTCATTATAAACAAAGTGAGATTGTGATGGCATTGACTAAATATATTAATATGTATTTAATCAAAATGTTGGTTGATTAAATACATAATTGAGACTGTCTTGCTGGATCAGGTCAGAGGCCTATCAAGAATTGTGGAATCTGTATGCCACCTGGAGGAGGCATAAACAATTATGCCTAAGCATTGTAAGAAAAATATGAAGGGATTTGTATATAGTTATATTGGAGACATGCCTAATAGGCAAGTATCTGAAGGATTGTCCCATAAATTACACAGAAAAAAATTTTTTTTTTTTGGTTGCTTCAAATTTAGGACCCAAACAAGGATTAATTGAACAGGGATTTGATGAAATATTAAGACCTCCCTGTCGATACAAACATTTAATAGTGGAATTGATCATCTGAGAAGCTGGTGGACTCCCCACAGGCATTAAGCAGAGATAAAACCAGCCACTGTATCTGGGAGAGGATATTTTCCTCCTTTCTCCTTCTACCGTGGATTAAAACTCTTTAACTACTTCAGTTAAGAGATCAGTCGGGTTCACATATTGTATTACTGATCCATAATGTCATTTGTTTGATTTGCGTTGGGCATTGTGGTTTCTAAGACACGACAGCAGCTCAGCATGTTAGTGAACCCATCCAATTGTGGCTTATTTAATAAACTGATTAGGCAAGCCGTGGCTAATATATAAACATGCATTTATGTAAACCCAGCCAGCTTCTCTCCCCCTTTACTGCTTCTAAAACCAATTTAGAAGGAATGTATACATACTGGATTTTAGCCGATTGACTCACCAGGTCCTCTGCCATCCTAGTGAACCCAGAAAAGGTGAGAAATGACATCCATATTATTCCATATGTCCTCCTCTATGGAGGGTACTTCATGTTGTCAAGATGCTTCCCTGAGGGGCTAATTAAGACACCGTTGAAATATCATAAGATAGAAGGGTTTTACTTTTATAGTAATGAAACAATCAAGTTGGAACATTTGGTTAATTAATTCAGTGGAAGAAACGACTTGTGACAGTAAAATAATGTATTGCCTAACAGTTATCAGAATAGCGCAAACTCATTAAATGGCATTTCAAATCCCTACACTGTGGGCAAATCTTTGCTCAGCCTACCTGATAGGGTTGTTGTGGTTCTAAATTGGGGAGAGGCATGGCATCTCCCTCCCGCTCTCCCAAGGATTATTGAAGGAAGAATGTGATAAAGTGTAATAAAATAAGTATTTGCATGGGGAATGAGGAATAAGGAATCGGCAGTTTTGATCGTAACAAAATACAAAGTTTAGCGAAAACTGCTAATCTCTAAATTTCATTAATTTGAACAAGTTATTTCCAGTGCTATCTGGCTAAGCACATTTCACATGTAGGAACTTGCTCTAGATGTGTCGATACAGAACTGCAGCCAAAATCAATTGTTTTGAAAATAACGGTACTGGGATTGATTTACTTTGGATAGGACCAGAGATGCAGAAATTACGGGTGTATTGCATAAATATAGCCCAAGCTATGTTCGCCATATTTCCTGAATAAATTCCCTATTTTCTGATCCCTATCCTAGTAGGTGTATTTTTTTAATCTTTAATTCAGACCTTGCACTTGATTTGGGATGCTTTATGTTTGCAGCAGGAAATTCCTTCCCTAATACATTACTGTTGACCTAAACTGAAATGAAGTTTGTTGCTTCAGACTGGAAAAATAACAAGGGGATAAGAATTACAAAGAAAGTGGGCAGGAGATACTATATCAATTTACCTTCCAGATTGTATACAGTGACCTGGGTAATGCAGCCATAATGTGATTTACTTTGCTTCGCCTTAAGGTGTTGTATGTGAGCAATTGTGGCCTATTGTTTAGAGCATTAAACAGCCACCCATCGTGGTTCAACCAACTAACCATGATTTGCAAATGGTTTGCAAATTATTGTGTGAACCCAACTAGCGTTAAAAGTAGAGTTGCAACTCTGAATTGCAAAGGATTAGTCTTATTTTAGCACAACATGCAATCAATTTAGTGCCCTGGGGGATTTAGATGAGTTTTGAATATAGTCCAGGAAGGACAAAAAGAGCCAATTTTCCAAGACCCAGATATGCCCATGGAATTTGTGTAAAATACCTTTCTTGATTACGCCTTTTAAGATAATCCTATAATTTATTGAAATATAAACATCAAGCATGTACTTATGTTATCCATTTCTGTCTGCATTTCAACTCAAGCAGCTGTAAGAGTTACAGCAAAAAGAAACACGGAGAAATCATACACACATACACACACAAACCAGTCAGCTGGATAATGAATTACTTATACATATTGACAAATTTCACATACTTAGTAAGCTTTACCAACAATTCACTGTTAAAGATTACATTTCTTTAAGAGATCTAACAATTCACCAGTGAAGCAATGATTTATGTTTTTAATTCTCTTGTGTGTTAATGGATTTTAGGGGCAGGACAGTTTGTTGCTAATAATACATGCATGTGCCTTAGTGTTAGTTTATGCCTCCTGGCAACTGCCTGGCACGTCCCTGCAGTTTTCTTTGCAGTGGTTCTTTTGGAAGTGGTTTGCCATTGCCTGCTTCCTAGAGCTAAGAGTGACTGTCCCAAAATCACCCAGCTGGTTTCATACTTATGGCATGACTGGACTAGAACTCTCAGTCTCCCAGTTTCTAGCCTGATGCCTTAACTGACTTTCTGCTAATAATGAATTCTTAATTATTTTGATAAAGTGTGAAACAGAATTAACTGAAAATGCAAGCAATCTGCAAGCTCTAGTAATAAACGTCTAGGAACACAATGAAAAAAATGGAACTAAAATAAAGAAAACCCGATTAATGACAGCAGGTACAATAACCAGCTTTAGACTTGACAATTAAGATATTGAGGTAGTGGGTAGCTTTTGCCTTTTAGGATCAACTATCTGAAAGGAACAAGAAGTCATAAAATACAATACATTGCAGCCCAGCAATGGTAAACTCCCTGTGAAGGTCTTGGAAAAGGTATTCAGATGCTACAAAAACCAGAATTGTAGAATCAGTGATGGGTCCTATGACACCCTATGGAAGTGAAAATTGGATTTTGAAGAATCAGGTTAGGAAGAGTATTGATGCTTTTGAAGGCTCCTGAGAATACCATAGACAGCCAAGAAAATAAACCAATGGATCACTGTACAAATCAACCCAGTGGTCTCGAGGCACAAATAACCTGGCTCAAATTATTCTGGACACATTATGTGAAGATCTAGCTCTCTAATGCTGGGAAATGTGGAAGAAAGAGAAGAGGATGGCCATGGATAAGACGTTGGAAGACCTGAAGACAAAGTTAGGGACAGATCATCATGGAGACAATCTATGTGGTCACTAAGAGCCAACAATGACTTGATAGCAACAATGACTTGAGAAGCAACTGCTCAAATGTTTTATCCTTAATGGAAAATTAAACGTTAAGATTAGCATAAAAATTATATAATGTAATAGGCTGAAGCCCGGTGCTCCCCAATATATTGGGTTACAGCTCCCGGATTTCCCAGACTGAAAGTTATTACATTGGTGGACCTTGTTAGCATTTGAATATTTTTGGGAAAGGGGGATAGGGGATATGCCATGATTTCTAAGTGTTGTCCCAATGTATCTTTAATAGTTGGAATGTACCAGTTGTAGCATATCTTCTACTATATCATAGAGCCAAGATTTCAACCTGATGACTGTTTGACAATACTTGGGCTGCAAATCTCTTAATGACTACTAGATGGCAGCAAAGTTGTTGTTAGATTCTCTTTGCTACCCTCTTGTGGCCACCCAAAGTAATCCAGCACAGATTGGTAACACTAGGTTGTCAAATGTATTAATTATACTGCTTTTTCATTTCCAATAAAGTGGCAATGGGAATGGTGGGAAGGTTTATTTGATGCAAATATGGAGAATAGCAACTTAGAAAGTCTGATGATGCCTCCCATCAAGGCAAGAGATATATTGCATTGCTCAGTGAAAGAGCCAGTTTCCTGGCCTCCTTCTCTGAACTGAAAAACTATGCACAGGGTCAGGGCTGTCTGGTGTTTGCTATGCTGAGTGGTTGAAAGCATTCCAGAAGAAGGCAATAGCATCCATTCTTATTTCCTCCCAAGCAAACTACAGGGGCTTTGTGAAATCACCAGGAGATCTGGAGGAAAATTTACCTTTTTATATTAAGAGTCTGGGAGCAATCAAGCATCTGCCTCCATGGCAATAAGACTCATTTAATAGCACTTAGACTTATATACTGCCCCATTGTGCTTTACAGCACTCTCTGGGCATTTTACAACATCAGCATATTTCCCCCAACAATCTGGCTTCTCATTTTACCAATCTCAGAAGAATGGAAGGCTGAGTCAACCTTGAGCCAGGATCAAACTCCTGGCTGTGGGTAGAGTTTGTCTGCAGTACTGCATTCTGGCCACTGCGTCACCACGGGCCTTAAGTTTCTTAAATTTCTATTTGAAACTTATTTAGGAATAATTATGGATAAAATCATTCTGAAGTTTTTACACTGACACCGACTTGGGCAGCCTTATACATCTTTAAATAAACTATTAAATGCAATAGAAATGGTTAATGCTTGACTTCTGGGGAAGCAGTGGCTGACTGAAGACAGCTCCGTTCTCGCAACACCAAAGATCTCAGCAAAAAGAAGAGCCGTCGAATGGAAAAACTCCTTGAAACTTCAGTTCAAGGAAAGGACTAGGACAATGATGGCGAATCTTTTCAGCACTGAGTGCCCAAACTGGAACATGTGTGCGTGCGTGCATGTGCGTGAATGCACCGGAGTGCCAGAAACCCAAAGACCAGCGGGCCAGTGCGTATGCGCGCAGCAGCCAACTGGTCTTTGGGTTTCCAGCGCGCACATGCCCGCCAGCCAGCTGGTCTTCATGCATGCCTGAGCACCGGAAAACTGAAGACCAGCTGGCCTGCGCACGTGCCCACAGAGAGGACTCTATGGGCCATCTCTGCATACTTACCATAGATTCGCCAGCACGGGACTAGGACATCCACAGGCTTGCTCTATGCAGAGTCTACCCCCAAAGAGATTGCAAAATAGCAATTCTCCAGTGAATTTGAGAATGCTAAGAGGTAGAGGGGAAATCATCTTGCCCAGATTGGGTAACTAATATTTCCAAGAGGCCACATGAGAAACTGGGACTTTGGTGAAGGGCCGAACTTGATTTGGTGTCCTCAAACTTATCAGCTCAACTCCTCAGGCTTGTTTGGGTGAGGGGTGAAAGCTGCACAGGTGCAGACGAGAACTTTCTCTCCTCACCCTCCTGCAATCACCAACCAATTCAAGGAGTGCACCACGACTGTGCAGAGCCAGACCCGACTCGGCTTCTCCTGCCCCCCCCCCCCAATTTATATTTGATTTCTACTTTCCGACTGACCTCATGTGGGCCAGACAGGGACAGCCTGGCAGCCATAAACTGCCCAGGTCTGGTCTTGTCTAAGTCCAGGTTCAGCACTTTTAAACAGACCCTGGGTTGATCCACTTCCTCTCTTACCTTTAGGAAGTTTCTCGTTATTGATTTTCAAGATGTTAAGAATCTTCTGAATGACAAATATCATCATGCCAGCAGAGTTTATTTCTACCCTTAATGAAATAAAATTTATATAAGTTTAAGGATTAGAAATAAAAATGTTTTTTTGAAAACAGCAAAAGCGGGACTAGAATGTTGATTTCTGAAATTTCTAGTTAAAGACTAGATTGACTTGAAAGAATATTTCCTGTGGGGTGTTTTAAAATATTATTTAAAAATACATGAAGATTTTGAAATTAACTGTAAGAAATCCTCCCATGGGAAAAATTGCTAATTGGAAAATAAACATATGATATGGGAATTTAGAAGGTTGACAGAGGGAAGCAGAGAGAACTAAGCATTACAACAAAGGAGAAGAGAATGTTAAATACGATAGAGCAATACTATTTGTAGATGAAATTAAGATTGTTTGGGAACAATGTACTCAGAAATTGGTTACAAGATTGTCTGATACAATAAAAATGAATTTATCAGAGGATATAGAAAGAGAGATTTTACTGGACAAAACAGAGACTGGGGCTGATTCAAAATGGAAAAAGATGCTGTGGGTATGAAAATGGATTTATACCAAATAACAAGAGTGATATTGAAAGGGATGCTATAATGGGTTTACATTTGAAACCAGCTAATGTTTTAATAATTAAAAAGGACATACAAATAACAAATCAGAAGAATGATTTTTGAAAGCCTTATTTGGTTTTATAAACAGGATGTGTTGAACTACTGAAGCTGTTCCTGAACGGAGATAGAGAAGGTGGTAAGAAATCAATTTGTGGGATATCATTTGATAGGATTAAAAATTATGCTCTTAAAAAATAAATGGAAGATAAGTGAACTTATTTGACCAGGGTTAAAATATATGTATTGTGGTTTCTGTTTGCTATTAATGACCAGGACTGAATGATAAGGCTTTAAAGATCTGTGTATAAATGGGAGAGGGATTTCTTTTACTTTTCTTTTTAGAGGAAGTGATAACTTGGAATACAAAGTGGATTCATTTGACTAAACTTAAAATAAGTTATTATTTCTGGTAGTTCTTCATAACTTTTTGCTGATTAAAACTGAGTTTTTATAATTTGATCATTGATAAGGAATGAGGTACGAGATCATTTTTAAAATTCTAAAATAGAATTTTTAAAATTCTAAAAGGGAAGGTATTAATTTGTTATACTCTTCCTACTTATCTGGAGGGAGTGGCAAAGTCATTTTTTAATACACCTTTTCATTTTTTTCCCTTATCTCTTTGCACTTTTCTTTTTCTTTACCTCTTAGATTTTTCTTCATTTGAATTAGTTTTTTATCTTCATATTTGTAACCTTTAACAAAATTGTTTTAATAAATGGTTAATACATTAGTCTACCATTTTAACGTAGAAAACACCAAAAGTATAGAAAAATTGAACCCTCTTCCACAAAAGAGAAATGCATTTGTTTGTTAAAGTCGGAATCATGCTTCAAGGAATGCAAACTTCCAGAAAAGTGATGCAACGCAACGAGCTAAACACTTTCCTTCAGTGACGTCATAGCCAGATGTGCCCGGGCTTAATGGATTTTAAATATCGGGACAGCATCTCTCCTCCCTTCCGACTGAATCAATTTGCATCGTGAGCCCCGCCTCCTCCCCGCTTCCGCCAGCTAGGGGGCTCATTAACGAGTGATGATTGGCATATTTGAATTCCTGCGGAGCAGCCTCAGGGGCCCTTAAACATGCTGGCCAATGAAAAGCCCGCTCCTCTCTACCCTCCCGCCCACCTGCCACGAGCCTCTCTCGGGTCCCCGGAATACCCTGTGGCTGCCACGGTGAAAGTTTGCCGTTCCCATAGCAACGACCAAGGTGTTGCAACGAGAGGCGTGAAGGCTATTTTTGCGCATGCGCAACATGGTAGCCGCTCTTCAAGGTAGAGACAGGAAAAGGAAGAGTTAAAAGATCCAATGGATCTAACAGAAGTGGAGTCGCTATGCCATTTATTTCCCCTGACTTTATCTTTAGCTTCACGTTCTGGGCACGGAGGATGATCGAATAGGCCACCTGGAAGATAAACAGGCTTTCTCTTTCTATAGGAGAAATTAATAATAATGGACTAAATTTGTATGCTTCCACCACTCAGGGCGGCTCACAACCATCAAACGTCAATAAAATCAATAAAGCAAATATCATTTAAGAATATACTTATTGTTTTGTTTTGTTGTTGTTTTTTCAAAATAGTAAATATCTTCATTTGGTGCCCCACCTATTTTACAAGAGAAAATTGATAATATCTTCCTCTCAAATGCTATACATACGGTATAAATTTGCAATGAAAGAACTGAATCCATTGTATCCTATCTGGTATTTTTACAATTATTTCCATTTTTTCTACTTTCTACATTTTTTTTTTGAAAAAGTTTTAAAACAAACACAATTTCCCCACAACCCCCCCTCCCAACCCCCCTCCCCCTCCCCGACTTCCCAGAGCAGAACACAAGGTATTTCTATTGACCTTTAACAATAAACTAAATTGCATAGCCAATCATTAAACTAACACCCCCTAAGAAAAAATTCTTAACCCCCCATATGTAAAATCCTATTTCTTAAACATAATACTTCTAATATCACTCATATAACGCTTATACAAATAAAAGAAATCATTCATAAGCTATTTGATATTTTTTGGTTTGATACTTATTTTGTATATAATCAATCCATCTTCTCCAGTCCTGTATATACCTTTCTTGTGTGTGATCCTTCAGATATGCTGAAATTTTAGCCATTTCAGCTAAATTAGTTACTTTCAATATCCAATCATCAATAGTAGGCAAAAAATCCTTCTTTCAGTGTTGTGCTACCAACAATCTTGCTGCTGTTATCAAGTTCAAAATCAATTTAGTCTCTACAACTGTACAGTCCGTAGTTATAACCAGTAAGAACAACTGTGGAGTAAATTTCAGTCTCTTTTTAAGAATATTCTGCATCACCCACCAAATCTTTATCCAAAATGCTTTGATTTTTCTACAAGTCCACCATATATGATAATAAGTTGCGTCGTCACAGTCACATCTCCAACATTTAGCTTGCACATTAGAATACATACATGATAATTTTTTAGGATCTAAATGCCATCTATAAAACATTTTATAAAAATTTTCTCTTAAATTTTATGCTTGTGTAAATTTCACATATACTTATTGTTGATAGATAATAAAACGGAATTATTTATTAAGAAACATAACAGTATTCAAAATGTACTAAAATCGTTGATTTGTACTAATTTTAAGATTTTTCCTTCCATATATGAGCTAACAAATAGACAATTCAACCATACAGAAAACTCTTGTATAGAAGACAAAGTTCTTCCTATGTAGAGCATGGTAGCCCGTGGTTTCTACCTATAGCGACTACCTCTTCGAAGCTTTTGGTAGCAAATGCAAATCTTTGCAACCTTCAAAATGCTGTAACTTCACCCAGGAAACCATTTTCATCTTAAAGACAGTTTTCACATATATGTAAAATCATTGAAAAGGGTTTCCATGCTAGGATTATTATTATTATTATTATTATTATTATTATTATTATTATTATTATTACTAGATAGTCTTGATGTAGGCAGTAAAAATCGATTATTTTAGGATAATATGTTGTTATATGCCACCCATCTCACTCTGCACAGCAACCCAATATTGATAATAAACTGGTTAACTAGTGTACAAGTGAAAACCGTTGTAGCTTGCACAATTACATATATAAACCTACAGAATGGGAAAAGTGGAAAATATGAGAATGAAATCTGAAAGTGGCTCTCCTTGTATCTCTCTCTACTCCTTAAAAGAATGAATCTTTAGTCCACCAGCGCTGAGCGCTTGCGCAGTACCGTAGAAAACGGAGAATTTCTTTAGAACGAGGCAAATGCGCAGGCGTAACATGCGGAGGAACAGCCGCCAGAGGTCGCTACGACTTCCAATTGGAACACGTCTTTTGTATCTTTCTCACACCACCCCATCATTCTGGGATTATGATTGGTTGCCATAATACTCGAAGGGCCCGCCCAAGAGCAGTCTTGTTGCTGTGTGGGTTTGTTAAAGAAACGAGCCGTTGCACTCTGTATAGATTAAACAGGAAAAAAACAACTATCCTTTGTCCTGAGTGATTAGAAATATAAGAATTGAGTGTATAATTTATGCTGCTGATGGAATAGGAAAAGGTTTGGGTTCCCTATAAACATTGAAATATTGTCCCCACCCCTTTATGATAATCGATGGAAAAACCCTCCTCCTCTTGCCACTCCCCGATGATGTCACTTCGGAAGCAGTTGCCAGAACGTGGAGGAACGTAGCTTCCGCTTCAAATGGCGGATGACCCAGAACTGATATATGGGAAGCATTTCTCTATGACGTCACTTGCTTCTCTGGACTCTTCCGCGAGCCCACACGGCTTCAGGAATTTTGGTCACGATGGGAACCCGTAGGAGCCTGCCAAAACGTTGGAACTAGTTCCCTAGGCGACGGAGGAACGCGGTTTTGATTTAGATCCCGTTTAACTCGGTCCTTTTCTCCGGAACAACCATGTGAGGTTAGGCCGAAAGAAGGAGCGACCCGGAGAAATTCGGGAAGCATTAAAGTATTCCTGGAGGGAGGAAAATCCGAGAACCGTGGAAAAGGGCCTTGCAGGGTTCGCGAAGTGTATAGTGCAATCTCCATGCTTACAAATATTAACTGAGCAACATCCATAGGGTGAAATGCTGATGGGAAATGATTTTAACCCGTTATGCGGTTGAGAAAGAAAGGCCGGGTTAAGGATGCTTTGGTGCTTTCTAGCGCCGTGTTTTTCAAACTTGACAATTTTAAGATGTATGTGGACTTCAACTCCCAGAAGTCCCCAGCCAACAATTGCTGCCTTTGGAATTCTGGGAGTTGAAGTCTGCATAGCTTAAAAGGGGCTAAATTGAAAGACACCATTCTGGGGTGCTAATTTTTTTATTTAATATTCACCATGGGGGGAGGGGGGGAAGCAATTTGGGCTAGGAAATTGTGCCTAGTAAAGACAGCTGTTGAATTCGGAACCTGCAATCATAATGGATCTGAAAAATGATTTATATTTTCATTACAAATTCATTAGCTAATCGAAAATCTGAGGTGCGTATAAAAGTTACAAGGTCATTGGCACTCTGCTTTTGAATAGGGCTTGCTTTTCTTTAAATTTATGCTACTTAAAAAGAATGGTATATGCAAACAGGACTGGTTTTTTTATCAGTCCCATTATGTTTATGTGGTGCAATTTATTGACAATATTCTCTTTCTCTTAAGGCTGTTTGACATCTATGGAGCCTCCAGACTCATTTCCCAACTGAGGAATGGCAGTAAGTGCAGCACCTATCGTAGATCTGTTCAATAATTCTCCTTTTCTGGTTCTCCATGGGAATGGAACTGCACTTCATAAATATACTTACAGATCAGTTATCTTAGAAGCCCAGAGTTCAAACCCAAGTATTTTGAATATTGAGTGTTGTGAAATAATCTCAGTTTTAAGCATTTGATAACTATATCATATATTTAACATATAACACAAAATGCACTAAGCATGTCATAATATGGGCTACTTGGTTGTATTTGGAGCATTAAGATGAAAGATTACCTGACTTTCAAACTTTTGATTATTGGAGGAGCTATACATTTGGTATACAAAGACTTTCCAGTCAGAGCTGTTTGATTTGTTAATGTTTAGTTGAGGTTTGGTCTAATGGTTAAGGCATCAGGCTATAAAGCAGAAGACTACAAGTTCAAGTCCCATCTTTGTCATTAAAGCCAGGTGAATGCCTTTGGGCTAATTCCTGTCTCAGCTCAGTCCACTTACTGTTAAGAAAATAGGAGGAGGAAGGTATGCTGGATATATTCCACCACCTTGACTTATTTATAAAAATAATAAAGGCAAGATATAAATTAAATAATAAATCAAAATCAGATATTGGATTTACGGTAAGTGGTCTTGCATGCAACTCCATTTATGCTTCCTTTACTCCTCACCCCTCCTACTGTCAACCTACCTTTGACTTTTTCCATCTTACAGACTCCACCGCTGAATCCTCCACCAGATCTCCCCTTTGCTGCCACCTTGTTCCTGCCCCTCCCTGCCATCGTTTTCTTGGTTGTTGGTTCCTACCTGCTGCTCCTCATTCTGGTCCTGGTCCTCAGACAATGCCTACTGGTAACTGGGAGAAGCAATAGAGACAGTCAGTGGTTGGGGATTTAGAGATGAAAGGATAAGATTTGAACTATTTTCCATATTAATACTGCTCTTATTTCCGAAGTTTTCCATTAGAAAATGAGCAAAAACAATGCATCTAGGCATTAATCTTATGAAATCCTGACTGGCTTCTCATTCATGCAGATTGCATCAGTTATTACATATAGTCAGATATGTTTTCCACTGTTGCCTTACTTACTTACCTTAGCTTTTCTCCAAAAATTATCAACATGCATTGTTGCTGCTTAGGCACTTATGGATTACAGATAGTCCTCGACTTACAACCATTTGATTAATGACAGTTTAAAGTTACGAGGGCACTGAAAAAAGTGGCTTATGACCATTTTTCACACTTTGCAACCGTTGCAGCCACGTAATCAAAATTCAGACACTTGGCAAACTGGTTCATATTTATGAGGGTCGCAATGTTCTGGGATCACATGATCCCCTTTCGTGACCTTCTGACAAGGAAAGTCAATGAGGAAGCCAGATTCACTTAACTGTGTTACTAACTCAATAACTGCAGTGATTCACTTAACAACTGTGACAAGAAAGGTCGTAAAATGGGACAAAACTCAGTTGTCTCACTTAGCAACAGAAATTTTGGGCTCAATTGTGGTCGTAAGTCAAGGGCTACTGTAATTTGCAATATATAAATCCAAGAAAAAAATTATATAGAAGCTTTGACCAGTGAGAAATCATAGAGATGGAATTGTTTTTTTCTAAGTAGTTCTTTTGTAATTAAGCTATATCTTGTTTTGTTTTTTAATACTGCTTCTCAGGCCAGAGGTTTTTGTGCCAATTGCTGTTCCTGTGAGAAGCGATCTTGGCCATCTATGTGTGAATGCTGTATGGCTTGTGCCGAATCCTGTGACTGTGCCCTTCCCACTCCAGCCCATTGTCTAGATCACTGCTGTTCTTGTACTAATGTGAGTTTTCTCAATGCCTTTTTTTTTCTAGAGTAAGAAGATAGCTAGTTTAGATAATTGTTAGGTCTGTGCTGAATGTCTACAGGAAAACCTCCAGCCTTTAGCAAATGTTACAGGTGCCTGTAAAATGGAAAATGTATTTTTGATCCAATCTGAAACAAATACATTGTGTCTTTTAAGTTTTGTAAAATTATTCCAGACAGCTGTGGGTCAGTAGGATCAAAAGCTTGGAAATTATGTTTTTTCTGGATTTGGGTCAAGACAATATCCAAAGGGTGCTGGTGTTGAATTTAGATTGGGGAGCAGCTTTATTTGGCTATACAGATAATTCTTTTTGAACGACCATTCAGTTAGTGACCATTCAAAGTTACAACAGAATGTTATAATAAAAAATAATTCAAATTTTAGAATATTTTGAATAATAATGAGGGAAGAAATAGCCATAGTTAAATAAATGATATTGAGGATAATAATATATAGACATATATCAGATCGATGATATGAGAATTTAGGCATACTGTAAATTGTAAGTTATGATTTTGATGAAGACGCACAAAAGACTTGTAACCAACCGACACACTGTTTGCAATTGAAGATGGCTTTATATATGTTTGTTTAAAAATAAAAAAATAAAAAATAAAAAAAAAAGTTACAACAGTGCTGCACAAGGAGCACTTGCAATAAGTCCTCCTGGCTGCAACCATTGCAGTGTCCTGTAGTCATGTGATAATGATTCAGGCACTTGGCCACTGATTCGTAATTACAACATTGTAGCATCCTGCTGTAACATGATTGTCAATTGTGACCTTCACTGCTGGGTTCCACTGGGCAAAATCAATGAGGAAATTGGCAGGAGGTTGCAAATAGCAATAGCACTTAGACTTATATATCACTTTACAGTACTTTACAGCCCTCTCTAAGCAGTTTACAAAGTCAGCATATTTCCCCCAACAATCTTGGTCCTTATTTTACTGACTTCAGAAGGATGGAAAGCTGAGTCAACCTTGAACCGGTGAGATTCGAACTGCTGGAATTGGCAGAATTAGCCCGCAATACTGCATTGATGCTGTAACTGCACAAGATTCACCTAATGACAGCAAATGAGAGACTGCCACAACTGCCGATTTAGAGTTGCCCACAACTGCCCGTAGCCACTGCCACATACTACACTGCAAAGGGGTTGATGAGTAAGTGGAGGTTGCAGAGGGCTGCCGATGTGCCAATGCAAGCACCTCCCAAATCCCAACTGTGTGTTGTGCTGAGGTGCACATCCTATGTGTTGATTGGTTGATCTGACTTCCTTTTCTGTGCTTTGCTATTTGGGGAACCAACTAACCAGAACATTGAAATTTACTGACATATAAAAGGAACACCTATGCAACCATCCCCAAACAACATCTGCATAAATTCCATCTCACATGCAATGCTGGAGAAGTCTCCAGACTTAAATTGTCATGGCCATATGACATTCCGCTTTATGACTGTATCACTTACTGATGGGGTTGCTTCTTGAGAACTACGTGTATTCTTGAGTGGCCTTTATTTTATGATGGAACCAGATTATCCAAGAACATACCAGTCATGCTATAAATATGTCACTAGATTTCTGACTACTATAGAGAAGACAGCAGCCTCTTAGAATGAAGATTCTAGCCATGGAGAAAATCATAATTTCTGGATATCTAGATGTGTAGGAAAAGTTATATCAGTGAATAAAATGTACTCAATTGAACACCACTTTTTGTTAGCTTTTACAAGTAGGATTGCTTTAAAAAGTCCAGAAATTGCCCTTCTCAATAAAACAGACAAGGGACAATGTCTATTTTAAGGATGAGATGTCATCTCAAAGCCAAGAAAAATTAATTAAATTTTGAGCTGAAAAAGATAAATGACTGAGAAATAAACTAATACATAGTGAAGTGATAATCATGAGGTTATGCTTAACAATGAATGGAACACAGGTAATTCTTGATTTGCAACCTGCCCATTATGGTCATAAGTTATGACAGCCATAAAGTAGGACACCCAATTTTACACCTTATTGTGGCAGTTGTTAGGTGAACCCCATGATTGTAGAGCAAACCCATTGTTTGCTATGGACCATTTTTGCTAAACGCTAGAGGTAAATATTGGGTTTCAACAAAAATGTCATAAAACATGTTCAGGTGACTGTGGGATGCTGCAAACGGTCATAAATACAACCTGACGTCTGGTCACATAATGGCGGAGGGGGTTGGCCATTGGAACTTCGGAACCAGGTCATAAGTAGCGCTGGGGAGCTCTGTGGTAAATTTTAATAATTGCTGAGCAACCAGTCATAAATTGAGAACTACTTGTATAATACCAATTTAATTGACTATTCCCGAGCAGAAAAATAGTGCAATTTATCTCAATCTTCAGTGAGTAGAAACTCTGAAAGAAAATGAATCTGCATTCAAAGTGACTTCCAGCTGATGTCCTTGATGCTGCCTATTATCTCTTCCTTGAACACAGGTCACAATTCCAGCAGCTTTATGCTAATCACTCTGCAATATTGCTCCATGCCTTCAGTTTGAAGGGATTAGTAGATTTTGATGGAGAACATTCTCTGGCTTAACAACATATGATTTTTCACTTCCCAACAGGGCTTGGAACCAAGAAGTTGCTCCTTTCCACGCCTGTGTCCACTTTGTGACTGTGCCTGTACATACCAGCCCCCAGACTGCCAGAATATCAACTGTATTTGCTTTGAAATCAAATTGCGTTAAGGGATCTTAGCTTTCTAAATAAAAGAGATTTGTATCTGAATGCATGAAAAAATGTAGAAGACTGCAAGTGATGGTTAATACAGTAAACTGTTGCTCACATTGGCAAAATTAACTTTTGTGTTGCCAAGAGACTTAAAACTTTGCACTTCTTTTTAGTGTTTTTTTTCCAAAATACTATTGATTTTTATAATGCTTGTTTGATATCATGTTTTATATGAACTCCTGCATTTTATAATAAATTGATTTGTCTATCCCGTGTTTAATCTTTGTATATGCATTAAAACAATGGCCCCTCACCTTTTGGGCACCAGGGACCGGTTCCGTGGAGAGAGATTTTTCCATGAACCGGAGGGGGTGTGGTTTTGTGTGCTGCCTGCATCCCATGGGTGGGATTGTTTGTGTGGCCTGTTTGTGTGTTCTGGCATGCCACGGTCCAGTGCTGGTCCTCTGAATTGGGGTTGGGGACCCTTGCATTAAAAGACAAGCAGTATAGATGTAGATAAACAGTAGATATGTATAAATGCAAACTTCAGTGAAGAGTTTGAATGCCAATTTTATGGAAGTGCTTGGATATTCATATGCACTTTGGTAGTTAAATATGTTTATAGCACTAAAAAAAGGTATTTGATTACACAATTTCATTCAACTATTCAGCCAATGTATTTTTCCCTATTCCATGGTCACAAAAAAGTCTTCCTTATCTAAATCATTTTATTAGTTGCAATCTGGAAACTCAAATGAATTTTGATTGTGGCATAAGTAAGCACTCTGCAATTTTGAAATTCCTGATTTGTGCGGGTCTGCAACTGAACCAGTATCTTGGAAGCCAATGCAGCAGAAATATGTACAAGGAAATAACTGGGAGTATAACAGTTGGAAGGGATCTTGGAGTCCAACCCTTTGCTCAAGCAGGAGACCCATTTCAGACAAATCGTTGTCCAAAGTTTTTATGAACTCCCACTTGAGTACATCTTGGCTGAATCTGCACATTATGCCAAGCCATCATGGATCCAGTTTGGGTTACTATGTTGTGTGATTAATACACAACACCACAGTCGTTTATAAGCTGGCTTAATGTTTTATGACGCGGAACTCCAATAAGCTAGTTTATTCAAACTATAGATAAACAAGCCGTGGCTTAACAGGATATGTGAACTACTAATTTTCTAACAAGTTCAAGTTTAAAGAAAATTTATATTTTAAGCTCACATTTCCCTACCAGGGAATTTAAAAACTGCACTTGAAGAAGGGTAGGTTGAAAGAGATATGGGTTCACCCACTCAGATTCATGCCTGAGCAGGAATGCCAAGCTCTATGCTGTCTCTTCAGCCCCTGCTTGGTACTTTGTATCACTCCAGCTATTAAAAGTTGTCTTGCTGTTTTTTATCTTACAGTGAAAGATACTGAGGTGCCACATTTAGATAGCACGTAGGCCAACTTTTTGCTGTTGGGGCCAGAAGCAAAAACCTCTGCACCAGTGAAGCTTTGTGCTATTATGCCAAGTTGCCTAGGGCCGTTAATCTGTTTGTGCAAGGACCCAGATAGCCCAACTCACATGTCTGTAGCTGCATAATGCTGTTCCTCACGTAGGTAAACAAATTAAGGCAACTGCTATCTTGATTGCTGTCTTTGTAGCATAGCCAGAATTCTTTCAAGAGATCAAATGTTGCTCTCCAAAGCCAGGATTCTTGATTCAAAATATCAGTATACAGCATCAAATGAGCTAATATATATATGTGTGTGTGTGTGTGTGTGCGCACACACAAACTCGCGTGTACCTTTTTCAGAACAGTACAAAAATATAAACAAGCAAAACACCATCTTTTCACATGTATTTATGTACTCACATATTGAACTAAGGGAAATCCTGTGCTTATTTGAGTAAAGATGCAAATGACTTGAGGGCAAAACAATTTGAAGGGCAATGGACAAAACCAATGTAAATAATGATTGAGGATTAAGGTGTGAGGGTCTTTGGTCTTAACTGACTTAAAAGATTGCTGCTATACCTCCCAGACTGACAAAATTAAGTCTAAACATTTGCGCTTAGTCAGATGACCTTATAACAAGGTTAAAGCCCACTGAATTATGGTGACAAAGATACACAATTAAAACAAATTGATATGGTTATGTTCATTCTACAGGTAAGCCATGGTTTGTTTCACTATTTATTGAATAAATAGAAAAAAATAAAGACAAAAATGAGTGATACCAAACATAAATTGTTACGTTTGTTGAAAATTCTGAAAGTGGATGAGAATTGTAATTATACAACATCCTTCTCTTTTAAGATCTGGACACACTAACACCAGCCTTAAACTTTTGAAAAGTTCTTAGTTGTTGGCTTTTCCCCGGGCACTTGGAATAGCTGGATAAATATAAGTTGTTGAATTAGGCATCTGGTTTTTCTTGTTCATTGTATTGTTTTATTGTGTTTCTTATTACTGTTAGCTGCCCAGAGTCTTATTTCATGAGATGGGGAGCCCGTAGATTGTGTGTATGAGAGAGAGATAAGATTTAGGGTTGAGCCTGTAGGGTGATTAGAGATCTTAATTCTCCATTCCTATCATAGAAGCCAATTAGTTCTATATACTCTGGCCCTGCCATTTGACTTGGTGCAGCTTTTATAATTACTGCTGCTACGGGATGCTGTTATCAGATGTCCTACCTTTAACCCTAACATGTATGATAGATAGGGGTCCCAGAGCCTGGGAACTTGCCTGGTTAAATTAGTGAGAAAATAAGGCTGATAAAAATGTCATAAATTATATAGCACCAATTTGGTAGGGTGAGACTAGGGAAATCAGTCCACCCCCTTCCCTTCTTCCTTTGGGAGCCAGATCAATATCACAAGGTGTACACAGATTTCACAAGGTTTACACAAACAACAAAATGTTTAAAAAGCTTTTTTCTAATTTGAAGTAAACATCAAAGGTAAAGATAAAAATAGAGAAATGTGAAGATCACAAACAGCATCTGAAGAGAATTTCCAGTCGAGAAAAATATGCAACAAAAATTAAAACTCCACTAAGAATTACAATCACTGACCTGCTATAGAGAAAACAGACCTAAGGAAAGAGGAAAAGGGAGAGGAAGGGGAGGGGGAGGGGAGAGAAGAAGCTTTTAAGTTCAAATTTGCTACCTATTCTTTGGAAAAATTCCCTGCTAGCTTCCCTGGATTTCTTAGATCTTTAATTCCAGCTTTTGAACAGTGGGCATCTGAGAGACAAACTTGAAACCTCCAGCCTTTCACTCTATGGGTTCAGCCACAGAACTTTATTTTAATTCACAAAATAAACTTACGTATAAATCAAGCTCTATTTCTGATGACAGCCTAGTTACAAACACTTATTTTCTTGCCAACAGAATTAGTTTGCAGAATTCTCAGTTTCTGAATTCTCATTTGGTCTAGACTACATCCTGAAGGTGTTTCTTTCAAGTCCTGACTAGGCCTGGCCTTTCTCAGGATATTAGCTTACATAAATAAAGTTATCCATCTGAAAATGAATTATAAGACCTGTCACTGGCATTTGTTTCTATTTTTTACTGATATTCTTGGTCCTCTGAATAAGTACCAATACCAAGGAGCACTGGAAGTATCGAAAATAATTTCTTTATATCTTTCCCTATGAGTTACCCATACCAATCATCAGGAGGAGTCAAAAAAGTCAAGATGGTGGTCACAACACAATCGCAACCTTTCTCTTTTATAATATTTGGCACTAAAAGGGATCAAGGCTATGTGTGGTCATAGCCACTATTTTTAGTTTTCTGACCCATCCTGCAGACACAACTGGGCAGCAATTAATCTTAAATACTGGTTTTTGATCAGCAAACTCATGGCCGAGTGGACTGATACGTTAATATTTACAGGTTAAATAAAATACCACCTATTTTCATTTATCTGTGAAAGTTTCCAATAATCTAGTCTAATATAATGCTCATGCCCTGAGTTCAGAATTGTGCTCCTGCTTATTGGAAACATCTCTTAATAATTGTACCCCTAATTATATGTAATATATGTAACTTCTTTTTTTTTTTAGCAGAGTTTACTTTATTGATTAGCCTTTGGGCCATATTAAAGTGCAGAGTTCCAGACACAAATTATTACTAAAATCTGATAAAAACAATTTAAAATGGAATTGGATAAAATACGATTTAAAATGAAATTGGAATAAAATACGATTTAAAATGAAATTGGAATAAAATATAGTTTAAAATGATAGCTTTGATTAGCCTATAGGCCATATCAAAGCACAAGGTGCAAACACATATCACCAATAAAAACTTATCCAAACAATTTAAAATAAGTGTAGGGTAAAATACAATAGTTATAGGATAAGATACAATATAATTTAATACATAAATATATAAAATAGAATAAAATGACATAAAATTATATTTCGGTGTCACCCTTACAATCTACCCCAATCAGTCCCACGTATACAGATCTCAACCGAGAGATGTTTAAGTATTGTGCTGTGTTAAATATTATTTTCAGGTTCTGGCCACACATAAAGTAAGTTGTTTTGATATGGGGATCCCAATGGATCATTGGTACCAAGGTACCTGTCTCTCACCCCCTCATACAAGCAACAGTCAAACAGGATGTGAGCCAGGTATTCTGCCTCTGCCGCTCCGCAAATGCAGAGACGCTCATTGTAAGGTATAGAATGGAATCTCTCATATCTGACCATTGTGTCAAGCTGCTTGAATCTCGCTCACGTAAATATCTCCCTAAGATGTTTTGGGAGTTGTAACTTCAAATAGCTGCCTACTTGAAAAGTATGTTTGTATTTGCTCAGCCATTTCAAATTACCCACTTTACTAAGGATAACTATATCATTTTGTGCTTCTATATTCTTAATTCTTTGGGCAGCTCTTTTTTTTTGAATTGTTCTCCTGTTATGCAAAAGACAGGAAGGCCACAGCTTCTTACAAAATTTGTTAGTTTGGTGATCCAGGAGATTTGTGATTGTAATTTTATTTTTTCTAGTAGATATAACTTGGGGAGTCTATCAGTCTCCATTTCATTGACTTTGCACCGGTATATGCTCTAATTTTGGATAGTGCATGAATTGTCTGAATTCCAAGTTCAGTTCTAACTGCTGCAGCAGATGTTCTTGGATCAACACCCAAAATACGCCTCAAATGCTGGGACTGTGTTTGTTCTGGGACTGTGTGGTTGAATATAGACCCCAAACCTCTGCTCCATACAAGAGCATGGGGTAACCTTAGCTTTATATACTTTAATTAATGGGGCTAGAGACCCTGGGTAACTTTGGTTCTTTAGATTAAACAGTACTCTGAGTGTACTCCGTTGATGATGGCAAGCCCAAGATCCAGTCTTGGAAAAGCTTATGCCTAAATATACAAAGGTGTTAACTTGTTCAATTGGTTCACTGTCTAATTGCCACCTATGTCTCTGATGCTGTTTTCCAAACACCATTAACTTCCATGTAACTTCTTGAATTCCTCATACCGTACAAAATTGACTACATATTTCCATATTTTTATATACTTTTAATGCTCCATGTACTCTACAGCTTATGCCAAATAGATAGATAGATAGATAGATAGATAGATAGATAGATAGATAGATAGATAGATAGATAGATAGACAGACAGACAGATACGTAGATACGTAGATACGTAGATACGTAGATAAATGATAGATAGATAGATAGATAGATAGATAGATATAGATAAATAAATCAATCAATCCCCATTCATCTATCTTTGCAGCTACAAATCCACCCCCATCCCAGCTTGATCGCAGCCTCCACCTTGGCATGGAAGGCCATTCCCACAGTGAAGATGGTAGCAGTCCCTTCCCCTAGACCCCTCTTGCCAACCTTCAAGATGGCTGCCCCACCCCCTCTTAAACAGGGGAGGGGGAGGGAGGGTGGGTGCGTCACTTTCCCATCATCCCTTCGGCAGCTGCAATCCGGATTGCGGGCAGCGGTTTCGGGCAGGGGCGGGTCGGTTGCTCGCCAGGACTCCCAGGCTTTCCGAGGGCAGGGCCGGGGGGCGATGGGCGCCAGGCCGCGGGGGATATCCGGGGAAGGCGCGGGCTGTTGAACGGGGGTGCCGCGGGCGAGCCCTGCCGCGTCCCCTGGCAGGAGTGCAGGGAAAGCGGGGAGACATGTGCAGCCGAGGCTTTATTGTGGAGTCCCGGCGGGGGAGACTCGGCAGGGCGCTCCGCTGATTCGGAGGATGCCCTGGGTGAAAGAGGCGCTGGCCGGTTGCATTGGGGAGTTACGGGGCTGCGATGCCGCGGTAGAGGAATCGCCGGGCGGCTGGAGATAAAATGGGGGTTTCGGGGTCTTTTTGCCGGGTGGAGGGGTAGCGCGGCCGGTTCGGAGGCAGAGCTAGATGGCATCATGTGGGATTCTCCCCATTTAGGGAGGGGGGCGACTCGGAGGCGACGGCTCCTTTTCCCTCTGCTGCAGTGGGGCTTTTGGGGAGGGGGAAGAGAAGGCGGGTCAATTTCTGATGTGCCAAGAGGCCTTGGGGAAATAGTTTTAATTAGCTGAGAAGCAGCAGCTGTTAATTGGGGTGCGGTGGTTTTCTCCAGAGGACGACCTACTAATAGAAGGATGCAGGGCAGAGGACGGAGTCGATCTGTGGCGGATCCGCTTCAAGGCTTTTGTGGGTTAAAGGCGACGTGGGCATAGATATCCTTCCTTGAGATGGGTTTGAGGAAGATAATCCTCTCCGTTTAGGTGCCTGTGAACCATGCCAGCTTTGTCTGTGAAAAATTAGGACTTTTCAAATTTGACTTTAAAATGAGGGCAGCCTGTTTTTTATATATATATATTGAGTTGCTGATGTCTCATGATGCTTCATGTTAATTTAAATGGAGTGGAGTTTACTCAATCTATTCTCTTAATTTTATCTGGTTATTAAAAGACACTATATTGATTCCTGTGTAAATATATTACTCATTTGATTGTATTGTATGTTGATGTTGGAAGCTACCTTTGAGTAGCTGGTTAATTCTTAGTCAGATTGATTGTAAGCATAAAGCGATTTATTATTGTTGAAACGATTTATTGTTGTTGAAAGTGTATCCCTCCTATTCCATTATATTCAAACTGGGAAACATAGGAAAGACTTAATAATCACTCCCCAGTAATGATAACAATTTGATTGCAGAAACTTTATTTGCATTCCTGAGATATTACTTTTCTTGTTCTGGGAAAATATTGCTGTGGTGTGGAAGTGTGTAGGAAAGTAGATGTGGATACTCTCAGGAGATACCAAGTTTGAATAGTAGGCTGAAAAATTTTGGGGTGGAACTATATAAGAAATCCTGATCCCTTGCAGATGTACACGTCTTGATTATTTAAAGGTCCTACTAAACTACTGAAAGAAGCAATACTCCAATGCAAACATTCAACAGGGTAACTTTATTTCGTAAACTGTTGTTAAATACTGGAGCAAAACTTACCAGGTTTTTTTAGGAATAACATTCAACAAAGCGAGTGGTGGGTTTTTCCACCTTCAATGTTCCCCCAAGCCATGTCTGCTTTTGGGGATGCTCATGAATGGTATATGGGAGCTCTGAGTCGTCAGGAAGCAGCTGCATGTCTCCAGGGACACCGCCATGGGACCTTTCTGGTACGGGACAGTACTACGTGCCCTGGTGACTACGTCCTTTCTGTCAGTGAAAACTCCAAGGTGATATTTTTTTTTTTTTGGTATAATCCTAATATCTGGTGGGGGAAAAGAAACAGAGAGACCCTTCTGGAGAGTTAGCAGGGAGTTCCTGATACATTTAGAAGAGTGACTTTTAGACGTTTGTACTTTAGTGTCCAGAATACTTGGCATTGGAACATTTTGGGATTTAAAGTTTGCATACCTAGAGGGATTCATCCTAGTTGGTCAAGATTGATTGTGCTGTCATATGAATTTGATGGAAGGGTTGGGATAGCAGGCTTATGTTTCTTTGCCATTCTGTCTCTTTCAGGTTTCACACTACATCATAAACAGCCTCCCTGGGCGTCTACGGATTGGGGAGCATGAGTTTGATGGTTTTCCAGCTCTTTTAGACTTCTACCGCCTGCATTACCTGGACACTACCACCCTGGTAGCCCCTTTGGGACGCGTTGTAGCCCCTTCCTCTGCCCAGCCGCCTCCTGCTGGCGAGTGGGTCCGTGCCCTCTATGACTTCGTTGGCCGTGACCAGGAAGACCTTCCCTTCACCAAAGGGGAGCCTTTGCGAGTTTTGGCCAAGCCAGAAGAGCAATGGTGGACAGCTCAACGTGCCGATGGGCGTGTGGGTATGATACCTGTGCCATATGTCCAGCCTTGTCCATATGCTCATCCCAGCAGCCATGGCGCCCCCCGACACACTCCCGTAATAGCCAGAGCAGTGCAACGAAGGGTGCCTGGTGCCAGTGACAAGACAGCATTGGCTTTTGAGGCAAGTCACCAAAACAGTAAAAATAAGTATCTTTTAAAAGGGTCAGGATGATCTTGATCATGGAGGGTGGTGATCTTGGGTATTATGTATGTGAATAGGGAATTATGACTCATAATGATGATGATATAGATTAGTGATGAATCTTGAGCAATGCTTCTTTTGTTGCCAGGAGACATGGAATTATGGCCTGCCTCCCCTTTACTTTTAAAAGTTATAATGTCAGGGAGAGAATGCAAATTATGCTGATAGGATTATTCAGCAAAATGTTGAGTAAAACAGCTTTGTTGGTGAAAGAATCCAGGCTACAGACTTCTGTCCATGCTCTTAAGAAGTCCATTGCAATTATCAAACTATTTCCTAGGACTGAGGGATGTGCAGGGGAAATAGTTTAAAAATCATAATAAATTGAATGTGCTTGGATTCTGGCATTCCTAGCAATCCAGTTCCTTCATGCCAATATTTTTGCAAATTGGAAATGTACTGGCCTGGAACCTATTCGTCATTTGAGATGGCCACTAAAGGATGATAAAAAGTCTCATCTGTGAGGTGTTGTGGGGAAAAGAGGTCATTTTTCACCAGATTGATGCCCAACAGCTGTGGAAGTTGTTTGGCCATGTATTACAGGAGTTACAATTCTAGCACAGAAGTTAGGAAAGGTTGAGATACTGGCAAAGTACAGAAAGGTAGGCAGTCTTCTGATCTTGGCTTTGTGTCTTGTGATATTCCACAGGTGGGTGATCTCATTGCAGTCACCAAGATGAATGTCAATGGCCAATGGGAGGGAGAGCTGAACGGACGCCGTGGACACTTCCCTTTCACCCATGTCAAAGTCCTAGACTCTGAGGAAACCAGCTGAACACCGAGTGGAACATCTGAACTGTTGCTGACCCTCACAGGATCACAATGCTCTGAATTCTTAATTCCCTTTGAACTTCTTGAATTTTTTGATGTGAACATTAAATTATGACCTCCTCAGTAGACTCTTGTGATGATCCAGCTCAGTTCCTTGGCTATGGGTGCTGTGACCATCTTTACCTCCTCGACTTAGGAAAGCTGCTCCTTGATCACATTATTCTTAAATGCTGTTGTAATTGATTTGATATACTTTTCTGGGCTTGTTCCTTTTTGCTTCCTAAGAACTTTACTGCTTTGGCATTGTGATTTTCAATTATATGCTCTTGAAATTGCTTCATTTGCATCCTATTACCTATGAAACAAGAAGCTCTGAGCTTTCATGAGGAACCCTTTGCCTCCCTTGGGCCTTGCTTGCTTGGAGAGAAGTGGCCATATGCTTGGCTTTGACCAGATAAACAGAACTGTGCCACTTCTTATAAGACCCCTGCTCAACTTGTTTGTCTGTTCCAATTTCGCCTTGTTAATTAAAGTTTCCTGCTGATTATTTCTCAGCTGCTATGGACTTCTTTATGGGGGGGGGGCTGGAGGATGGATCTGGGGAAAAAGTAACAGTGCTGCCATGGTAACTAGCATCACAACCCAGGCCTTGCAGGTTGCCATGGGGAACTGGATCACAGCCTATTGCTGCAGATAGACTGAAGATTGCAGCAGTATGCACCACAGGTGTGGTTTGGGACCTTGAGCTCCACCTGTTCCATCAAGCTTCCCTCTCCATGTGTAGGAACAGCTCCTCTGGCTCATTGGTGCAGTATTTTTCCTTACTAAATTATAAGCAAATGTATTGGTACTCGTGACCTCTGCTTAGCTTCCCCACCCCCAACATATAATCTCAGCTTCCCTATATTGATTCATTTTCTGACTATACATGGTGTAGTAGATTCAAAATCCAGTGTCCTAGGAGAAACCTTCCCAATCTGGATCACAATTCTCAAAATGACTGCAGTGATCTCTCAAGTGTAAATGGCTGGAGACTGCTGCATCATGTGGAATTAATATTTAGAAACTAGGCTGATCTGGTGCATTGTAATAGATTGGTGATTATTTTGACATAAACCAGAGACAAATAACATATATATACATGTGTTCGAGGATGGGAGCAATTTAATGTGATAGGCAGGATTTTTTTCTGAATTCCTCTAGGTATCTAAACATGTAAGCTGGTGGCAGGCATTTTCTGTGGCTGAGATAGCTTTAAGATAACACTTAAAAGAGGCCCAAGGATTCATTGCAGATGTACACTTAATACGCCTATATTTTTTGGCTCACAATGATAGAAAACCTCATTCTAAGAGTCAAAAAAAAGCTCCTAGGATGTCTGTAATTCTGATACCACAAGTTATCCACTTCTAATATATATACTGTATATTAGATTCACTGAAGCATAGCATTCTGGGCAAAAGCCTCAGGCTCTCCAAAAACTCCAAAGTTTTTTAAATATTCTTATGTTGCTATTACTCCTATATTAAGTCAACATTTATATTTTAATTTATATTAAATCTAATTCTCTGGAACAAGTGAGAGTGAATCTAATCCTAATCCCCTTCAGGATAACTCTTTAAACTCTTGGCTCTGTCCTTAATATGCGTATCTGAAGTCTTTCTATTTAAGATTTTGAATGTAGATACCAGAATTTTATAAAGTCACCCAGACGTGGCTATGTTAAATTTTTCCAGCAAATAAATAAAGGCTAGCTTTGTATGTTGGATGCACAAACTTGCAAAGGACATTTTGGCCTGTTAATATAAGTACACTTCTTAAGACAAATTAGTGCAGGCTTAGTGTTATCAAAGGTTGGGTTCACTCATATTACCATGTTTCCCCCAAAATAAGACCCTGTGTTATATTTTTTGAACCCCAAAATAAGCGCTTGGCCTTATTTTCAGGAGGTCTTATTATTTTGGGATGCGTGCAGTGGTGGAATTCAAGTAATTTAACAACCGGTTTCTGCCCTAATGATTTCTTCCAACGACCAGCTTGCCAAACTGCTCAAAAAGTTAACAACCGGTTCTCCCGAAGTGGTGCGAACTGGCTGAATCCCACCACTGGGTGCGTGGAGCAAGATGGGGCTCCTCTTGCCATGTTACCTGATTTCCAGCTCTGCGTTTAAATATTTTTTTGGGTGGGGTTATTTTTTTTGGGAGACTTATTTTAGTGCATGCGCTCAAAAACCCGATTGGGCTTATTATCAGGAGATGTCTTATTTTCAGGGAAACAGTATCCAATTGTTCAACTATGATTTCTTAAACAAGCCATTTGGGTTAATATACAATGTTAAACCATGCACGATGATTTACCAATTGCAATGACTTGCACATAGCACTAACCTATACTGTGATTTGTTTGCTTTGAGATTAGTGTGATGTATAAATCCCCCATTTATGTTGAGTCTGATTTGGTGAATTGTGTAAAAAATACCTGTGAGAATTTAAAACATGACCAGATTGTCACAACAGCTTCTATAGGATATGATCTATTCATGTAACAGATCAATAAACTGAAAACTATAGATTATCATATCTAAGTCCCTGCAACCTTTCTGTGGCTAAATTGACAAGCCACAAGGAAACGCTCTTGCTCATGTTTACACTTGCCTCACCCAGAAATACGCTTATGTAATGTAAAATGAGAGCACTTTTTTCCCTTCGGGCAAACATTGCAAAATGCATTTCTGTCCACCTCATGCTAATGAAATGTTTGCTAAAAACCATCTGATTTATAACAACTCTAGTGCAGCATTTCCTTCTGCCTTAATTATTGGGGTGGGGAACAATATGTGTGATTTCCAGTTCTTATTAATAGCTGGAGCATGGTTTGTTTTAATACAGGTAATCCTCTACTTAACAGTGATTCATTTAGTGACTGTTGTAACTTATAATGGCACTGAAAAAAAGTGACTTACTCACAGGATTGTTCCATCTGCATTGTCACATGATCAAAATCCTGGTGTTGGAAACCAGCATGTATTTATGGCTGTTGCAGTATCCTGTGGTTTTGTGATCAGCATTTGCAATTTTCCCAGCCAGCTTCTGACAAGCCAAGTCAATGGGGGAGTTGCTTAACAATCCCATGATTCACTTAACAACTGCAGTGATTTGCTTAACAACACTGGTAAAAAAGGTGGTAAAATTGGGCATAATTCACGACCACCTCATTTAGCAAGGGAGATTCTGGTCCCAATTGTGATTTTAAATCAAGGACTTGTGTTAAAAGTTTGTTGGGTAGCCATACCAGTCAGATTCTATCTATCACACATGGCTGATGAATGATAAGTGCTGGATTCATACAGTGCCCTGCGCTGACAACAAATTGTTCACTTAGTGGCTTAGTGCAAGGAGCAAACTCTTGACAAAATTAATGTATGACTTATACTACACGCACAATAGCTTCATCAGAACTAACTACACAAGACTGTGCAAACTTGTCAATTCTCTGGAGCTGTTCCCCAGGAGATAGTGGTGCAAACTCGGGGGAATGAGAGGAGAAATGGATGCATTCAGAGTGGAGTAAGGAGTAGCAATGTCCAAAAATAAGACCAGGTCATGCAGTGTTGCTTAATATGTCTCTGGAGAAGACTTAATTTATGGAAGGTACAAGAGAAGTGTCTAAATTTCCGGCAACCCTTAATGTTGTAAGCTGCCCAGAGTCACCTTGTTGTGAGATCAGTGACAAACAAATTTAATAAATAAGCAAACCCTTATCCCCAGTCCTGAAATTAAAAATTCAACCTCCGATCTGTTTCCTGTCCGCCAGTGGAAGATTTTTTATTTTATTTTATTTATTTATTTTTATTTTGATTTATATGCCACCCTTCTCCGGAGACTCAGGGCGGCTTACCATGCGTTAAGCAATTTGTCTTTCAATTTTTGCTTTCACATTCCTTAGGCCTACAAAGGGAAAAATTGTTCTCTAATTCTTTGCACCTGCCCTTTTTGTTGTGTTGCAGTTGGCAGCCTTGACACATTTAACTCTCTGGTGGTTTAAAAATGCTGTTCTTCCCAGAGGACAGTAGGTGGCATTGACAATCGTGGCATCCCAGAGCCCAGGAGCAGAAGATTGAAATCCAGCAAGAAACAGAAGTGAGATACCCAGAGAAGGTGATTTGGTAAGAGAGAGCGGTGTCCTCATAGTGGAATTTTTTGCGGATGGCAGGGAGGGGAACCTGAAAACTTGGAACAGGAGGATCTGCTAACCAAGTGTCTCTGCATGGGGGGCTTAGAGGGCTCCAAGTAGGAAGGGTTCTGAAGAACAGAAAGTGTGTTGCAACTGAGTGATGCCCCCTTGGTGTGGGGGGAGGCTGGCCCTCGGCCCTTTCTCCCCCCTCTCCCTGTGACCCTTTTGCTGTTCCTTGCTCTGCAGGGAATGTCAAGAGCCTCGTGTTTCACCTGCTCAGGTCCCCGGGCCTATATTTAGCCTGGCCAACAAAAGGTCAAGAGTTGGGGAGAAGGTTAGCCCGGCCCCGCCCAGTGACTGCTCCCTCTTTTTATAGCCCTCCTCCGGTCTTTGCCTCTTGCCAGTCAGCAAGCACCCTCCGGAGCTGCCGTGTCTCGCCAGAGCCCCCTGCTGTATCCACGGTATAGGATTGAAGGGGAAAGGGGGAAGGGAAGGGGATTTCTCATTACTGTATAGTTTTAAAGGGAGGAAGGTTGGTGAGAGCACAGAGAGGTGGCAAGAGAGAAGTCGTCTTTGCTCTGCCATTTTTCTCCATAGCAATGAGCCTGGGTGGGTAGAGGTAGGTTGCAATCAGGATACTGGGGAGGGTATAGGTTGCAATGGTTGTGCTGGAAAAAATGAATAGGTTCGGTGCAGATCCACTGTGCAAGTAAGTTCTTCCAAGCCTCAAAACTATCCATCTCTTATTTTGATTATCTTTTTTTAAACAGGGCCCTAAAATGGAGAGGTTTTTTTTTTTTTTCAATTTTCTGTTACATTTTGACAGCCAAAAGCTTTCTTTCGATCCTCCAGGCCATTCATCTCTCTTTCCCTTTAGGGATTTTAGATACTTTGTATTATGTTTGTGTATGTGTATGTGTATGTGTGTGCTGTGCTGCCTATTTGAGAAGACTTAAGTTCCAGTCCTGTTTAGAATCGGGTTTCTCTGCTCCTTATGGGCCCAGAAGTTTATTGTTGGCGTCTCAAACCGTGCATTAGCTAACATTATCTAAGACAATAGTTTCTTCCTTTTGACTGGTTATGACTTGCAAAAAGTACTACTTGCTGGTTTGAGGAAATACTGCTAACACAATTTCCTGTTCTGCAGACTGAATGTTCTGAATGTTTGTGTCTCAATATTTTCTCTGCATTCTTGTGAGATATCTAATCTTTTTGTCTGTAAATGTATGTCACCTGCAACCTAAGTCAACACATTTATACCCATGCTGCTATTTTGCACTTTCTCTTGTTTTCCTTGCTCCTAAACATCTTCCATCCTTGTTTTGCCTAGATGGTAGGATAGTTTCCATGTAGAATAATTTATATTGCTCTTTGTACAACATCCATAACTCATTTGCAAAAAAATCTCTATAGGGCTGAACACACATCATTGAAATAGATAAAGTTAATTGATTTCACACTCTAAGTATGTCCATGCCTCAATCTAACCCTTAAGTGCAATGCATATTTTCATTTTTTAAAATGTGCCCATAGCTTTCTATCCTGCCTTAAAATCAATTAATGTTCCAGACTATATTTTTATATATATATATCACTTGTACAAATGATTCATGAAAATGTGAGGAAGACTGTCTACATTTTTGGTTTACTAAACCATTAGCCTGGTAGACCTTTATGGATGGATTGCTAGCAGGTTATGTTAAAAAGACTGCAGTAGGTTCTTGTAAATTATCTATGTTGCTTTTATTGGCTTTACTGAGGTATGAAAATCAGGAACAGTTTTGCATAAGAAGCTGCATAGGTCGCACCTTTCTTCAGATATCCATGAATGCCTGGAGACCCCATCACCATCTTGGAGTAGAACTCTGTACTATGGTTTGTTGCAAGACAATATTACAGCAACTTACTGTGTTACATGTTTTTGGTGCCAGAGTCCATTTCATTCAAATGATAAAACTGCTTTTATGTCATGAATTTGATGCTCTTGCCCATCTCGAGAGAAACTCTTGAAGCTGAAGATGAATGCATTGAATTGAAAGTATATCTGTTTTCCTCCCACATTGCGCTCACTCTGGTAGCCCCCCCCTTCCTTTTACTGAAGCACTGTGGAGCTCAGCTGTTCACACACTTGCTTAAGCCAAGCTATGAGAGGAATTTTGGGGTCTGGGAACAGTGAGTCAAATTACTAGGTTTCATAAATCCTGAAACTGATCAGAAAATATTACAGCATTGTGGATTGGTCTAATTGCTGACCTCTCTGTCTCGCATCTATTACATATCTGATCTGTAGAAACCCCCAAAATGGATAAGAATAATTGCATGCAATATAATTATCTATCTTTCAGATTTAAAGACGGAGATGCCATTGTAGGGCAAAAATATGGCAGCATCCCTGGAGCAGCTGTCTCCAAGAGTTGCATCTGTTCTTCAAAAATTATTCTTTAGTTTTGACAGGGCTACAGAAAGGACCATAAGTGGCAGGGGCGAAAGGAGGGGGCTCCCCACTCTGTCCCCTACTGCTTGCTACGTGAGAGCCAGCACAGAGCCTGTGACTCCGCAGTTACCGTAATCATCCCAAAAGAAGCTCACTTTGGATTTAGCCTGGTTTAGGCTAAGCTATCATTAAAAAAAAAGTTTTAAGTAGGGCTTAAGCAATTCAGGCAACTGGCGAGATGCTGTTACATTGAGAGCAAAGGGGCCAAGCCACCTGTCTCCTGTCATAAATCACACAGCGGTGCCTCTCTCACCTCTAAGGCAAATATTTCTCAACCTTAGCAACTTTCAGATATGTCTTCAACTCTCAATCTGAAAGTTGCTAAGGTTGCAAAACACTGGCCTAGGCACTGGGGCATTAAATAACTCACTAGGAGTGCTGCGTCCACCTTGGCAAATACCTCTTTGCATTCTCTTATCTGCCATCTGTTCTTTCTTTTAACAACTGAACTCACTCCAGAAAAATAGGCAGCACTGTTGCAAGACTACTCAACAGACTAAGCAACCGTTGTTCCTTAACATTAATATTCTGCCTGAAAACTTCTAGGGATATTTACATTTATGTATGATCCTTACCTAGATAATTAGTAGGCCTTTCTACTGAATGTTTCACTTTGAATATCCAGTAAGCAAATTGGGAAGATGCATTAGAGTCATGCATGTGATTGTGTTCATGCCATTCATAAATGGAATGCACTTAAGGCTTCTTTAGGTACAACCAGCATCTCCCTCCCCAACACCCCTGGCTTCTAAAATGTGTGGTTTAATTTCAGATAAATCCATTTTTTTGCTTTTGAGTAAGCAGAAAGTGGTTTGCCGTATTTCTTCAAACAATAAACGTAGGTTTTGTGAAAAAACTGATTCAGATTAAGGTACTGTTCAAACTGAGATGCGTTTCTTTTAAAAATATTATTTAAAGCTCAATAGATGATAAAGGTTTGACTGTGGTCATGTAATTGTAATCATGTTTTGTAAAATTAACATATATTGTCTTCATACCACATCCTAATAATGAATTATCAGGAGCTGCGTTGGTGGAACCCAGGAAGTCAGTTCATTGTGTTATATGAACACAACCTGGGAATAACTATTATATCTCTACTCCTTCATTTGCCAGTCCTAGGTTCTTGGAATTAACACTGCTTGATTGACACAGAACATGCCACTTTATCTATTTTTTTTTTTTAAAAAAAACCCTAACTCTATGGTCTCAAGCTACTGAGCCACTGACTCCTTGCATTAAAGCAGTGTTTCTCAAACTTGGCAACTTTTTAAGACAGGCGGATTCCCAGAAGTTCCCAGCCCAAAATTTTCCTACTATTCAGAATCCCTCCATCTGACCTTGCCCCTATCTATAATGTTGATCCTCCTGAAGATAAAAGCAATCATTCAGGCAGGACTGGGTCAAAGGCTTGCCTAACCCAGCATCTATTCCCATTGTGGCTCATCCATACCAGAGGAAGGTTAACAAAGGGAAGAACTGGGATGGGGGGGTGGGGGGAGACACAGTCTTGTCTCTCATCCATTTTCTCTAGCCACTGGCAACAAGCAATCTACACTGCCTTTGCTATATTTTGTGTCAGGAAGTTCCCCCACATAGGGGCTCTTTGGAACATCTGGTGATTTCCAATTGAGCTGGCCCCAACTGAAGTGTTTCAGCTTTGCAAGGCTTGGGCAGATGTGACAGGCACCCAACGTTCTGGGATTTTCCCACCCAGGTCTCTTAATTGAGGGCCTCTTTTCTTCATGCTCCTGCTTCCCTCTTATCACTTCCATGTCATTTTGCTATCTTTCAGTCCATATATGCCCAGGGCATTCTTTTTGCTAGCTGAAATCCAGCACTCCATGGGCCAGGGTGGGGTAGGGCAAGATCCAGAAATAGTAGTGTCCTTCAGGAAAGGACAGAAGAGCTGAAGGAAGAGTGATCCGGTTTCCCCTTGAAAGGTCAGTACTGAAATTGAAGTTGGAGAGGATGTTTAGGAGAAAGGGTGGGGGGGGAAGCAACCCTATGGAGCCGCCAATATGATGTAACTTCAGCAGTTGGTGGTTGTTGTTTTTTTAATTCCTTCATGCTCTTTCTTTTAACTGCCCTTCCATACCACTACAGCAGGATAATGGAAGAGAGGAAGGCTATATCTTTTCACTGCCCAATAATGGGTTTGGAGATTCTAACCCAGGTTTCCCTTGCCGTTAAGATTGCCATTAGAAAACCACATCTTATTGATTGTGTAATTTTGCTGCTTAGATTATGCAGCAGTACAGTAGCCTTTTTTTTTGCACAATCACGGCCAAGCTATGCGAATTATATACCCTGCCCTTTTTCCGTGCGCGACTCAACAGAGCCATCCGCCCACGTTACGCTTCGTTTCCTTTTGAGTTTTTTTTTTTTACAAAATACTTCGTCGTGATTCGGAGAAAGAACTCGGGCCCTTTAAGCCTCTTCCCTCCTCCCTCCCCCACCCTAATGAGTCAACTTCTCACCCTTTTCCGCCTAAGTTACGTGACGTTCGATTTTGGAAGGTTGGGGCTCTCTGCGTTCGATTCGAGCTCCTCACTCGGGTTTCGTGCGCTCTAGCCATCTATCAAGCGGCTGCTGCTGTTTCCCCGCGCGCACGCGTTAGTACTTTTCCGAAGGAGGAAAGCGGTGAGCCATCTTGATTTGGAAGGTTGGAGAGGGTGGGGGGGAGAGAAAAGGGGAACAATGAGCACTGCTACAAGATTGGGGAACAATTCTAATTTCTCTCCCTGATTCATTTTTTTTTTAAATGCAAGAATCTTGTTTTACAGAGGTAATATTTGCTGAAGGGGAGGGAAGAGAAACCACTGGGGAAAGGGGAGCAGGAGATGAAGTCACGTGGCGAAGTTTAATATGTAACTGTTGCGCCGGAGGATTGAGGGATGTGGGATTTTGCCTTTCCTTCCCCTTCTTCCTTTTAGTATAAATTCCCAATCTTAAAAAGATCAGATTTTGCACCCCACAACTGCAACCTCGTCTTCTATGTTTATGCTTTGGGGGGTTTTTTTCTTTAAAAAAAAAAACTATAGTAGTTTGCAGAACAAAAGATGAGACTAGATGAAAGATTACAGGCTGTACCAGAACATTGGGGTTAGGGAAGCTGAAATTGGGAATAAAAGATTTTGTCCTTGAAATGTCCTTGGCTCGGTTAATTTTTCCCTTTACAGGAGAAAATGTTCTTGTTTTCAATTGGGGAGGGCTCCTTTTAACCTGAATGGAAATCCTCTTCTAATTTCTATGGTAACACTGTCTATGTTAGAAACATTTGGCTGTTCATCAGGGATAGATTTGTGGTTGCGTTGCAATGGGGGAGGAACAAGGAGACCTGCAGATCATAAATGGCCAATCATGTAAACTATTACAGTAATTGGAACCGAAATCGTGGCTCAGAATGAATAAACATATTTTAGGTATCCTTTCCCTAATTAGGAAACTCTTCAGATGTATCCCACTATGGTTGTGATCCTGGGCTTCTGCTGGCTAACAATGATAAACTTGCATTCCAACCTACCTATTAAAGTCTCAGAATTGGGAAGGACGAGATTAAGGCTCCCCTGAGCATGTGCATAGTGCAGGAATTGATAAAACACAGAAAAACTTTGTATTTCTTTCGCACAAATATATCTTGAGTGGGGCTTAAAATTGTTGCTACTGCTATTCTTTTGGGAATTCAGAAGAGCACCTGGGTTCCCCCCTGCTGGTCATCCTTCAGCTACAGGATCTTGTTGCCAAGCCATTAACACTTCCTGCCTTTCTCTAGTTTAGTCATCCAAGATGCCTCACCAATACCCAGCCTTGACTCCAGAGCAGAAGAAGGAGCTGTCAGAAAATGCTCTCCGCATTGTGGCAACTGGCAAAGGCATCCTAGCAGCTGATGAGTCTACTGGTAAGAGCCAAAGGGGTACAATTGAGAGGCATTGGACTGGGGTTGGGGAGGTAGAGAACAGGACTTTGAAAGGCCTGCAGGTCTCAAATGGAGCATTTACACCAATGTCTGTTTTTTTGTCTTTTGCCTGTCAGGTAGTATTGCCAAACGCCTGCAGTCCATTGGCACCGAAAACACAGAAGAAAACCGCCGCTTCTATAGGCAACTGCTCTTCACCGCAGATGAACGTGTCAACCCTTGCATTGGTGGTGTCATCCTCTTCCATGAGACCATGTACCAAAAAGCTGAGGATGGGCGTATCTTCACAAAGGTCATTAAGGACAAAGGTGCCCTGGTTGGCATCAAGGTAAGCATCTGTTGGGTTTTAATTAAGGGTCTGCAAAACCTAAAATTGGAATGGAATGGTCTGAACAAATCTGAAACATAATGCGAGGAACAGAACATTTTGATTTCACCCATACCTAATTTTCTTTTACTAAATTGCACAAGAAAAATGGTGGATGCTGATGGATGCTAATATTCATTGTCACCATTGAACTCTTTGGATGGAGTTGATTGGAGTTGTGATCCAAAATATATGAGGCCACTGGACTGGAGAAAATGGGTTTAGATAGTCTCTCTCATAACATACCTAGATATTGTCTCTGAAGAAGGATTCTGTGTAGGAAGGCAAAATACGCCATGTCTTCTGTGATCTTTTATGATACTGAACATAATTCCCCTTTTTTCCCAGTTTAATGATGGACAGGAAGTTTTTTGGATACCCAGATTTAAACACTGGAATCTTTTTAATGTGTTTAATGGGGAACCAATAAGGGAGGAGAGAAAGGATGGCTGCAGAGTTTTGCTATTGAAACAGGAGATTGACAACTAACAGATATTCAGAGTGGTGCTTTTATAATCTTTTCATTTGGGTCAGCTATTGTTTCCTATTTCTACATTCGGTTAATTGGATAGATTAGAATTCCAAGGGCTTACATACTTTCTGAAAGCTAAGCAAATGTTGCTCTTGTTAAGCCAACCAATGGTCCTCTATTGGCATGGTTTTGCTGAAAATCAGAGGTAAAATGGGTCACATGACTGCAGGACACTACAAACAGCTGTAAATATAGCCATAAACGCGGCCAAATGTTGCTAAGCACCTTAAGTTTGGTCATGTAACCATAGTACTGTCAGAACTTCAAATTCAGGTTGTAAGCTCCAAGGTAGGTTTGTCGTAAATTTGAATGGTCACTAAGTCACAGGTCATAAATTGAGGATTATATATATAAGAAGTTGGACTGTAGGATGAACTAGAGAAGCTGTGAAAAGTAAAGGCCAAAGTAATTCCAGTAGTGGTAGGAGCACTCGGGACTGTGACTCCTAAACTGGGAGAGTGGCTCCAACAGATCCCACGAACAACATAGTTCCCTGTTCAGAAGAGTGAAGTGCTAGGGACAGCTAAGTTTCTGTGAAGAACCTTCCAACTCCCAGGGCTCTGGTAGAGGACCCAAGACTGAAGAAGACACAGCAGACCACTCATAGGGGCGAAAAAGGAATTTTTCCATTTCTGCCCTAATCACTCTTGGAAACTAGGGGTGTGTTGATGAGAATGGAGCAATCAGTCATCAGTTTGACAGACACTCTTCCTTTCTTCTCCTCCGTGCAGGTTGACAAAGGTGTTGTGCCTCTTGCAGGAACTAATGGAGAGACCACCACCCAGGGTGAGTAAATTCGTGCAAGCAGATTATAAGAGGTAGCCGACATAATGGATTAAACCTAGATTCCTGTAGCAATTGAAGGTTCAAGTTGAGGCATTCAAAGAAGTTCATTCTTATAATCTCTAACTTTGTAGGTCTGGATGGCTTGTCTGAACGCTGTGCCCAGTACAAGAAGGATGGTGCTGACTTTGCCAAGTGGCGCTGTGTCTTGAAGATCACTCCCACCACCCCTTCCCACCTGGCCATCATTGAGAATGCCAATGTGCTTGCTCGTTACGCCAGCATCTGCCAGCAGGTGGGCGCACAGCGACATTAGGAGAGAATCCTGGCCGTCCTTGGATAGCGGCCACTTTTTTGCTTCAGCGATGATCGATGCACCCACTGATATTTAATGGAGGGGAAAGCATCATAATGGAGCAAATGCAATTCATGGAACAGAGCCCAAGTTTGATCTCTCTTTAAAAATTCTTGAGCTGGCTGGGTTGGTAGACAGGCTGGGTTTCAGTTAGCTCGATACCGCTCTGTGGAGCAGAACTCCTTAAATTAATGTCATCTTTAGCTGCCAAGTATGTCTCAAGAGGGTGGTGTTGAAATCGCTGTTCTGTGATCTTCTATCAACAGAAATGGCTGTGGGCAATTTTGCAAGGACATTCAATGTCCTTATTTTGCCGATGGTTGGAGTTAGATACGTGATTGTAAATTTTCCCTGGGGCGTACTTCAATAAACATCCCCAAACATATTATGCTTCACTGCTTACAATTTCGCAGACTGCATGGACAGATTGGAAAGAATTTTTTTGGGGGGTGGGGGTTTCTCCTGAATATAGAAGGTTGTTTACGGCAGGGGTTATAATCTGTAAAACCCCACATTTCAGGTTTTTCCAAAAACTTCCATCTATCTGTAATTTGAATATGAAGAAGGGAAAAAAGGAAACCCATGGAGAATAACCATATTAGCTTTACCTAGTGAATTTATATCCTACTTTTTGCTTGGGCAAGAAATCAAGGGAGCTAAGAAAATTAAAAACCGCTAATTTGAAAATCTATGTGTAATTAAAAGCTAGGTAATCTTCGACTTATGACCACAGTAGAGTCTTCCTCCATGGTGAAAAGTTTGTGACAGTGGAAAACAGATTGGTCACATAACTCAAAATTAATTCCCCAACTGTTCTGGCTTTGCGGAACCGGGGGGGGGGCGGGGAGAGAAGATTCTGTGCAAGTGATGGGCACATGTGCCCACTGTGTAGGCAGATGGAGCATGTGGATTCATTTGCCCACTGCTAACTCAAGTAGGGATGTGCATGCTTGGTCGCTCACCACTTCTGTGCCTCAGTTCTGAACAACTTAAGGCTCGGTAGTGGGATGCGGCCCGGTAGCTGGGGATCCCTGATGTAACTGACTGGATTTTATGGCCTTTTTTGCATTAGTTTAAAAAGCTAGCGATTTCCTAAATAACGTGAGGGGGGCGGGTGAACAAGTTTCTCAAGAGAGAAGTGGCTGCAGTCTTCCCAACAGAGGGCACAAAGGAACAGCAGGAAGTTCTTAATGGCCAATAAGATTTGTGAGGAGAAAAAGGAGGAAGCTCTTCAGATAATGAAGTCCTCAGCCATTTTGAATTAAGGCGAACACCTTAAAAAGTGCTTAGGGAAGCGACTGGCAGTTGGTGTAGTGCTGCACACTATTTCAAAATTAAGTACAGCCTGTGATTTGGAAAGGGGTTGCATTGTTTTCCGAAATGGGATTTTTTATTATTATTATTTTGTGCATTGTCGATTTGGAGTTCTAATCATTGATGGCTCTCCTTTCCCTGAACCGCAGAATGGAATTGTTCCTATTGTGGAACCAGAAATCCTTCCCGATGGTGACCATGATCTCAAACGCTGCCAGTATGTGACAGAGAAGGTGAGGATGGGGAGGGGGCTTGTCAATTGACCTCAATGGGTTACAGTGGGTATGGGTGGAAAAGTCTTTTGCATGCCTTGTAACTGTGGAAAAGGAGGCTCCTAATGCAACTGAGAATTCTTTTGACAATGGAAAGCTTACAAATTATATCTTCCCTTGATTTACTCTACGGACAGGTTCTGGCTGCTGTGTACAAGGCCTTAAGTGACCATCATATCTACCTGGAGGGGACCCTGCTGAAACCAAACATGGTGACACCCGGCCATGCCTGTACCACCAAATACGCAGCTGAGGAAATTGCTTTTGCCACTGTGACTGCCCTGCGCCGCACTGTCCCTCCAGCAGTGCCTGGTAAGAAAAATCAAACTTCCAACTCCTTAATTTACTGCCTGCTTCTAATCCCAAAGCGGGTCATATAGACACATGCATAGCCATAGAAGGTTACTTGTCTGCATTTGGGTTTCCCTGTTGCACTTTATAAAGTTGTTAATATGTTAGTTTCTTCAGTCTGGGGTTTTTCAGTTGTGTTGGGACTGTGGGGATTGAACTCTGGGAATTGCAGATCCTACACATCCAGAAAGTTGACCTGTGAGATTATTGATGATACTTTATACCACGCAAAGAGTGGAAGTGGGTTCGTTTGCTACTGGAATGCTATAGTAATGTATTCCTCCTTTAACAACTTGGGGGCTTCCCCATTTTGTCAAGATGCACTCCATCCACTCTATATAACTGGAACCATTTTCTTAAAGGGCCAGAGTACACGTTAATTTCTGAAGATAGTGAATCCTTGAATTTCTCTACTGGAATTCTCAATGCTGAATTTCCCCCATAAAAACAATTCCTCTTCTTAAAGCTATTTTTCATAGACCTTAAATCTTGGTTTGGTTCTGCCTGGCTTACTCACATTCTTCTTGTGGTCACAGGAATCACCTTCCTGTCTGGAGGTCAGAGTGAAGAAGAAGCTTCCATCAATTTGAATGCCATCAATAAGTGCCCTCTGCACAAGCCATGGGCCTTGACCTTCTCTTATGGCCGTGCCCTGCAAGCTTCTGCCCTCAAGGCTTGGAGTGGCAAGAAAGAAAACATGAAGAATGCTCAGGAGGAATACATCAAGCGTGCTTTGGTATGTTTCATCTAGCAGGGTTTAGCAAGGGGTTGTCTTGATTGCTGAAAAGTACAAGTGTAACCCATGAATGAGAGAGTTAAAATTATTCAGTTTCCCCAAAAGTGAAGCATACAAAGTTTTAGACATACTTTTTAATTAAAATGAGGGAAGAAGATTAAGTGAAAAACAACTTTAGTGCGAATGAATTGTGATGTTGCAAATCACAAGAATCCTGCTGGTGCAATGGTTAGAATGCAGCATCGCAGGTAAACTCTGCTCACAGCCTGGAGTTCGATCCTGACGGACTCAAGGGTGACTCAGCCTTCCAAATTCGGTAAAATGAGGACCCAGATTGTTGGGAAACAATATGCTAATAATCCTGATGTTGTAAACAGCCCAGAGAGTGCTGTAAAGCATTATGGGGCAGTATATAAATGTAAGTGCTATTGCTATATTATTCTGGTGGTCACACTTAACCCAAGAACCTTTTGGAGGAAAGAGATTGAAAGTGGGAGGAGTGGTCTTATATTTGCCAGCAATTCTGCCACAAAAGAGGTTTGTGGGAAAGGTAGATTCCTTGCTATTGTCTCCTCTTAGCAAGAGAAAGGAGTTTACTTCAATAGCTAACCTCAGTTTGTGCTGTGGCTGTCCATGAACTCAGGCAGGCAGGGAAAGTGAAGCGATGTGCTATTTCTACTTTTGACCTGGGACAAGACCTTCTTCTCTCTCAATGACTTTTCCTCTCTTACAGGCCAACAGCCTTGCCTGCCAAGGTAAATACGTTGCATCTGGCCAGACAGGAGCAGCTGCCAGCGAGTCTCTCTTCGTTTCCAACCATGCTTATTAAAAGCCAGAGGCTTGGTTACATTGTCTGCTCTCTTGTTGCTATATTGTGCCTGGGCTACTGTGATGTCTGCTGACTGTTTTTTACCTGTTCCCCCTCCTCCCTTCACCCGTCCCTTTTGCCAGCTTCTCTTGTAAGAGAAAGGTGTAAATCTTTGTCTTGATGTGAAAAACCTAGAAGTTCTGGTGTATCCCCTTCTCTCACACGTCCCCATCTTTGTATGTGAAACCCAGCTTCTTCTGGTGAACGACACTCCCGGTCTGCGGCCAAAACATCAAAATTTCTCCGGAGCAGGGACGTCTGACTCGCAGACCTCTTGAAATAAAAATCTATTTAAACATTGCAAGTGCCTCTTTTTCTTGTCCCTCTGCTAGAACTTGAGCAAAAAGTGCCTGATTTCTCCACTACCTCAGTGAGGAGCTGCCTTTTTCCAGTTAACAAAAAATAAGTCCCATCGTTAGGTGGAAAGACGACTTAGAACCATTTGATTAATGGCAATTTGAAATTGCAACAGTACTGAAAAAAAGTGAGTTGCAACCTGTCCTCACACTTAAAACCGTCATGGGTGTTCCCCAGAGTCACATGATCAAAATTTGATTGCTTGGCAACTGGCATGTATTTACCAGGTTGCAGCAATCTTGGGTCACATGATTGCCGTTTTGTGACCTTCCCAGGTGTCTTCCAGCGTACAAAGTCGATACAGGAATCTAGATTCGCTTAACAACTGCACGATTCAGTTAACAAGATGCAGTGATTCACATGCCAAAGAAGTTCATAAAATTGGGTGCAACTTATGTAATTGCCTTACTTAAGGGAAATTCTGGTCCAAATTATAGTTATAAGTTGAGCACTAGCCATAGGCTCTAGTTCTCAATTTCTTGGTTCAATTGTTTGCAGTTACGGTTTCTCTGCCTATGGCCCCCTTGAATTTTATCTCAGCTTCTGAAACAGCTGCATCTTTAGGTTCCAAGGCCTAAGACATTCTGAATATTCTCCCATCCACTATTACAGCAGTCACCAACTGGTGGTCCACGAGAAAATTTTGGTGGTATGCAGAAAAATTATTTGCATTTTTAATATTGCACTAAATCAGGAGTCCTCAAACTACGGCCCCGGGGACAGATACGTGCTTGTGTTGCTGCCCTTCGAGGTCTTTTTGGGTGGGTCAGAGGGGGGCATAAATTCCAACTTGGGGTCTGCTTCAGCCTCCTGGTGCGGGGCTTTGGGCAAAGGCTGGAGGGAAGTGCTGCTGGTGGCAAAGAGCCAGAGGACCTTGTTCCAGTGGGACTGCATCATGGCCTGGAACTGGCTGACCATCTCAGCCCACTGAGCCTCCAGGTGCCTGTACCTGGCCTTGCACTCCCGCTGGTCTTCCCTCTGCTTGAAAAACCTATGCTTGTAGACCTCAGTGAGGTGCTTCTACTGAGCCTCCTTCTCGGTCAGATCAAATATGAACTGAACTGTTTTGCCAAATTTTTCTTGTGGCTGCTTAGCTCCAACAACTGCTTCCGGTTGGGGCCCTAAAGAGTCCGGACAGGGAGTTGAGGAGTTTTAGCCACGCCCACCCAGTCACATGACCAGCTAGGCACGCCCACCTAGCCAGTCATTAGGCAGATCATATTAGTGGTCTATGGGATTTAAAATTATTAATTTAGTGGTCCCTGAGGTCCAAAAGGTTGGTGACATGCTCTATTTCATTACTCTAATGGACTCTTATGCCCATGTGGAGTGGCCTGCCACAGTGAGTGATGGGAGGTGCTGCAGACGCAGGATCACATGGGAATGGCGGATCCTTCTGCTTCAGTGATTAGTCATTTTGACCATCTGCTTATAAGTCAGCTTCAAGCTTAGTAAATCAAGGCATCCTGGATTTACACTTCTCATAGAATACGGCTGAAAGGGACATTGGGAGGTCTTTTACAACCCCTTGCCCAAAGCGGGAGTCCTTATCCCAGACAAATGGCTGTCCAAACTTTTCCTGAAAACCTCCAGCGATGGAGCACCCATAACTCCTCCCAGACGCAAGCTGTTCATTGATTAATTGTTCTCATTGTCAGGAAATTCCTCATTTCTCAACCAGCAATGTGGGAATTTATAATCCTAGCATTAAAATTAGGGGAAGGCTAATCCTACATCTGGCAGAGAAGAGCTTTCTTTAGTTCTGGGCAATCGATACTGTAGTTCATCTCTAGCCCCTTATGATCCAAGATCTAGGTGGTTCTTTTCCCTGTTGTATGAAAATTTCCAATATATGTTTTGGTATTTACAATTAGAATATTTACAATTCTAACACTCATAAAACAGTTCTCAAGACTAGAACACTAATTTTGTAGATTAAAGTGGGAGGAACTGACATTCCTTTAAACTTAACAATTTTCTTCTCTAGCAAAAAAAAACAACCAATTGAACAGAAAGGCAAGATGATTTCTTCAAATTTCATTTGTGCTGCTTTTTCTTTACAAATGGGAAGGTTGCAGCAAAATCTGCTCTGGTTTTTGTGAGTTCATGCCGCTGTTCCTGGTGTCCAGTAATTTCCCCTTGTCTCCTTTTATTTTGTATGGGAAGCAAGAATTCTGACCTCTGTCTCATCATTTCCTGCTTAAGGAAGCATTTTGGCAAAAAAGGGGGCAGATAAGAGAACAGAACTTTTTTTTTTTAAACTGATGACAGACATAGCATGGACATTAAAGATCTTAATGGGTTGTTTTTTAATTGAGAAAGACATCTACATTTCATTAATTGACTAGTTTGAGGAGGCTCTGGCTCCAAAATAGCTATTTAGATTTTGTTGCCACCTTGGTAATGTCCACAACTGAAAAAAATACAGTAGTAATTATAAGTTTATTGCAAAATCTCTGGGAAGCCCGCTGATGATCATTATGCTCTAGAAATAACTTAAAAACAGCTCTCTTATATTAGCCTGGTAAATATATAATAGCAAGAATTCCATAAAAGATAATGACAGAATAACAAAGCTGGAAGAGGCCTTAATAATTATTATTTTTCCTTCCTACCGAAAGGAATGACTATAGATTTGGAGGTGAAGATGGAGGTACCAAATGCAGTAAGGATTGTACAACAACCAGTTTGGAATTATAAGTAGCTAGAAGCAAAGGTGAAATCTACTTACCTTCCCAACCAGTTTGGAAGTTTATGCGCCCTGCGCGCAGGGACCCTTTGTGCATGTGCAAACGCTTCTGTGCATGTGCAGAGGGTAAAAAACAGTTTACTTCCTGGTTAAAACCAGGAAGTAATGACAACCAGGTGGATGGGCGGAGCCTTGTGCCGCCATCGCTGCTGGTTCTCCAAACTACCAGCTGCCATCGCTACCGATTCAGCCAAACCGGTCTAAACCGGGAGCATTTCACACCTTGGTAAAAGTGACCCCCCCCTTTATATTCAATTGTGTCCCAACTCTCAGAGACTAGACAAGTCCCTGCAGTTTTCTTAACAAGGTTTTTCAGAAGTGGTTTGCCATTGCCTACTTTCTAGGGCTGAGAATGACTGGCCCAGAGTCATCTAGCTGGCTTTGTGCCTAAGGTGGAACTGGAACTTAAGGTCTCCTAGTTTTCCAGCTGGATGCCTTAACCACTACATCGAACAGGCTTATAGAACTGAATTACAGTCTCCTAAGATATCTACTCCCACTTTCTCTTAAACTAAATGAGATGAACACAGGATCGAAATAGGAAAACACTGGGCAGTCACCATTTCTGAACAAGCGGCAATTTCAGGATTGAACTAGTAACTTCCTGTTATACTTGGGCAGATTTTCCACTCCTGTTCCAGTTACTCTGGATTGTGCTAGTTAATTCAAGCACAGTTTAACATTTCATAGCAGAAATGTAAGCAGGAAGACCTGAAGCACAATCGTATTGTTCATGTTTTCAATATTAGTCATCCACTTAGGATTGCCCACAATCCTGACTCTCCTAGTTGCAGACATTAAGCAGAATGCCAGAGAGATGACATGGGCCTATACCACCCCAGGAAGCCTGGACCCTCTCCCTGCTGCACTAGCTAGGATGGCATTTGCAAGCATTTTCATTAGATTTGAGATGATTTTCTTTAGATCTGAGGTCAGTTCCTCCAGCAAAAGAGGTTTATTTCCTTTCCATGCATAGAGAGAAGGGGAAATCCCCCAGTGCACTAGGAGAAATGCACCTTGAATCCAACATCCTCTGCTTGCAACCTTTCCTGTCAGCTTCCCCATTGACTTTCTGGGGAAGCCAGCAGAGAAGATTGAAAATGGGGAGTGCAACATTTCACAATGTTTCACATTTTACAATGGCCGAAAGTGCTTTATGGGCCTTAAAGCAGAGGTCACCAACCTTTTGGACCTCAGGGACCACTAAATTTATAATTTAAAATCCCGTAGACCACTAATATGATCTGCCTAATGACCGGCTGGGTGGGCATGCCTAGTGGTCATGTGATTGGGTAGGCGTGGCTAAAATTCCTCACCTCCCCACCCGGACTCCTTAGGGCCCCAACAGGAAGCAGTTGTTGGAGCTAAGCAGTCACCACATGAAAGAGTTGGCAAAACAGCTCAGTTCAAATTTGATCTGACCAAGAAGGAGGCTCAGTAGAAGCACCTCACTGAGGACTACAAGCATAGGTTTTCCAAGCAGAGGGAAGACCAGCGGGAGTGCAAGGCCAGGTACAGGCACCTGGAGGCTCAGCGGGCTGAGATGGTCAGCCAATTCCAGGCCATGATGCAGTCCTACTGGAACAAGGTCCCTGGCTCTTCGGCACAAGTGTCACTTCCCTCCAGCCTTCGCCCAAAGCCCTGCACCAGGAGGCTGAAGCAGACCCCAAGTTGGAATTTATGCTCCGCTCCGACCCACACAAAAAGACCCCGAAGGAGGAGACTCTGCAGCAACGTTCATTGCATATATCTATCCCAGGGGCTGTAATTTGAGGACTCCTGATTTAGTGCAATATTAAAAATGCAAATAATTTTTCTGCGGACCACCAAAATTTTCTTGTGGACCATCAGTGATGACCCCTGCCTTAAAGCATCCATTTGAAGGCTGTTAGTTAGTTAAACCTGTAGCATATATGGGCAAGAGAGGGCAAGCAATTCGGCATACTAAAAGTAAATGCTTAATAGTCAACACTACAACCCAGACTTTACACAGGGAAGGGGGGTAAACTGGAGAGTTACATTAGTGGAAGGTCAGGCATAGCACAATGATCAGTTTGATAGGCATGTGTCAAGATATGCAAGTTATTTAAGCACAATGTTACAATGGAAACACATGAGAAAGGCTTAAATCCAGGAAAACCCCTCTGACACTCGCTCAACAGCTGCCTAACAACTTTGACATCAACACACAGTGGAAAGCCAAATGGGCTGCTGAACACCCAGATACAGGCAGTTACGTAGATGACCTTACACAAAAGGTGCCAGGTTTTGACCTTCCTTGCCAACTCTGGTCAACTCTGAACACGATCCGTACCCAACATGGTGTCTGCCAGGACTCATTGTTTAAGTGGGGTCTTGTCTCTACCCCTCAGTGTGACTCCTCGACAAAATATCCATCACATTGTGTCCAAATGTCCATCAAGAGCTTACACTGGCCCAATGTCTGATTTTTTCAATATAGACTACCTTGTCCTTGACTCAGGGGTGAAATCAGCAGGTTCTGACAGGTTCTGGAGAACCAGTAGTGGAAATTTTGAGTAGTTCAGAGAACTGGCAAATGGCCCCAGAGTGGGGTGGGAATGGAGATTTTGCAATATCCTTCCCCTGCCACGCCCACCAAGCCATGCTCAGAGAACTGGTAGGGAAAATTTTTGGATTTCACCCCTGCTTTGAATGGCTGGGTGGACTGGATATTAACATTTGAACTACCGTAAATCCATGTATTTGCCATACGCTAAATAAAGCATGAGAAAGTATTAATATTTATTATTAATGGCTACAATTGGAAATTAAGATGACTTACTGTTCTGTTTGCCAGTTGGGACTGGAGTAGGTCTACAGGAAGAATCAATTTCTCATCTTTCTGAGACTACAGATGAAATTCAAAAATCTCTTATCACCTTTTAGATTGACAGATGTGTTAATTACACCAGAGAGGATTTGGCTTATCTTCAGCTACATCAAAGGATTTATTTTCTCTGACAGTTAAGAAACGATTAGCTATGTGAATATGATTGATAACGAGCTATCACTGTTATGTAGTTTTTAAGGAATTAACCTTGGAGAATTGCTGCCTTACTCTTCAGTTGTTGTTTTTTTAAATCGTAAGAAATGTTGTCAAACTAGCCCAATGGGGGGGAAATCTATAATTTTTAATGAAGTAGCCAAAAGTATAAATCATACTGGTCTATCAAATTGCAATCTTTCTGGTCCCACATTAACAGAACTGAAACAGAACAGAGGCATTCATAAAACTCTTCTTACTCACTTAGAAATACACAGTTGAAGCTCTGCATTTGGAATTTGGACTAAGTTTCCAAGCGTCTCAATTTCGATCATGGGGCCATTGGGATATTGCAGTGGTTGTGGGTTTTTTTAACTTCCCAAAGCATGGAAAGATGATTTTTAGTGATATTAGGATAGGATGCTATTTTCTATTCAGCTTGGAAATCATCACTAGGAAAAAGAGGTGCTAGCAAATTTCTGTGAATTCAGTCAGAAAAAAAAATAGCTGTGCAGTGTAAATTATTGTGTGTTCAAAAAAAAGGGGAACACTTAATTCAGTAATGCAACAAACTACTGCTGACCCATTGTTTTGTCATTTTTCTGTATTTTACATGCAAATTTTCTGTTTTGCATTTTTCTCCTCTATAAGGCCAGTTATTATGTTTCTGTGCCCATCCACACCCATAAAAATAAAAACATGAAATAGAAATTATTACCAATCCAGCATACCAAATGCACCAATATGCATACTGCCAATTGTTTTGAGAGCTCATTCCTCTTAGCGGATATGGGATTTTTCATCTGCAATTTCTATTGCAGTACACACAGTGCTCAATTTACGACCACAATTGAGCCCAAAATTCATCTTGTTAAGTGAAACATTTGTTGAGTTTTGCCCCATTTTACGACTTTTATTGCCACATTTGTTAAGCAAATCACTGAAGTTGTTAAATTGGTAACACGGTTGTGAAGTGAATCTGGCTTCCCATTGACTTTGCTTGTCAGAAGCTTGCAAAAGAGGATAACATGACCCTAGGACATTGCAACCGTCATAAATATGACTCAGTTCCCAAGCATCTGAATTTTGATCATGTGATCATGGAGATGCTGCAATGGTTGTAACAACGGTCATAGGTCACTTTTTCAGTGCCCTTGTAACTTTGAATGGTCGCTAAATGAACTGTTGCAAGTCGAGGACTATCTGTATTGATGGCAGCAGTGGGGGGGGGCTTCTTTCATTAATGTTATTAATAACTAAGAAATTATTTGATTAATGCTACTACAGAATGTAGCTGCAGTTCGGCAGTTCAAATCTCACCGGCTCAAGATTGACTCAGACTTCCATCCTTCCAAGGTTGATAAAATGAGGACCCAGATTGTTGGGGGAAATACGCTGACTCTGTAAACCGCTTAAGAGTGGGCTGCAAAAGCACTATGAAGCGGTATATAAGTCTGAGTGCTATTACTATATATTAAGATATCTTTGAAGTAATACAGCAGGCTGTCCATGAGGAATGTAGAGTCTAAAAAGAACTGGTTCAAACTTGCCAAAGACAAGGATCCTATTAAGAATATTATGGGATGCTATGGAATATTACATGTTATGTTCCAAAGTTATGAGCATGCATGTACATTAAAGATGTGTCAAATGATATGAACCAATGAAATAACTCATTCAAACCTAATATGTTTGAACTGTATAGTGATTTTTTAACCTTTCTAAGCTGCTCCTCTCTTCTCTTGAGTGAGGTGCCATTCCTTATCTGTGCACTTAAAGAGATTTTAATCTACCTCTCCAGCTTAAGTTCTGTTTGGACAAGGCACATCGGATGAATGGATCTGTCTGATATTTACAGCTAACAATTTCTGGACTGTAATTTCCATAATTCTCAGTCATTCGGAGCCAATTTTGAGAACTGATATCTCACCTGTGTAAAGTTCAATCTGGTAAGGAAACTGCTCTTCTTCAGCTAAAGCTCATTAAGGAAAGTGTTTTAAAGTCACTGGCTTCTTTTCCCCAAATTGTTAAGACGTAGTTTCAAACGATTTTATGAATGTTCCTACAACTCAGTGCTTCTTTCCTTCTTCTGACTAATAGAGTAGCATTAGGACCCAGAGGGTAATATGCTGACTCTGTAAACCCCTTAGAGAAGACTGTAAAGCACTGTGAAGAGATATATAAGTCTAAGTGCTATTAATAAGAGCTTCCAGTCAATGCTTTCATCCTTTCTTACCATGGCCTCAGAATATAAAAATACAGCTCAATTAAAAAATTCTGGCAAAATGAGAACAAAAGGTGATGGTTGTTCTGATTTCTGCAAGAATGGGAAAAAGCAGAGAAGCCATAGGATGGTAGGGATGCTAAATTCTCCCCATAGGAAAGTGCCAGACCTACAGCTTCAGGGTTGACCCAGCAAGATGGATCTAGCACAGGGGTGTCAAACTCAAGGCCCGCAGGCCAGTTCTGTCCCGGGGATACCTAGATCTGGTCTGCAGGGCCGGTCTGGAAATAGTAAAGGATTGGACCGCAGTGCCTCTACTAGCGAAAATAGGGGACAGGGGGGCGCCTCCCCACCCCACACAACCAGTTTTCAGCCTGGACGGCCTCCTGCAGCACTCTGGCAACTGCCAGAGTGCTGCAGAAGGCTGTCCAGGCCAAAAATGGAGCACAGGGAGGGGCTCGTGCGTGCACCCCCACGTCCAGTTTTGGCTGCCAGAGAGCTATCAAAACTAAAAACATAACAAAAGGAGAAATGTTTCCCCTTTTACATTTGAGCATGCAAGAAGGGGCAGGAAAGGAGAAGGGGAAAGAGGAAAGAAAAAAAGATGGGAAGAGAGCAAGGACGGAAAAATAAAGGAAAGAAGGGAAGGAAGAAGAAATTAGAATGAAGAGAGGAGAGAGAAGGAAGGAAGGAAGGAAGGAAGGAAGGAAGGAAGGAAGGAAGGAAGGAAGATTATAATTAGTGAAGGAGGGTCTCAGGGAAGTCCTGTCTTAGCACTTGACAACCACAGGTGCCCCCCCTCCCACGAATCCTGTTTCACGCCCACTATGGCCACGCCCCCCGGCCACCCAAGGTCAAACACAACCCTGATGCAGCCCTCAATGAAATCGAGTGACATCCCTGATCTAGCACTATTTCAACTATTAAACCATTTCAGTTTAAAGAAATAAAGTTTAAAGTTTAAATAGAGATAGCCAGTTTGGTCTAGTTGTTAAAGTGCTGGTCTAAAAACCAAGAAACGGTGAGCTTTAGTTCCACTTTAGGAATGAAAAAACACTTACCGGTAAATGGACCAATCACACTTTCTCAGCCTAACCTACCTCACAGTGTTGTTGGGTGGGGAAATTGGAAGAGGGAAGATTAGGTATGTTTAATGATTGATTTCTAAAAATAATAAATGTGGGATAAAAATCTAATAATAAATAAAATGTATTTGTAGTATCTTTCTCCAGTCTTCTAACAAAGGTCTTGATTATTTTTTAATACAAATTGTGAGACATATATGAAGAGCAGAGAACTTGGTGTGGCACACTATCATCATATCCAGGCTATGCTAATCTTCTCCATCTTGTTAAAAATGTATAGTGTTTTTCTTCAATGAGTATCAGTGCTCCCATATACGGCCTGCAAAAATCCAGATGAAGCCCAGAAAGGAACAGAAAACATTTATACGGGGTGACCTATGGATGGCACCAAAGGGCTGTTTTTTAAAAATATTTATTTCTTGCTGCCCCCTAGTGGTCCTCTGGAGTTTTGCAGACCAGAAATTATGAGCCTCCTGCAACCATTCAACTTTCTTGACCATGTAAGCGATGGAATAGATTGGAGTCAAAGAAACATTTCCATACTGCTGCCAAAAAACTACATGAACTTTATCAATCAGAAGTGAGACTCAACTAGAAGACTTTTTGACTTTACCCTGAGCGGTATAATATCTCTTTTAGTATTTTATGGAAGAAAAGGGCCAGGGAAAACATGGTAGCAGTGTTCCAGTATTTGAAGGGCTGTCACAGAGGAGAGGGGGTCAACCTATTTTCCAAAGCACCTGAAGGCCTGGCAAACAATAATGGATGGAAACAGAGCAAGGAGAGATTCAACCTAAAAATACGGAGAATTTTTCTGACAGTGAGAACAATTAACCAATGGAACAGAAGTTGCCTTTGGAAGTTGTGGGAGCTTCATCACTGGACTGAAGGCTTTCAAGAGACTGGACAGCCACTTATTTGAAATGATGTAGGGTCTCCTGCTTGGGCGGTGGGTTGGACTAGATGACCTACAAGGTCCCTTCCAACTCTTCTTATTCAGTTATCTCACCGGATGATACGAGGAAGTTGGGAGGGAAAGGATGTGGAACGGGAAGCGCATAACCGAAGAAGCACCCGGAAGCTTTTTTGTATTACACATACAATTAAAAAAAAAGTGTAGTTAAAAACTGCCTGCGATGCTCTTTCGTTTCTTCCGTTTCCTCATTTCCGGCTCCGTGTCCCCTTCTTTTAAAACCCTTCCCGGGAGGGAGTCATCTTCTTTTCCATGTTACCTTACAATATTAAGTCACCGGCTATAAATAAATATGTACACGTATGTGCACACACGTGCAATTCCTTCTCGGGCGAGATCCTTCCCGCTTTAAAGAGCCAAGGTCGCTCCGCCTCCCCTCCCCACTTGCGTCTAAGAAGGAAGCGGAAGTGACGTCCTGCGCTTTAGTAGTTAGTGGAGAGAGCCGGAAAGAGGGAGGGGTAAGGCTCGGGCCCGGGAGCCGGAGGGAGCCGCAGAGCAGCTGCTACTGTCTCCGCCATCGCTGCTCGGACCCTCCAGGTAAGCGGTGCGGCGGTGTTTTTTTTTTTTTTTTAAATCGCGCGCATGCGCGAGGAGCCCTCCTCTCCGTCTCCCTTCGCCCCTCGTGACGGGGCCGCCGGGGGAAGTTGGTTGCCATAGAGACGGGAGTTCGGTGCGGGGGGGGAGGGGAGGGGAGGGAGCGGGGAGAGCCGGCGGCGCCGGCCAGGAAAGGAGGGCGGCCAAGCGATGCCTCGTCGCCGGGGAAGCTGCGAGGCTTCGTGGCGGCCAAGCTCCAACGGGGCTCCCATGTCGAAGAGGGGCAAGATCTTCGCCCACGAGTGCGAGGGAAGGGCAGAGTTTGTCCCGGCGGTCTCAGTCTTTCCGAAACGCGGGCTCGGATGAGGAGCGCCCTGCTAGTGGCCGGGACTGGAGGGGAGGGAGGTCGGTTTCGTTGCACGGCGGCGGGGAGGTTTCTCCGATGGGCATCGCCTGGGGAAGTTAGAAGAAGGGGTGGGGAGGGGATATTTGCAAAGGTAAAGAGCCTTGGTGGCGCAGCTGACTTAAGTGCTGTTAAAGTAGCACCAGCTGCCTGCAATTACTGCGAGTTCAAATCTCACCAGGCTCAAGGTTGACTCAGCCTTCCATCCTTTCGAGGTAGGTAAAATGAGGACCCGGATTGTGGGGGCAATAAGCTGACTTTGCATAAAAAAGAACACCGCTTAGGGGGAGCCGAAAGCCCTATTAAGCAGGTATATGCAAAAGTATGAAGGCTATTGCTTGACTCATTGTAAGCCGCCCTGAGTCTCCGGAGAAGGGCGGCATATAAATCGAACCAATAAATAAATAAAGGAGGGGAGGGGTCTTCTCTTATGCTGCTTCCTCTTTCCCCCCCTACTTCTCCCCCCCCCCCATCCTCATATTTGTTCTGTTAAAATTCAGGTGAAGCAACAGCCTGGTGGGAAGATTGGGTTGAGTTGCCGTCTGACACTTTGGTTGGTTGGTTGGTTGGTTGGTTGGTTGGTTGGTTGATCGATCGATCTGCCAGCTTCACTGGTGGTGATGGTGGGAAAGTCTTGGGGAATCTCACACCCAAAATTCTCTTTTCTTGCCCTTCTTGTGATAAGGCACCTTCATGTGACTTTTTCTCCACCAAGGATGAATGAATTCTTTTGCAGTGAGGTTTGCTGTCCTCCTCTCTTAATTTCTGCTGCTGTCTTTAAGGATGCTGAATTGGTGTGTTTTTTTAAAAAAATATTATTATTATTTTGGTGCCAGGGTGGATGGCAGTTGTTGCCTATTTGTCTTGAGAGCACCAGGTTTAGGAAGGCTGTGAACTGAAGGGAGCTTGGATACAGCAGTATGGCACAGAGGACACAATGAAGAGGTGGTGCAGTTTCCAGGAACCTGTTTGAATATTCTATGATCTGATTTTCGTTTAGTACAGTAATTTGTATCCCAGATACTGCTTATCTTGGCTCTACGTGGCGTATTTCCATCTCTTTATCACTTTATCAATGGTTTATATGGGCTACTTGAGTGGTTTGGTTGTTGTGTGAAAGTATCTGCCTAGCTATGCTTCAACACAGTTTCATTCTGCCTATCTTGGTGTTACTTTTTTTTTGGTTAGTTTCCAATGGTGAGACTGTGAGATGAAAAGATACCCAAAACTGAGACTATTCCTAGTTGTTTTGGGGGGTGGGGAATTTCTTTAGCTTCCCCTTTGCTTTCATCAACATTACAATATTTATTATGAATATACGGGTAGTCCTCAACTTACAACCTTTTGTTTACTGACTGAAGTTATACCAGCACTGAAAAAAGTGACTTATGACAGTTTTTCACACTTAAAACTGTTGCAGCATCCCCATGGTCACGCGATCAAAATTCAGATGCTAGGCAACTGACTCACATTTATGAGAGTTGCAGTGTCCTGGGGTCATGTGATCACCTTTTGTGATCTTCTGACAAGCAAAGTCAATGGGGAAGCCAGATTCACTTAACAGTCGTGTTACTAATTTAAGGATTGTAGTGATTCACTTAACGACTGTGGCAAGAAAGATCGTAAAATGGGCAAAACTTAATTGTCTCGCTTAGCAGCATAAATTTTGGGCTCAGTTGTGGTCGTAAGGTGAGGACTACCTGTATTTTTAACATTGCTTGGTTGTAGTTTGCTCTGGTCTGGAATCCTTTTGAAGAAGAATCTGTGCTCATAGAAAGTCTGTGTGCAAACATATGTATCCATGTGTTTGTGCACATATGTAACAGTCAACATTTCCTATTTTAACAGGGGGGCAGAGATGGCTGAAATCAGTGATCTTGACCGTCAGATTGAACAACTGCGGCGTTGTGAACTCATCAAAGAGAGTGAGGTCAAAGCCCTCTGTGCAAAGGCCAGGCAAGTGTTTGTAGACTTCTGAGCAGTAACTGCTTTTATATGACAGCAAGCAGCTGATGATGTGAAAGGCAATTCCAGATGACACATCTCCCTTTTCCTTCCAACAGAGAGATCTTAGTGGAAGAAAGTAATGTCCAGAGAGTAGATTCCCCAGTAACAGTGAGTAAGGGTTTTTTGGGGGGGTGGGATACTTCATAATACCTTAGACTGGTGTGATGACATCAGCAGTCAGGCAAACTTTTATTTTTTTATCCTTGATGCATTTTTTTCTAGGTTTGTGGAGACATCCATGGCCAGTTTTATGACCTTAAAGAGCTATTCAGGGTGAGTGCTGAAACCCACTAGTTGCATGCTGCCTTCTGCTGCTTTTTGCTTTCTTTCTGTTCATTCCCTAATTTTATGGGTAACCTTTTCTTGTGTTCTGTGTCTTCATGTGTCAGGTGGGTGGCGATGTACCTGAGACCAATTATCTTTTCATGGGAGACTTTGTTGACCGAGGCTTCTACAGTGTTGAAACATTCTTGCTGCTGCTGGCACTCAAAGTAAGGAAAGCCCTGATAAGTCAACATTGATTGTTTTTCTTTCTTATCTAAAAGTCAGCATGTGCTGTCAGTGATGCCAGTTTGACTAATAATACCTTTTTAAATCTGAAGGCTAAGCTAAATGGATCCACTTCTTTTTACAGGTCCGTTACCCTGACAGAATCACCCTTATCCGTGGCAATCACGAAAGCAGGCAGATCACCCAGGTATATGGGTTTTATGATGAGTGCTTGAGAAAATATGGCTCTGTCACTGTGTGGCGCTACTGCACTGAGATTTTTGACTACCTCAGCCTCTCTGCCATTATTGATGGCAAGGTTAGTATGCAAGTATAATTCTTGACTCATGATGAATTATGGATCTGAAGGAGATCAGATTCTGATTTGAAGGACTGACTGTCTGAAAAATAGGGGGAGGGGGGAAACAACTTATTATTTTACTTTCCAAGACATGTAATTATGGGATAATCACCGGTGGCATGGGGCCAATTCAAAATGAATGTCTTCTCTTAATTCAAATCTAGCACTTGGTTGTTTTTAATCAAATGCATAACTGAATATCAGAGATTGTAAAGGGTGGGGGGGGCACATAGAGATTATGTCTCTAGGATAAGGTGATCAGAGCAAAAGAGTGTCAATTTAAAGATGGAGGGAGGTCCATGATGTATACTGTATGAGTGTTGTTTTTTCTGTTCAGATTTTCTGTGTCCATGGTGGCTTATCCCCATCCATCCAGACATTGGACCAGATCCGAACAATAGATCGCAAACAAGAGGTCCCTCATGATGGCCCCATGTGTGATCTTCTATGGTCTGACCCTGAAGGTACAACTATGAGTCTTTCTTTTTCTTAGTGTGTGAGTATTATCTCGATAGTAGATACTGTAGTGGCTGACATTGTGTACAGGTTTGGTGGAATCTGATAGGAATAGGACATGCCAAAAATAGTGTTGAAGAGTATTGTGCCTGTAATTCTTGATTATACTAGGAGCAAAAGAGCTAGTTGGTGTTACTGCATACCCTGATGAGACTGAAATACCTGTTCTTTACAAGAAGTTGAAGAGAGACCGCAGTAGATTATATTCCAAGCACATTGCGATAAAGGTAAAGGTTTCCCCTGCCCAAGTCATCTCTAACTCTAGGGCCTGGTGGTCATAACCGTTTCTTGGTCAAGGGAGCCAGAGTTGCTGAAGACAGTTTCTGTGGTCATGTGGCCAGCATGACTCTATGCCAAGGTGCACAAAATCCTGTTACCTTCCCACCATAGTAGTACCTATTTATCTAGTCGCATTTGTATGCTTTCAAACTGCAAGGTTTGCAGGAGCTGGGGCAGGAACGGGAGCTCACCCCATCACGTGGTGCTCAAGTCTCAAACCTGGGCTGTCAGCTTTCCAGCTGACAAGCTCAGCATCTATAACTGCTGAGCCATCGTGCCCCTACATTGCGGAAGACATATATAATAAATCTTGCATGGATTTGCAGTCATCAGCAAATCAAATAAATGATAAAACTCTTTTAAGTCTTCCACTAAAGATAGATGTTTTTGTATTCCATTTCTTTCCCACACCCAGAATTACTGTTTTAGAAGATTTTTAAAAGGGAAAAAGAACAGCCTTGTATGGTGGAATATATAGGTGGTGGTGTGAGGGGTTCTACAGTGTCTCCTTGCCAGCTGATTGGCTTTCTTCTATTAGCTTGCAAGCCCAGCTATTTCCTTTTCCTAGCATTTGCCTGCCATTTGTCTTCCCTGTGTCGACATTCTCCTCTTTTGCTATTCTAGACACTACAGGCTGGGGGGTCAGTCCTCGAGGTGCTGGTTATTTATTTGGCAGCGACGTGGTGGCACAGTTCAATGCAGCAAATGATATCGACATGATTTGCCGGGCACATCAGCTGGTCATGGAGGGATACAAATGGCATTTCAATGAGACAGTTCTTACAGTGTGGTCAGCCCCCAACTATTGTTACCGGTGAGAAACTGCAAGGGTATGCCTGTGAATAGGAAGAGCTGTGAGATGGGGAAATTGAAATCAGCCGAGTGTGTTGTCCAGGGATGTGTGGCATTGATGAAACCAGAAGCACACAAATTTGACCCCTTTTCTCTCTTCCAACCACAGCTGTGGGAATGTTGCAGCCATCTTGGAACTGGATGAACACCTTCAAAAGGAATTTATCATCTTTGAAGCAGCCCCTCAAGAAACCCGAGGCATCCCATCTAAGAAGCCTGTTGCGGACTACTTCCTGTGAATGCTGCTCTTCCCTCTTCCCCCTTGTGCAGCTTCTGTTTCCTATTCTGGATGGTCAGCTTCTCTTTCAGCCTTTGGCAGGGGTTCAGCTCTCTTCTTTCCTTCTCTCCCTTACCCTGGCCCTTGCCCAATAAATTCTCGGTTCTGGACCCCTTAGACTGAATTAGCCATCTTTTCCCAACATTGCTGATTCCTGGGCAATCCCTGGGATTGCCATATTTTTTCCCTCCCTGAAAAAAACCCTACTTTTTAGGATTTCTGCCTGTGGAAAACCCTGGAACTTTGTCAGCTCTTTCCATGAAAAGAAGTATCAGCCCAGGAACAAAGAAAAGTTGTAGTTCTTTAAAGATCTCTAGTTTTGTAGAGAAGTCACTGAGTGATTTCTTGAGCAACTCTTGGTGGGGCTTATCTACTCACGAAGCAGCCTTGTCCAAGCTGGTGCCCTCCAAATGTATTGGCTTAAAACTCCTGTCATCCTAGCCAACTTGGCCATTCAGAATTAGATGGTGGGAATTGTAGCATAATCAAATCTGGAGGACGCTAATTTAGAGAAGGCTGTTCTAGAAGAACTGGAAGTTATTGCTTAGAGAATATATATGTTAAAGAACTGGATTCAGAAGTAAGGAGAAGCCAGATTGATCAAAGGAGATCTGATCTTGTTAGGGGAGCTAATTATCTGGACTAATTCCCCTCCTCCTGCTGGGTCACTTAGATGCTTCCTTTTTTCTCTTGTCAGCTGACCTTGGAACTTCATGTTTTTGATGCCACTCTGAAAGATTTAAGCAAAGAACAGGAAGTGCTTCAAGTTTTGCTGTTTTAGGTTGCTGGAAGACCTACAGTGTTGAGGGGTTTTGGCACTTCAGTCCGTAATTTGCTTCAGTTATCTGGAATAGATTGAGCTAATATAGGAAGTCATCCTTTTGTGTGCCATCATTCCTGATTCCCACTCTGCTCCGTAAAAACTATATGGCCAGTGGAAGACAAGACAGTCCCCAGCATACTATACCAAAAAATCCTAATCTTGCAAAAAGATTTTTTTTGTAGTCACGGAGGGTTTCAAATGCCCTCTGGAATCCATTCAGCTTTGGAGCATGGATTTATTAAATCTTTTATTGGCAGATCTGGTTCTGTTACTTGTTCTTCTCCCTGACTATGGAGATTGGGACCACATCATGCTAATGAATTTGACCAATGGGACATGTTTTCTCTTTTCTCCCTCTCATCTTCTGCCCCTGTGGGGATGAGGTAGCCACACCTGTAATTCCCCAGGCTGACATCTTCCCCTTCCCTTCTTTACCTTTATTCCTGTGAAGGAATGTGCAGTCCAGGTATCTCTTTAGAGTTAGAAGGGGAAATTTCCTGCCGTCTCCCATGATCTGTCTCTTGCTCTAATTTTATTTTGTTTTCATTTTGTTTTTCCTATTTACAACTTTTAGATAAAAAATTATAATAAAATTTTAAGAAAAATTGAGTATCTTGTACATTGTGTATTTTTATTGCCACATCACTTATGAACGAGTGCTACAGAAACATTTGCAAAATATGTCTTTTCTTACATATTCTTTTCTTAATTTCCTAATTAATTTGGTAGTGGCAGAGAAAGGAAGATGATTTTAATACAGTACTGTGGTTGCAGATGAAAATAGGGAATTTGCATCCTCTCATCAAGCCAAATGGGTTCTGCTTGCTATGGGATTTAGTTTTAACATCTAATAAAAATACATTTTATAAAAAAACATAAGCAAGTTGCTAGTTTCTATGGTGCTGCCACACCGTATGTACCAATATCAATGCTAAAATGACATGTGCAGGCATATGTAAAAACCTGTATGTTACTCTGTCTTTGTAAGATTTTTTAAAAGGAATAGCTGAAGCATAGCTACCACTTAGGATATTGAATAGAAATCTTCTACTCAGAAATAATTGAAAAAGAAGGTTTGAATGTGAGCATCTCAGCTTCCTTCTATTCACTGTGGGGGAAAAAACGTACAGTCAGCCTTTTGGGATTTAATTATAAACTATGAGAATATAATCAAACTCTACTTCCTTAAATGGAAAAGGAAAACACCATGAAATTATGCAAGCAGAAGCAAATCAAATGCAGGTATCCAGGTTGTGCAGGGGTTAAAGCATCGATGGCTGTGAACCAGGGTAGCCAGAGGGAGGTCCATAGACAAGAGGTGGAGGCGGGTAGGGTGCAAAACTGAACTTGAAAGGAGAGAACGAGGAAGCTTCTGGTGGTTCTGCACTTGCAAGGAAAGGAACCGTTTCCAGGCTGGTCCAGCTCACTGGGAGCATTGCTCTGAAATCCGTTTGCTCAGGAGGAGACTTGGTAGGGGGAGAAGATGGAGGAGCTGCTATTTCTTGGCTTGGGCTGTGGAAAAGCATAGCATAAGTCAGCGCCTAAGAACTTGTAGGTGATTGGCTGATCTTGCCTAGCCTCCCATTTTGGAGTTCACACAATTGTGCTTTCCCATATATAGCTCTGAGGATTTTCCTTCTGATTTCTCTACATAAAGTATTTCTAAACTTCCTTCTAAAGTCCTTTCTCATTCCACTGAAAATCGCAAAGGTGCTTTTTGAAGAGGCAACCGGATTTTGGTTTTCTTGAAAAGAAAAGAATGCAAATGTCCAGCTGTCTGCAAGGAATATAAATCCTTTCATTCCCACCATCCAGTCAGAGCTGAAGAAGCTTCTCAGATGAGAAGCGAAACTTCTTCAAAGAAAAGCCAGAAAGTCCAGTTGCCTCTTGGAAAAAAAAAAACACCTTGGGACAACCATGACCTGAATGACTGAGAATCTCCATAGACATTCCACTGAAAACGTTCCTTTTTTTTCCCCTTGTAATATCCTAAATGATGTAAATCAAAAGTGTCCAACCTTGGCAACTTTTAAGATTTGTGGACTTCAACTCCCAGAATTCCCCAGCCAGACTTCTGGGAGTTGAAAAGTCCACAAGTCTTAAAAGCTACCAAGATTGGATATTCCTGGTGTAAATGATAACACCGTGGATTTTGACTTTCTTATTGGATTGAGTTGAAAGCATAACTGCAAATCTGCCAGATATTATTCTTTTTAAATATTTTTGCATTGGCCTGAAAGCAAGGATGGAATGCAGAATGATATTAACCAATAGGTTATTGCCTCTGGCAACACAGCTGACATTAAAAGATAAGCTTGAAGAAAATCTTATACATGATTGGAACAGCTGCTAATAAAGATGCTGGCTTAGCTCATTTTGATCACATGATCAGTGAAGCAAACTGTTAATCTACTAAAACATTTGTAGAAGGCCTCTATCTCTCTTGTCACACTAAAATATTGTTTTACATATAACACGTAGTCTTTGCCAGAAAAAGCCAATTTTCAGTGCCGGATTTGGACAATGATCACTCTTGAATAATAAAATTTAATGTAGCTGTAACTCTGTTATGTATAGTTGTATCTAAAACATTTGATAGGCATCAGTTAAATATCCTTTCTCAGGGATATATCACTAAATTCCTCTAAGGCTTAAGTGTGACAAATACCGGAGCATGTGCAGAAACAAAATTGTTTTCTATAGCATTTTATTTGAAGGAGGAGGAGCTTGTTGGTTATGGATAATTTTTCACACTCAATTTAAATATTCGTGCTGGAGAACCATTTAGTCTTGAGTTGGGCAAAAAAATAAAGCCCTCTTTTCCAAATGCATGGTTCTCAAAAGTGGAAATGTAGTGTAAAAATGACTAGAACAGTATATGTCTCTTACATATAATGATATTTTCAGAACGCGAAGATATTTTTAAGAGCCAGTTTGGTTTAGTGATAAGGCACCGGGCTAGAAATTATAATCCTGCAATTAGGCACAAAAGCCAGTTGGGTGACTTTGGATCACTCTAGGCCCACAATGTCATTGTTCAGGTGACAAGATGTTTAGTCAATTCCTATGACAACCATCGGATCAATACTTGATTGATCTGAAAAAAAGTAGACTGTGCTTGTGGAAAAACGTTAGGAATAAAAAAATAAATAAATCCCAGGTCAGTCCTGCCAACCTGGAAAAAAAGTAACGGTTCTTTATTAAATAGCAACTAAAATAAATAATCTGAATATCTGAGGCTAGCTAAATGGTCTAGTGGTGAAAGCACCAGGCTAAAAACTAGGGAACTGTGAATTCTAATTCCGTCTTAGGCATGATGGCTAGTTGGGCTATTCTGTCTCAGCCCAACTCACCTCACAGGATTGTTGTAGTGAGGAAAGTAGGAGGAAGAAGGAGTGTTAGATATGTTTGCTGCCTTGAGTTGTTCGTAAAAATAATAAAGGCCAGATATAAATAAATTAAACCTACAAAGGTCACAACTTGTTTCCTAAAGACAGAAGAGTGTCAGTCATTAGATTTGGATCACTGGCTGATACGGAATATAAGTAATTAGTTCACTTTGATATGAAACCACTGGGTGAGATCATTAATCAATTCAAAGTACAGTATCATCGCTACTGATGATTTGTGCATCCCAATCCCAGGCTATGCAAGTGATGACCCAGCATATGGAGGTGTTGTTCAGGCCTATATGTGTCCAATCTTGGCAGCTTTCAGACATGTGGACTTCAACTCCCAGAATTCCCCTGACAGCCATATTTTAGTTATGTATTGTTTTAAATATTGCAAGACAACTTGGCATTTTTCTAGAGTTGGGCAGCTTTAAAATCAAATAAATGAATAAATATTCTGTTACCTGCCATAAGGAGATGCTGGCCCCCTTAATCCATGAAAAGCAGCTGGATGTTGTACATAAGCCTCGGCCCCATTGAGATTAATTCCTGCAGGGGGGTAGAAGGAACAGGAAGGCTGTGGAAGTGCAGGAGGTGGCTGTTGTTCCAGAGGCCCCTCTTCTGTCAGGGTGGAGTCGCAAGGTCCTTTCTTGCTCTCTATGGGAAGGGATGTGCAGAGAAGATCGGAAGAGAAGACAAAGTTATCAGTAGGAATTAAACAACTACATACTGGGAACATATTTGGCAGAGATGCAGAGCTCTTTATGAAAGAGGTGACAGAAGGAGATGAAATGACTGTGAATTTAATTAAGGGGGGGATTAACAATTTGTCCAGCCTATTGGAAATCAAGTGAGGAGATTCTATAATTAACTAATTCTTGGAGTTGTTTCCGATTTGAGCAAGCTGTAAGCCCTGTAAACAAACTAAACTAAACTAGTCTGTATAAATGAGGTTCTTCTGGGAAGTTTATGTCACTTCAAATTAATAAGACTACTTTCAAGGAGAGTTTAATTGCAGATGAAGGAGAAGAAAATGGAGAAAGGGGCTTTGGGAAGAATTATGAGTGTATGGAGGGGTATTAGAAAAGCAAGCAAGAAGGGATTATTATTGAATGTGTGCATAGGGTAAATGATGGGTACCTAGGAAAGAGGCATTTGGTCAACTGTCTAGAACAAGGGTTGGGAACTATGGCGCTTTTATGATTTGTGGACTTCAACTCCCAGAATTCCTGATCCAGCCATGCCAGGAATTCTGGGAGTTGAAGTTCACAAGTCATAAAAGGACTGTAGTTCTCCACCTCTGATCTAGAATCATGGTTATAGGTGATACAGGAGCATCTGCAAGTGAAGGAGATCAGAGTGATGGAAACATCAGGCATCACAAGCAAGCTTCACCCATTTTTTACATGTATCGCAACATTGCCCAAAGGGATAAAGCTCAGCATTTTGACATAGTGAGATGCCGCTGCAATTATCTCATTTAATATTGATTAATCACAGAATTTAAGCAGGCCAGCCTTGGCTAGTTCCGAATGAAGAATCACATAAGAATTACCGGTACATGTAATGCACCTAAAAACAGGTGGGGCTGTCATTGCATCATCATAACTGCCGTTTTGACTTTCTGGGCCACAGTCTGCAAACACAGCTCCACGGAAGATGGAGAAGCTGAAGTTAAAACTAGAAGCAGAATAAGATACCCATGTTGTTCTCACCGCTTTCACCCTGGTTTGCTTCGCATTCATTGCTCTTCATCTTCCTTTTGATTCGGGCCTCACGCTCCCTGTATTTTGTAATGGACCACAATAATATCTGATAAAACAGCAGTCAGGACTTAAAACACCTTTCAGGATTATGCAGTTGCAGACTGTTGGTCTAGCAAAACTCACCCCACCTGCTTTCTAGAGTCTTAGCATTTTGATTCTGACAATTCAGCTTGTTGGAATGAAATCTCTGATGCCAGGTAATCTGGGGGCCACAACCTATACAGCCATCCGTAGAGGGATTACAATGCCCTCCTTCAGCCTCAGCCATCGAGAAGGACATCTTTTGCAATGGGAAACACCAGGAGGAGATCCATACCAATGTTGTGGTTTTGATTTCTTCCTGCTCACCTTTTGCTGTTCATGCCATTTTCTCGGAAGCCCTTTGCAAAAGGGTTGCTTTCTATCTTCATCTGGGTGATCTGAATGGATGGTGAGGAGTGAAAGAATTAACAAATGTATACTTTAGAGTTAAAGGAATAGAAATCATCATACATACTTATAGCAATAAATACATTCTGGTTTTTTTTTTTTTCCATCCAGTTCTGGGTTATTTCTGAAAGAAGCGTAAAATTATATTGAAGTTACTCCCAGTCTTTTCGGAGTAGTAGGATTTTAAGTTTTGTTCCTGTGTGCAAAATTTATATGTGTATATGTTCCTGGAGTCCAGATATAGCAAAAGGAAAGAGAAGATGACAAAAATGTGAGGTATCCTAGCTAATCTGAAAACAAGAGGGACAAGAGAGAATAATGTTTAAAATAGCAGCCTGTACAAATTATAAAGTTGTCAATGCCTTTTGCCCACAGAAGATTTAGTTACCAATTAGCAGTCTGGGGAAGATTTCCTAGAGAGAGGTCTAGAGCCAGTTTGATGTAGTGCTTAAGGTGCTGACCTAGAAACCAGGAGACTGTGAGTTCTAGTCCTGCGTTAGGCATGAAAGCTGACTGGGTGACTTTGGGCCAGTTACTCTCTTTCAGCCCAACCCACCTCACAGGGCTGCTATTATGGGGAAAATAAAAGGCGGAAGGTATGTTGGATATGTTCGTCACCTTGAGTTATTTATAAAAACAATAAATGTGAAGTACAAATAAATAAAGATATAACAGTCTTAATTATCTCTTCATCCTTTTGAAAATATCTATTTTTTCTGGCTCTCTAGGTAGCTGCAGCCAACAAAGGGAAGGAATTCTTCAGCTGCAAATAAAACATATATTGTTCTTTTTAAAACATGGAGATGGCTTATTTGAAGCCTTCCTTTTGAGCACTTCACTTTTCAACTACATTAATGATTGATACTGAGGTAAGTAATCATGTTATAGAGACATTTTCTGTGTTTCTCTTTGGGAAAGTTAAGTTTCTGTAGTGGCGTTGCATATTAAGGTGAGATAGTTACTTCTGCCCCTCCCAGCAACCAATTTTCAGCATTTCTTGCAGATTTATTTTTCTATTAAAACCTTTCTGTAATGGATAATAGTTCTCATAGTCCCTAGCCAGAATGGCCCTTGGCTGAGAGCTCCTGGAGTTATAGTTCAACACCACAGTTTCCTAACTGACAACCTTAAGATGTGTGTCCCAAAGGTGCTTTTTCAAGAGGCAACTGGAATTTCTGGTTGTCCAGTTGCCTCCTGAAAAAACATCTTTGGGACAACCATGACCTGGATGACTGAGAATCTCTACAGACTTTTAAACACAGGTGAAGTTAAAGGAAGAACAGGCAATGATGGAATAAGGAAAAAAAAACATCCAGAGGGGCAAAATGGATTTCTGAAAAGAAACAAGATATTTCCTAACTACTACAGTGCATCTTCTGAAAGTCCATTGGTATATTTCCCTTGGCATTTTTCTGGCTGAAAACATTCCTAGAGATTCTAGACAGCTAACTCTAAAACATAGAATAATAGGTTTGGAAGGGACTTTGAAAGTCTTCTAGTCCACCCCCTGTGTGAGTCTGTGTAAAACTTTTTTTACCTATCATAGATCCACAAATCTATCTATCTATTATTTATTAGTCGCATTTCTATGCCGCCCAACTCCCTAGGGACTCTGGGCGGTTTACAGCAAAAAAACAATGCGAACAATATCCCATAAAATTTTTTTAAAAGAACATTAAAAACCCATACACTCCATTCCATGGCCGGGTCTCGCAAGATCGCCATAGCGAGATCAACGGCCCCAGGCCTGCCGGAAAAGCCAGGTCTTCACCGCTTTCCGGAAGGCCAATAGGGTGGGGGCGGTCTGGACCTCAGGAGATAATTGGTTCCAGACGCCGGGGCAACCACAGAGAAGGCCCTCCCCCGTGGGCCCGCCAACCAACATTGTTTAGCTGACAGGACCCTGAGGAGTACATAATGATGGACAAGCAGTCTGGAGATATCATGGACTTTACAAATGAGAATAAGTCTACAGTATTAAAAAAAACCACCATTTAAAAAAAAAACCCTGCTCATGTTCTCTCACCTGTGGGTTCTGGTAGGCTGTGACAGTCAGAAACTGTGTCTCAGGAAAGGTGAAGGAACCACAGCCACTCCCTGCTCCGCGGCGCCCTCCAGCTCCCACCACATGTACTCTGGGCTGGTAACGGTGCATGGAATGAACAATCAACTAAGAACAGAAGAACCAACAGGGGGAATTATTTTACATCTTAGGTTCCTCCATTTTCCAACTCCATTTTAGTTCTCCACAAAACCGAACTGTCTATGCATGCTGTCATTCTGAGCAAAGCACAAAATGTGATCCTAATTGCATGATTCATTATCCTTAAATATGAGTTAATTTTGTATTTAAAAGGAAGATTAAGAATCTAGGCGTGTCAACCTGCACAAAAATAAGCCCAAGTCATTTCTGTAGAGGGATTTCGGTGAGCTAAATTGTTTCTTGCCTTACATCCATGAATAATTTTTTTTATAATAATCCAACACATTATCAACAAGATCTAAGTTTAAATACTGTGTGGTTGCTATAGAATTTATTTTCTTTGAATTTCAGAATGTAGTCTTCCTTTGGGAAAGATTTTGCTTCATTTTTGGCATTAGATTCACAAAATTCTGGAGTTTGGCTGTTTTTTTCTATAACCCCTCATAGTTAGCCTAAAGATCCTCCCACATGTCCCCTCTCTAAATCATTTTATTTGGGTTATAAGTGTAGTCTATCAATTATTGTCTCCATCTGTCTTTTCTCCAGTCCCAGTTCCCAATCATACATGTCCATGAGGATCCAGGGTATTGTTGGTCAGCTTGAGCCGATGGAAAGATACAGGTTGGCGCATCCAGTGGGCACCTGATGCAGGTGAGTCAGGATGGATGTAAACCCGGTCTGGAGGTGGTAATTCTGCCTTGCCACTGGCTTCCCACTTTTTGCCATGCCACTTGTAGCGGGAGCCTCCTACAGGGACGACATCCACCAACAGTAGGTACTTAGCTTCAGGATCCAGGCCTGTAACCGAAACTTTTAGCTGTGGAAACATCCGCCTGGAAGGTGATTAAAACATGGATTAAAAAATTCAAGTTGTGAGGAATGGGCTGTGACACAGAAGAAAACATGATTCGTCTCAACTCAAGACTGCTGGTAGCTAATTCTAGTCACACACCCGCCATACTATAGCTGAGTTCTAGAAAGTTCTAATAGCACAGGATGGGTGGACAGGGTCAATATCATATTATTTAGCTCCATTTATTAAGACAAGCAGACCATCAAGCAGTCCCTCATTTAGCCCTTGAAATATCAGCACTGACTTGCTTGACGTATAGGTAGTCCCTGACTTACAACCAAACTGGGATCATAATATATGTTGCTAAGCAAAGCAGTTGTTAGTAAGTTGCGCCCAATTTTATGACCCTTTTTGCCAAGGTGTTAAGCAGTTGTTAAGTGAATCACACAGTCTTTAAGCAAGTCTGGTTCCCCCCACTGATATTGCTTGTGGGAAGCCAGCTGTGAAGGTTGGAAATGGCATGACGCTGAGATGTTGCAGTGGCTGTAAATACACAATGGTTCCCAAGTGCCCAAATTTTGATCATGTATCCATAGGGATGCTGCAACCGTTGTGGGTGCGAGGACTGGTTGTAAGTAACATTTTTCAGTGCCAATGTAACTTTGAACAGTTTCTAAATGAATGGTTGTAATGGACAGCCTGTAATGGAAGAATGTTAAGATCCTGTGCAGGACAAATGGTTTTTGATTATTCCTTGGAAAGCTAGAAACATACAAAACTTTCTTACTCAATTCTTAGGGCAGTAACAACTCTTTTCCAGTTTTTCTGGGATGTGAGCTTTATTTATTTATTTATTTATTTATCAAATTTCTATACCGCCCTACTCCTGGGGGATTCAGGGCGGTGAACAGCCAAGATAAAATACAGATAATACAAACATTAAAAGTCCATTAAAATTATTAAATAGTTTGGCCGAAAACAAATTTAAAACACCCGATTTGTAAAACTTTCTAGTTCTTTTCTCACTTCACCTATCTATCTAGGTTTCATACAATTACTATAAATTCCCAATGTAGTTTGTCTCCAGATCAGTTCATCTCTTGTCAATCAATCAATCAATCAATCAATCAATCAATCAATCAATCAGAATAGAGCTGGAAGGGACGTTGGAGACCCCCTGCTCAAACAGGAGACCCTATACCAGGGGTGTCAAACTCAAGGCCTGTGGGTGGATCCAGCAGATCTGGCTCATAGGACTGGCCCATGGTGTCGCCCTGGAAACAGCAAAAGACTGGTCCGTGGTGCCACTGCCAGCAAAAACGGAGCTTGGGAGGACCTTCCCAAGCTCCGTTTTCCCTGGCAGAGGGTTATAGGAAGCCGTCGCTGCCAAAAACAGAGCTCGGGAGCCTGTTTTCGCTAGACTAACCACAGGTGCCCCCAACAGGAGTGACATCGAGCTGGCCACGCTCACCCTTGGCCATACCCACCCTGCTCACCTGAGATTAAGCATAACCCTGATGCAGCCCTCAATGAAATCAAATTTGACACCCCTGATCTATATCATTTCAGATTTGGCTGTCCAGTCTTTTCTTAAAAACCTCCAGTGATGAAGCCCCTACAACTTCTGAAGGCAAGCAGTTCCACTGGTTAATTGGAAGTTAACCAGTGGAAGTTTCTCCTTAATTACAGGTTACAGTGTCTTAAAATGGTCCAACAGCCGGAGACCCAAGGTTAGAAAACATTTTTTACATTAGAAATTAAAGATAAAAGGGGATTTTCACAGTATTAATTTCAGGTACCCTGTTATTCTCTGGTACCCAGAAACTTCATCCGTTTCTCAAAATCTTGCTTTTATTATAATAACTCAGGAAAAAATAAATAGGGACAGAGAAAGATTTATTTCTCTTAATGTCTTAAGAGCCTTCCTAGATTAAATTAACAGTCTAATCAAGTAAATTATTTTCTATCAGTGTCCTAAATAGAGCTTACAAAATGAGCAAAATGCAGGTATACTACCTTTGAACACGGAGGCTTCATTTAAAACATTAGAAATAGAGAATAGAGAACTAACCCTCTGTTCAGTAACAGAGCAGATTGCTTATCCTTGGTGAATTTGTCAAATCCCATTTGCAAAGTATTTAAACTAACATTCATCAATATATGTTATGGCCATAGATCCTTAAACTTGTGAATTATATAAACAAAGCTTTTTTCCCCATTATCCTACTCTTTTTGCATGATGGTCCTCCTCCCTGCCAGCTCTAGTGAGAAGGGGGAAAAAAACATTGTGCAAAGCTAGCATGTTAAAAATGGTTTAGGTTGCCGTCATAATCTTCTATACATTTACACAAAAGCACTGGACTTCATAGGGCTTACTTCAGAGTGGGAAGGATACGATTACGATGTCAAGTCTATTGGGGAGGTGTTTTAATCCTAGGACAGAAGAAAAGTCATCTGAAGCTCTGGTTTACATGTTCCAAGACTGATCCCTGCCACTGCAAGGAGAGAGATGATGGACCAGTATCTCACCTGCCTGCTTTGGTGATGATCATCTCAGTGCCAATGCCACTGAAACGCTTCCAAAGCTCACTGTTCTCCAGGCTCATCCGTACTCCAGGGGGTAGCTGTGCAGTTGTTGGGGGGGCTGTTGGGAGTGTCTGAGGTGACCCATAAGGGAGACCAGGGGTTGGGGGCAGGAGGCGCCCAGGAGGGTCCAAACCTGGGAAGAAACCTTCCAATTTGGGAGCAGCTTCCAGCTCTGGTGACAAAGAAGAGGAGAAAAGAGACCTGAGTGGAGGGTTAAGAGAAATGAGGGGCATTGGCTGCTGAGCCATGTGGAGTAAGGGGAAGGAGGGGGTTGCAGGCATTACTGAGGGGCATCATCAAGGAATTTGTCACTCTCCTGCTGGTTTCCGCCCGTTTTCTTCTCTTCCCCCCTTCTCCACCTCTTCCCTGACCAGTTGGTCTTGGGTGCTAAATATCCAGCTGATGGGGGTGGGTGGTTAGGAGCCAACAATTTATGGGAATTCTCCATCTCTCTCAGCTCCCTTTCTGATCTGCCCAGCCCTGACCTCCCACTGGCCTGTCTAAATCACAAGCTGCTTCCCCTTCATCCATTCTCACCCTCTTGGGTGCCTAGTGGACTTCCCTTAGTTTTGCTTTTTAATGTATGTCCCACTTTTCCCAAAGATATAATAGCCTAACCTCCTAATTCTCATTATCTGGTTCCAGCTCACCCATTCTGGACTGATTTTATTTATTTATGAAATTTATTCACCACCCATCTCATATCTAACGACTCTTGGCAGCTTTACAACATAAAATCCAAATTTCAAAATCCATAGTGGATTTTTGGTCCACTATTCTACTCTAATGTAGCTTGTTAACCCTCTTAGCTTAAACATCCTGGCTACCACCGTCTTTCCCGAAGAGCCCATAAATATTGCTGATTTTACTTTAGTTTTTTTATACAAGAAGAAAGTTTCTCCACATCAGGTTTCTGCTTCTTAACCTTCTCTGAATCTTCTTCAGAGACACTTAATTCCCATCTGCTTCCTTAAATGTCTGTCACAGTCACACCGTAGCCATCTCAAGAACTATTCCCAGGAAGGCATAGATGCTTTTTCTTCTATCCTGCTCCCTTTTACACAACAACCCTGTGAGGCAGAGAGGCTGAATAATGGTGCCTAGCTCTGGAACAGGCCACCATGGAGCATAATGGTTAAATGTAGGTGTTCTTGAACCCACAATCCCCACCAGCATTTTTGGCTCCTTTCCATTTATGGCTTTACCATGACCCGGTTTTTCCTTCCCCCACCACTTTGCCACATCCTCTCCCAATTTCTCACCTGAGTATCTGAAGGCTTCATATTGGGATGCCTGACTCTGGGAATAAGCAGCTCCGGGAGGGGGTGGTGGTCGCAGAGCATAGGAGCTCCCATACTGGGGGAATATCTCTGATGGGTGGTACATGAGGGATGGACAGAAGCCTGGAGGCCAGGACTGGCTTCCCTGGGAAGGGAGTGGGGGTCTTGTGGATGGGAACAGGTGAGGCTGGAAGCCAGGGCTCCTGCCTTGAGGGTGGGGGTAGAGGAGAAGTCCTAGAGGCTGGAAGGTTGGTTTGGGGAGCAAAGTCGGGGGTGATTTGGGAAGAGAAGGAAGGGAGGGAGGGAGGGCTCAGAGGTAGAAAGGTAGGAGCTGGGAGCTAGGTCTCCTTGGCTTGGTCTCTTGAAGCAAGTCTGGGATGTGTCCACCTCAAAACCCTCTCTTTCCTAAAGAGCCCCTGGTTGGGGGCTTGTATTTATGATTCCGCCAAGGCTCTTTGAAGTGAGACCCCAAATGGCACATTCACACCTCAAGAGGGGAGGGGTTTGGGGCTGGTAGCAGGGGAGCTGCAGGAAAGAAGTAGCAGACATGTAGGCTGAGCCTTGGGATGTTCCCATCTTTACACACCTTCCAGCTATTTCTGTCAGGACCCTTCTACTTCCCAAGCTGTGTTTTCCTCTTCTACCTCCCCTGCTATTCAAGCTCTCTCCCCTCCTTTTCCAGGCTTAGCTGCCCTCCCCAGTCTCTGTCTGCTCCTCATTTGGAGCTAGAGCTGCCCAGCCAAACCTTCTCCCACTTACGTCCACTTCCCAACTCCATTTCAGACTTCATTAAGAGTGGTGGCTGAATCTCTTTCTGGGCCCACCTCTTGAATCCTCCTAATTGCCTAATTAACACCTTGACTCCAAAGTTTCCTGATTGATCCTGACCTATGGGATTCTCGGTTTACAAGTGAGTGAAGGGAGGGGGAGTTGCCAGAGTCATTTATCATCCAGATGTTTTCACAGCTGGGTAGGACAGCTGCAAAAGATTTGCCAGATGCTGGGAGAGGCAAGTGAGATCTTCTCAGCCATAGCTACGGTAACAGAACCATATTTCAGGCTCATCTGATGAGAGTTTTTTGAAATGTAGTTCTAATGGGTCATGGGAATTGCTATCGAGGGAGTTATTTTAAAGGGAACCACAGATAAACCAAACTATGTTGAGAATAAACCTCCAGAATCTAAACCCAGATTGAAGTAAGCTGCCTTAAATTTTTTATGTTGCAGGAAAACAACAGAAGCTTCTAGCACCCTAAGATCTTTATTACAATATGTGTGTGCTTTTCTTGGTATGTATAAAGATGGAAGAGAGATAATTAAAGGGGAGTTCAGAGACATATGAAATATAAGAGGGGAAGACAGTGATAATAAGCTGAAAGTTATGGTGGTACCCAAGTAGCTTTGACTGATTTCAACAATGAAGCAGGATTCAACTTGGTTGGAATAGGGTGCACTGTGAAGTTGAATAAAAAGAAAAGGAAGTGGCAAACCACTTATCATTGCCACAAAAACACAGTGATGTTTATTTGTTTAGGAAATTCATTGCCCACCCATCTGGTATCCGACAACTCTGGACAGCTATGTTTCCAGAAGTTTGTTTGAAAAGACACCTTACCTTTAGAAGTTGTACACAAAAATGGGCTTCAGGTGTGAGATGGGAATTCTTTGCATTAGTGACATAATCAACAGACATCATATGATCAAAACCTTAGTTTGTTGGAGCCACAAAAATGGCTAGGTGGTCATATGACTGGATGGGTGTGGCTAGGTGGTCATGTGACTTGGTGGACATGGCCAATTTAGCAGTCCATTAAACAATACACACAAATTAAGCTTTAATTTGTTTTGCTCCTGGGAGTATTTTTTTTTTTTTTTGCTTTTGTTTGCATGCTGCTCTTTTGGTTGACTTTTCTTTTTACAAGGTCGTTTTTTTAAGTTGCTTAGGACTTTAGTCTCAGTCCCAAGGAGCTTACAATCAACAGGTAGAACAAACAATTGCTTCTCCTTGTTTTGGGTGGGTGGGAGACAAGGGACTCCACCCAAGAGCTGGGCCTCCTTAGAGAAGAAAAGGAGTAGGTATATTCTACTCCAGAACCTGGAAACAGGCACCTCTCAGCAGCAACTTCCCGCATACTTGGGACCTCAGGTGAGCTGCACATAATTTAACAACCAGTTCGCCTAATGCAGAACCGAAAATGTGAGTGTGTCTCCAGCCACATGGGATGAAGCAGGTGCGTCTGGTGGTCTGCATCACATGCCTCCCCCTCCCACTCTTTCTGCTGCCGGTGCCAGTGCTGCTGATGCCATGCCTGTTTCTTGGAGGCTCAGCTGCGGAGTCCATGCTGCCGGACACCTTGGTGGATGCAACTCCTTTTGCATCCTCACCTGCTATGGCTGCCAGCCAGTGGGGGCTGGCCAGAGACTGTGAGGCTGCACTGCCCATATTACCCCCCGGCCTGCTGGAAGCCGAAGCAGCGAGACATGTCCTACTTCCTAGGCCCCCGTCAGGGCCGCCAAAGCTGATTGCGCACTTGGAGCGCACTGGTTGATCCCCGCCCTGAGTCCAGGGACGGATGGACAGAGGAAGCTCAAGCTGAGGCGGACAGTGCCGTTTTCCCCTCCATGCATCCCATTTTTGGCCTCTCCGGCCCCCAGAAGCACTCTGGTGGCCAAAAACTTTGGCCTTACTTTCCAGTTTCAGCCCGCGGGACTCACGAAAGTAAGGCCTGCACTCGACCAAAGGGTGGGAGCCGGTGGGTGGGCGGGGCAGCCTCATAGTCCCATGCAGGCTTGATTAATGGCTTTGGCGGGCCATATTTGGCCCACAGGCCATAGTTTGAGGATCCCTGCCATTTATTATTACCTACATTGACCGATCACCCAATCATTTTGGAAGGCAGTGGGGCATTTCTGATGGAAGTTGGTTTTGGGAAAGGAACTAGTATGCCCTGAGGTAAACCTAGAGAGCATATTAAAAAGCAGAGACGTCACCTTGCTGACAAAGGTCTGTATGGTTAAAGCTATAGTTTTTCCAGTAATAATTTATGACCATGAGAGTTTGACCATAAGGAAAACATAATGTTTTGACCAAAATGCCTCGCATTGGAACACTGCATCCAGTTTTGTAAAAAAATGTTGAGACTCTAAAACGAGTGGAGAAAAGAGCAACAAAGATTATTAGGGGCCTGGAGGCTAAAGCATATAAAGAACAGTTTTTGGAATGGGGTATGTTTAGTTTAATTAAAAGAAGGGGTGATATGATAGCAGCGTTCCAATATTTGAAGGGGGAGTCAAGCTATTTTCCAAAGCATCTGAAGGTAGGAAAAGAAGCAATGGATGGAAACTAATCAAGGAGAGAAGCAACCTAGAACTAAAGAGAAATTTCCTGACAGTTAGAACAATTTATCAATGGAACGAGTTGCCTCCAGAAATTGTGAATGCTCTAACACTGGAAGTTTTTAAGAAGAGATTGGACAACCATTTGTCTGAAAAGGTATAGGGCCGTGATGGCGAACCTACGGCACGGGTGCCAGAGGTGCCACGCAGCACCCTCTCCGATGGCACATGACCCGTCGCCCCAGTTCAGCTCTGCTGCTCATGCACCTTCAGCCAGCCAGCTGGTCTTTGGGCCTCTGCAGTGCATGCAGGCAGGGCGGGGGGTATGCAGGGGGGCTGTGCATGCATGTGCAGGCCGCATGCGGGAGGACTGCACGTGCATGTATAGGAGGGCAGGGTGTGTGTGGGTGTGTGCACGCATGTGCGGGAGTCAGGTGCATGCAGGGGGCCATGTGCACATACGCTGGGGGTGGGGCACATGCAGAGGGCTGTGTGCGCATGCATGGAGTGCGGGGCATATGCACGGGGGACATGCGTGCATTGCATTTTGGGGGTTCGGGCACATGCTTTGGGCACTCAGACTGGAAATCACTGGTCTAGGGTTTCCTGCTTGAGCAGTGGGTTGGACTAGAAGACTTCCAAAGTCCCTTCCAATTCTGTTCTTCTATTCTATTTTTAGGAAAGCTGAATGCCCCAAAATTGATATTTTTGAATTGTGGCGCCGAAGAAGATTCAAGAGTCCCTTGGATCAAATCAGTTAATCCTAAGGAAGTTTCCCCATGTTGTTGCCCGCCAGCGGCCTGCGTGGATCATGGCTGATCCCGACGACGAGGAGGCTGGCGTGGTGTCACGCCAGCAGCCGGCGCAGCCAGCGCTCGTGTCGGACAGCGAGGAGGCTGAAGAGGATGTGGTGCCAGAGGCAGAGACTCAGCCAAGGCCTTCAGAACCTCCAGAGGCTCCTTCAAGTGGAGAGAGCGAAGTGGAGGAGCCTCTCCTCAATGCTCGAGCACGCAGGGCTGCCAAAAGGCAGAGGGGCTACTCAGGAGGAGGAGGTCTCCTCGAGAGTAAGGCTTGAGGATAATTGGCCACTCCCCTAGCCTATTTAAATCACACGCCATTAGTAAGTTTCTTGCTAGAAACAACTCGTATTTATTATCAGAGTGTTTTGGTTTATCATATCTTGTTTTCTGGGCTGGTTGCCAACCTTTGCCGATCTTGTTTATTCTTGCTACTTAATAAATTTGATAAGGACCGTTGGTGTGTGTCAATATCCTCAGAAATCCGGAGCTGGGGCAGAACACCTCATGACTGTCCTTTTGAAGGACAGATACTGAAGCTGAAGGCTTCTGCCATCTAATGAGAAGAGAGAAGACTTGTTGGAAGGGACTCTAATGTTGGGAAAGAGGGAAGGTGAAAGGAGAAGGGGATGGTGGAGGATGAGATGGTTAGATATTGTCATTGACGCAATGAACATAAGATTGGGCAAACTCCTGGAGACAGTGGAGGACAGGCATGCCTTAGAGGATGAACAACAAAGCCCTTAGGTGACATTATTAGGACTTGCAAGACTGTAGTGTTGTCAAAGCAAATATAGGGACATGGATGGGTCTGCTGTTGAGTTGGCTCCTGTATCTGCCCCATTAAAACACTTGGATTAACCTTTTAATCCCATTGGCTCTTTGTAATATGATTAAGAGAGCCAGTCTGGTTAACAGTTAAGGTTCTATCCTAGAAATCAGGAGGCCATGAGTTCTAGTCCCACCTTAGGCCTAAAAGCCAAATAAGTGATGTTGAGCCAATCACCAGAAGACTGTAAATTCTAATCCCTCTTTAGGCATGAAAACAGACTGGGTGACTCAACCCAACCCAGTTTACAGGGGGAAATAGGAGGAAGAAGCATTAGGTATGTTTGCTTCCTTGAGTTATTTATAAAGTGATAAAGGTGCGATTTAAAAAAAAAATCTGACATATAAATCAAGACCTGTGAGAGTGAACTGTTATTATACAGAATGGACTATAGAACATTGTTTCCTTAATTGTAACTGACAATAAATAATGAAGCGTTATTCTTCTGGTTCTCTCCAAAATTGAACTATTCTTAGATATCAATCTGGTCTTCTTTATCTTGGTTTTTTTCCCCTCCCACTTTGTTCAGGCAGTATTGTAGTTTGAGAAAGTTCTGACTTAGATCCTTCATCTGAGTGGTTACAATTAAGCAAACAATGGATTTCGTCATATGTTCCGGTTGAAAGCATACAAGAAATACAGGTAATCCTCGATTTATGACCACAATTGAGCCCAACATTTCTGTGGTTGTGAGACTTTCGTTAAGTGAATTTTGCCCATTTTACAACCTTTCTTGCCTCAGTTGTTAAGTGAATAATTGCAGTTGATAAATTAGTAACCCAGTTGTTAAGTGAATATGTCTTTCCATTGACTTTGCTTGACAGAAGGTCACGAAAGGTAATCCCATGACCCCGGGATACTACAACCGTCATAAAGATGCGTCACTTACTGTGAATTTTGATCACTTAAACACAAGAATGCTGCAACAGTCATAAGTGAGAAAAACAGTCACAAGTCACTTTTTTTCAGTGCCGTTGTAACTTTAAATGAACTGTTGTAAATCGAGGACTACAGTACCTTTATACAAATGGTTTTCATATATCCTCTGTAATATCCAGGAAATGAGTTTGCATGACAAGTTGGGAATTAATGCTATAGTGGAAGTTCCCAAAACCAAAACCACTTGCCAGGGCATTCTTCCACTAATCCAGGTAATAAAATAAGTGGCAAAGAAAGTTTGGAGGGTGAAGGAGATGTTTTAAATCATTCCTGTAGACATTATTGTGCTGTATAGCTTGGTCACCAAGATTCAAGCTTCCTTCAAGGAGGGTTTATAGCCATTTGTTAGTCTTTAAAGTGCCACAAAACACTCCATTTCTCAATCAAGGGGACCATGATGCTTAAAATTTCAAACTGATGAAATATTTATTTCTCTGTATTTTTCTCTAACTATTTCTTCAAATATCTTAGGGCAACTGGTATGAAATTTTTCCTCTATTATTTTTCCTCTTCACAATAGCTTGAGATATAATAACTGGCCTAGGGGTACCAGATGGCTCTCCGATGCTCTTTGCGGCTTATTGGTGTTTGATCCCATTCCTGATTTCTCGCAGAAGAGTGAAAATGTGTTGCATTGGCTATGATTTCTAGATTCTTGAGTAAGGTGAGCAGATTTTAACATTGGTAAAGTGGGACACCATTGACCGGGGGGGGGGGTGTTCTTGATTAAAAAATTGGTTTTGGAGGCACCGGTCTACTCATTTGTTTTTGGAGGCACCAGTCTACTCATTTGTTTTTGGAGGCACTGGTCTATCACCACACTGCCTTTTAACACTGATCAGCTGTAGGGCGGCCCTTTGAAGCCCTGGGGCAAGAGTTTAAACAATTTTTTTCCTTCTAGCCCAGTGGTTCCCAATCTTCCTAATGCCGCGACCCTTTAATACAGTTCCTCATGTTGTGGTGACCCCCAACCGGGATGGGTTCTAAAAATTTTTTACTACCAGTTTTTGGGTGTGGCTTATTTTGTGGGCATGGCTTGGAGGTCATGTGACTGGGTGGGCTTGGCTAGCTGGTCATTTGACCGGGTGGCCATAGCTATGTGTATACTATAGGGACTACTCAGAGGGCTGAAAAAAGGCATTTCTGACAGGTCCTCGCACTTTTGACTGGTCCTCACACTTATGACCATCCTCACATTTATGCCCGTGCAGCATTCTTAACAACCATATGACTCATTTCACAACTGCTTCTCTTCACCATGGTGATAAGATAGGGCAAAAAACATAAAATGTGAGGACAGTCGTAAGTTCGAGGACTGGTCAAAAGTGCGAGGACCAGTCAAAAATAACTTTTTCAGCCCTCTGAGTAGTCCATATGCATAAAAGGATACAGCAATAGAGAGGGATGAAGGAAGGGAAGGGAAATTAGAGTAGGAGTGAGGGTAAGAGAGGGAGGAAGAGAGGAGGAGAAGGAGAAAGGAAGAGGAAGTAGGGAGGAGAAGAAGAGGGGGGAAGAGAAAGTAAGAAGGAAAGAAAAGAGAGAGGTGGTAGGTTTGAGGAGAAAGATTGCTGTACAATAAAAAAGATGAAAGGGAAGAAAACCAACCCCAATCAAATATAAAGATATTAAGATAAAGAATGAATTGTTAAACTTTAAAGAATAAAAGAGAACAAATATGAATAAATAGCAATAATTAGAAACACACATACAAACATACAATGTATTTTCTTTGAACAGAGTATTTGGCCGGTTCACAAATTTAAACAGTGTTTAGTCATTTCAATTAAATTTACAATTTCTATATTTCCTTTTTGCCATATTTATTCCTCATCTATTTTTTAAAAAAAACCAATATTACCCTTCATCCTCATCTCTAATCTTAATCAAATTCAATTTTTCCCTTCTATTCTATATTATACCCCTTCCCATTGTCATCTATTTTTATATCCATCCTCACATTGGTTAATTATGTAATTATGTAATACAGTTGTTTAATACAAATTCAACATTTTAATATAAATCAATTAGTTATATAACTATCTTTTTTGTATATTAATCAATATGAACATGAATATTCCAATTATTTCCATGCAATCCAATTTCTTACAAATTAATTAATTATATTTACCAATAATAATAAACCAAATAATTTCCCCCATATATTCCTCCAAACCACAACTTAACCATTTCTGCTTTTAATACAATATACAATTAATAGTATCTCAATTATTACAATTCCCTAGTTAAATAGAGCTTTTTTTCTTTTGTGTTTTAAAATCTTGAACCTCCTCTTTTGCCCTAAATTTACCATTGTTTGCAGTTTTGCACCTATCTTTTTTGGTGAGGAAAAAGAAAAAGAAATCTCTCTCTGCCTCATTTTGTCACCTTGCAGCAAAGACCCTGCTTTACTTTCAGTTTCGCTTTTTCAGTATAGCTAGAGGGAAAAAACATCTGCTCCAGCGATTTACCTCTTTGCAGCTAGCTAGCAACAGAGCCCTCCTGCAAAACAGCTGAGAACAAATCAGCTGAGAGTCGGGAGGCTGATCAAATCAACTTATGGTAATTAATCTATGCTGAAGCTGAAAGGGGCTGTTTTTTTTATTTTTGCAGGCACCAGTCTATTCATTTGTTTTCTTTTAACACTGATCAGCTGTAGGGCGGCCCTTTGAAGGCCCAGGCAAGAATTTAAACAGTTTTTTTCCCTCTAGCCATCAGCTGGGACTCAGCAATAGATTGGGAGTAGGCAGGGTAAGCGAACGGGGACCAGCGATCCAACAGAGGCAGAGGGTGAGGGTGAGTGAAAACCGTATATTCCCTTCCTGTTCTCTGGCTGTTCCCTAGCTTGTCCTGCATTCTTTCCAAAAATCGGGACTTTTTTAAAACGCCGCGGGACGTGGGACAAATTGTTAAAAATCGGGACTGTCCCGCCAAAAGCGGGACGTCTGGTCACATTGTTCTTGTGGGGGAGGAAAGGTATAAAATGGAAGTTTCATAAATAATATTGAAATATTTCCATTAACTGCCCTTTTCAGCCCTGACCTGAATTTCTACTGTTTAGTTTTCTAGTGCACATATTGTTTACTCATCTTTCCAAGAACTGAATGTCGAAGAGTTATTCATGAGTCAGTTTGCTACGGAGGAAAACAGGAATGGTCACCACCCCAACTTACTTCAGATAGATATAAAAACAAACCCAGTGATTTTCTTTGTTCCTTTTGGAAGGAAGTACAATCTAGAACCATTAATCGGAATTTCTAGGTTCTGAGGGAAGTAGGGATTAAAAATGCTTCTTTGGAGTCATTGCTTAATAGGTAGGTACAGGTGATGTTTGTTCCAGAAGCAAAATTTTACTAAGAGGTGAATATAGGAATCAGGGGCAGGTTTCAAAACCTGTCACTATTGGTTCGCTCGTGAGCGCGCACGCATTTGCGCGCGCACAGATGCAGATGGAGAGTGGGCGGAGCTCCTGCCACCGCTGCTACCGGTTCTCCCGATCCGGCGCGAACCGGTAACAGCCCACCACTGATAGGAATGAAAGGCACATGGCAGACAAAATTAATTTCATCCATTTAATTTTTTTTTTCCTTCCTCTGATTTTAAGAAGAGTTGGTTGCTATGCAACAGAACGAAAATTGCATTTTTTCCCCTCATTCTCTCTCTCTAAAAAAAAATGTGGTTAAGTAAAAATAGTGTGCCCCACCTCTCTAGCAGATAAAAACAAGGCAATGCAGCACAATGGTAATACCTCCCTAGCCTGTCTTGCTGTGGGATTTGAGTGCCCTCATATGGCGTATTAAAGAAGTGCAGGAAATCTGGAATATGATTTGGAGCAGCCATTTCCACCAATCCTTTCCATAGCATAGAACATATGGAATTGGAAGGGATCTTGGAGATCTTCTAGTTCGACTCCAACCACCTGCTTGAGCAAGAGACTCTATAACATTCTGCACAAATGGCTGTTCTCTTCTTAAAACCCTCCAGTGATGCAGCATCTACAACTTCTAAAGGCAAGCTGTTCCACTGGTTAATTGTCCTCACTATTAGGAAGTTTCTCTTTAGCGCTAGGTTGCTTCTCCCCTTGATTAGTTTCCATCCATTGTTTAATGACTTACCCTCTGGTGCATTGCAAAACAAGTTGACCCCCTCTTCTATGTGACAGCCCCTCAAATATTGGAACGTTGCTATCATGTCTCCCTTAGTCCTTTTTTCAGTGGACTAGACATAAACAAGGGACGCGGTGGCTCAGTGGCTAAGTCACTAAGCTTGTCGATCGAAAGGTCGGCAGTTCAGCGGTTCTAATCCCTAGTGCCACGTAACAAGGTGAGCTCCCATTACTTGTCCCAGCTTCTGCCAACCTAGCAGTTCAAAAGCATGTAAAAAATGCAAGTAGAAAAATAGGGACCACCTTTGGTGGGAAGGTAACAGCATTTGGTGTTTAGTCATGCTGGCCACATGACCACAGAGACGTCTTCCGACAGCGCTGGCTCTTCGGCTTTGAAACAGAGATGAGCACCGCCCCCTAGAGTCAGGAATGACTAGTACATATGTGCAAGGGGAACCTGTACCTTTACCTTTAGACATAAACAATTCCTGCAACTGTTCTTCACATGTTTTAGTCTCCCCTGTGGGAAGTCCCCCTCTCCTAGAAGAATGAAATATTTTAGGAAATATTAAAAAGGCAGAATATTATGTTTCCCTAAAGGAGACATGGAGAAACATGCTCTTAAAGACAAAAAGCAGCCCCCAAGTCTTTCTTAATAGCCCACAGCAGATGGCAGTACTTAAAAGACAAAGAGCTTATTGAAAGAGCAAGACAATTATCTAGATAGCTCTATTCATAAGCAAAGCAAATACTGCAGGGAGAAATCAATTCCATTCAAGACAGGATATTTTGAAACTCCTTGTCAGAATGGTAGGATTGGAAAGCAGCCCCTCACCCAAGATCCAACACAGGACAAAAGCCATTAGCCACAATAGGAATTGCCCAGCAGCCTTTCAGAACACAAGACCCTTCATTGCACCACCCCCAGAGCAATCCAAACTTCAAAGTCACAGAAACCTGGGAGCTCAGATAAACACTAAGCCAGAGTTGACCAGATTAGCTCAGACAAACACCTGGGATCTACATTTTCTTTTTTGCTTATAGAGCCAGCTATGACCCCTACATAACCCCTACATGACCCCCATAGTACTCTGACAACAGCCAATAGAATATTAAGGGACATGTTCTTGCACAGGAACAGGAAGCTCAAATTACAAAGCCCAAATAAGGTATAAAAACCACCCACTCTCAATTCCATTTTGTCAGCTGCCCAGAATTACATGTGATTGATGGTTCTGCTTCATCAATAAACCTCTCTTTCCAATCAGCCTCCATGTTGTTCCCAGCATCTTTCTCCTAGCTTGGAACTGAACCAGATGGATATTTCTTCCAACTCCCCTAATCATATCCTAAGCCTCACATATGGAAAGAATTTGGGACTAGAAATTAAAGGCGTGGCAGAATAGAATGCAGATCTCTTTCACTCCTGATCTAAAATTTAGGTAAGGTGTGGAGGATTTGTATCTGCAGAAGTGTCCCTGTTGTCTTTGGGAACCACAGCTCACAAATATCTCACCCAGTAGGATTGATGTATTTGGATGGACATGCCTAGTTTTACCTATATAACTGAGATAGACACAATAGAAGAAAGTTAAGGGCCTGTCTCCATTTGGTTCCTGTGGTGGACTTGTCTCTAAGGTCCCTCCTTTTGGCTGGAAATAATTTCAGAGATGACCATGCAGAAAATACAGTTGTGTCCAGAATTGGCTCTGTGATTTAGATTTAAATCAGAATTTAATAACTACTGTTTGGCCAAATATTGAAAAAATAAAAAGATGGCCACACCCACCCAGTCACATTACACCCCTCTCACCAAGCCACGTCCACAGAAATGGTAGTAACCAATTTTACATTTCACCACTGCACCAAAGGATTAATGTGGTTACACAACACGTAATTAAACTTCGAAATTGGCTATCCCGAGATTTGGGGCTGGCCACGAACCTGGCTGGCTCCAAAAAAGGTTAGATATAATTCATAGAAGCCATGGGGATCAATGGGTATGAGCCCCAATGGCATGATGGCTGCCTCTGAAGGCCATCTACTGGGAGACAGATGGACTTCCTTGTTCAGTTAGCCGGCTTCTGTGAGAACAAACTGCTGGACTACATGGCCCAGCAAGGCACTGCTAATGCTCTTATGAGATGGCCTTGTAGAAGGAATTTGTCAGGTAAACACCAGCTAAGTCCTGAGACAAAGGAAAGGTTGAGAAAGAAGCTCAAGAGTGCTCTGCCTTGATTCTCTTTGGTATTCTAGGGGGAAGACAGCATTTTTGTCAGGCTTTCAAATTTCTGTTATTATACCCTTAATAGGAAAGAAGAACTCCAGAGATTCTTACAGTGTCTGTTTCCTAACCTGGCTTCCCTTGAAGAACTGACACTAAATCATATTATTTAAGTACCGTACAGCTAATCTTAAATACCACATTTTAAAAACCAGGTGTCCTGATTTTATTTTCTGTATAAATCAAGGCAGTTGCAACAAGTTCCTTGTGATACCTATTTTCAAGATGGGAGGCTATATAAAATGTTGCAAATAAGCATTTACACACTTTGTAAAAAGATGAAGGAAATCTTTGAGGGATATTATAGATTATTTCTTACTGTTTAATGGCAAAGTTAAAGACCCATATATGGATACTATTTAATGTTTCTTTACACTCTTGGTGACATTTGTATCTGAATTTAATAGTACATTTTGTATGTAAAATATTTAAAACTTAATTCTAAGGGTTTCTGTTGTCTCTTTGGTGAAAGAAATAGACTATGAACATAGCCTCTGGTAAAAGTAACAGTGATGTCATGTATGATCATATATAGGTCACTGGCATCCTTCAGTTTCAAGAGACTATGGTATCATACTCTGGAAAGAGGTCCTAAAACAGCATCTGGTGTGACTAAAAACGCCAATCCAAGAGTGGCAATCCCTTCCATACTGAGGGCAGATACATTGTCCCCTGCCCAGCCCCCATATACATCATCATATATAGGTAGTCCTTGACTTATAATGGAGCCTTGACTTATGACAGTTCACAGTGACAATTCAAAGTTACAGCAGCACTGAAAAAGTGAGTTATGAACATTTTTTACACTTATGACTGTTGCAGCAACCCTATAGTCACATGATTTACATTAGGATGCTTGACAACTGGCTCACATTTATGATGGTTGTTGTGTTCTGGGGTCATGTGATCACCTTTTGCAACCTTCTGACAAGCAAAGTCAGTGAGGAAACCAGATTCACTTAACAACCGTGGTTCTAATTTAACAACTGCAGTGATTCAAATGTGGCAAGAAGGGTCGTAAAATGGGGCAAAACTCACTTAACAAATTTCCACTTTTCAACATAAATTTTGGGCTCAATTATGGTCATAACTTGAGAATTATCTTTAGTAAGTCTTGAAAATCATAAAGCAAGTCACCCATGTGGTCGATTTGATTTTATGAATTTTTCTTACAGTTGTTAAGTGAATGCCACAGTCATGAAGCAAATCCATTGCTTGCTGTGGGGCATTTTTGCCAAAACCAGAAGTAAATGCTGGGTTTTGGCAAAAATGGCTTAACTCACAGACATGGGACTACAGGGTATTACAAATGGCCATAAACAAGGGCCTTGGTAGTACAGAGGTTTAAGGCACCCTGTTATTAAGCTGGTTATTAAGACCAGCTGCCTGCAATTACTGCAGGGTTCAAATCTCGCCAAGGCTCAAGGTTGACTCAGCCTTCCATCCTTTCTAAGGTAGGTGAAATGAGGACCCAGTTTGTGGGGGCAATAAGCTGACTTTGTATAAATATACAAAAGGATGAAGGCTATTGCTTAACGCATTGTAAGCCGCCCTGAGTCTCCGGAGAAGGGCGGCATATAAATCAATTTTTTTAAAAAAATGTGTATTGTTGTCAAAAACCAAAATGTGGTTATGTGACCATGGGAAGGGATGGCTGGCAGAACGTTGAAAGTGGTTGTTAAGTACCTTTTGAGGGTTCTGTCCTAACTCTGAATGGTCATCAAGTGACCAGTCACAAGTCAATGACTATCTGTGATAACGAACATAACATCATTTGTGTCAACCTGAGATACTCAATCACCAAAGTCATAGATGCTAAAAGTACTTTTATTTTTACAGGTTTTCAGTAACAGAATCTTGCAATGTGCTTCCACCTTTCCTGCCTTTATCCTGAAGATCAACTCTGAAATGCTTTCTCAAATGATATTTATGCTTTGGGCTCGGATGTCTTTTTTCTGACCATTGTCGTGCCTGTAGCCTTTCCTCACAGTCCACTTTCTCTGTCCACTCTCTCTCTTTTTTTTTTAATTGAAAAGTTTTTTAAATTTTTTACAAACATTTCCCCTTCCTCCTCCCTCCTCCCCTTCCAACCCTCCCCTTCCCCCCCTCCCCCCCACTTCCCAGAGCAAAATACAGGGTATAACATTTGACAATCATAAGCTAACATAAGCTAATTATCTATAGCCTCTATCCCCCTCTTGAACTTTTAACTCCCCTTTTACTAAAGTACTTTAAGTACTTTATAAAATCTCTGTAATCATTCATAAGCTATTTGAAATTTTTTAGTCTGATATTTGCCTTGAATATAATCAATCGATCTCTTCCATTCTAACATATATTTCTCATTTGAGCAGTCCTTTAAATATGCCGAAATTTTCGCCATTTCTGCTAAATTTACTATTTTTAATGTCCATTCTTGAATAGTAGGTAAATCTTCCTTCTTCCAGTACAGCGCCACCAAAAGTCTTGCTGCAGTTATTAAGTTCAGAATCAAATTAGTCTCTATAGCCCTACAATCTGTAATTATACCTAACAAAAACACTCCGTCTACTCTCATCAGCCATTTCCATATGTGCAGGTGAAACAGATGAGAAATGGGCAGTGGCCATCAGAACGGTCCTCTTTGAGCATCCAAGCCCTTCAAACAAGGAATTGATACTCCCTTCCCTCTTAAGCAATTGCAAGAGACTTATCCTTATTAATTCAGAGTTAGCGGAAATCTTATTTACTTGCATCTGATTCAGACAGTCATGGTTTTCAGGATTGCTGTGAAATCAAGAATATGATAGAATATCTTATTCTTCATACATTCATTCTTTTTATGAATGGTTCTGTCTCCCACTCATCTCTTTCAAAATAATTTTTTGTTGGTGTGTGTGCATGCATGCGTGTGCATTTCTACCTCTAGATTAGGACAGTGCTTGTGTCTTTCCTAAATACTGAAGGATGAAATAGACCCACCGATGAGAACAGAATTAAGGAGAACTTCCATATTCTTCACCAGTTTACTTTTGATTACAACATTTCAATCAATCAGAATAGAGCTGGAAGGGAACCTGGAGGTTTAATAGTCCAACCCCCTGCTTAATCAGGAGACCCTATACAATTTGAGAAAATAGCTGTCCAGTCTCTTCTTAAAAACCTCCAGTAATGAAGCATCCACAGCTTCTGAAGATAAGCTGTTCCACTCAGTGGTGGGTTTCAAAATTTTTTAGTACCAGTTCTGTGGGTGTGGTTTGGTGGGCGTGGCAGGGGAAGGATACTGTAAAATCTCCATTTCCTCCTGATCAGCTGGGACTCGGGAGGCAGAGAATAGATGGGGGTGGGACCAGTCAGAGTTTTTACTCCCGGTTCTCCAAACTACTCAAAATTTCTGCTACCAGTTCTCCAGAATTGGCCAGAACCTGCTGAAACCCACTCCTGGTTCCATTAGTTAACTCTTCTCACTGTTATGAAGTTTCTCCTTAATTCCAGGTTGCTTCTCTCCTTGATCAGTTTACATCCATTGTTTCTTGTCTTGTCTTCTGGTGCTTTGGAAAATAAATTGACCCCTCTTTTCTGTGGCAGCCCCAAATACTGGAATACTGCTATCATGTCACCCCTAGGCCTTCTTTTCTCTAGACTAGCCATACCCAATTCCTGCATATGTTCTCTGCACTTTTTCCAAAGTCTCAACATTTTTTTGTAATGTGACCAAAACTGGATGCAGTATTCCAGGTGTGCTCTTACTAAGGATTTATAAAGTGGTACTAATACTGCACTTCATGTGATTTTGACTCTATGCTTTATACAACCAAGGATTGCATTAGTTTTTTTGGCTGCTGCCACACAATTTTCAGAACAGGTAAAATATGAAATTATAGCCATCATTGTTGAAAGAGAGAATGCTGGGCTATATAAAGCGGTATTTTAATAGTTTTTTGTGTTGTGTAATGGGATGGTATAATTGTAAGAAGTCCAACAGGATTTACAAATGACAAATGTAAGTTAATCTTTAACTAGAATAAGGTTATTCTTTGTCCAGAAGAGGGAGACATTGAGAAAAAAAATATGGTTTTGAGGAAAGAGCTTAAGTGGCTGAAATAGGTCATTAGGCCTTCATACAGCTTCTATTGCATGCCTCAGAAACAAATCCTTCTGCTGACCACACAAGGTGTAGAAAGCTACCTACTTACCCCCTCTCAATTTCTCCTCTATGTTCCTCTAGTTATATTGTACAGCAACTTAATCTTCTGGGATTGGAAGTGTTACACCCTTTGAAGGCATACTGGATTGGGGTTAAAATTGGAATGAATCAATAAAATTCTAGAAAATGCATAGAAAAATCGTGGTGTACTGCATTGAGTTCCAGGTTAATTTGGTAGTGTAGGAACCCCCCCCCAAGATTAAAATATTCTTTATTCTTAATATTAAAAAGAGGCAGAAGATAATATTTCCTCTAAAGGAGAAACTGATAAAATTTTTAACAAAGGCAGAAAGGATCCCCAGTCTTTCTGCCATAGGAAAACAGCCTCAAGCAGAAGCTTGGTCTTTAGGAATGGAGATTTTGTATCCTTTCAGAAAGACTGGGCCAATCTATTCATAAGCAAAGAGACTCCAAATAAGCAACACAATAGGCAAGCCAAAGATGACAAGATTAGCTCAGAAAAACACCTAGGACAGTGATGGCTAACCTTTTTGCCATTGCGTGCCAAAAGTCAGGGGAGGGGGGGGTCGCATGTGCGCGTGCCTGCACCCATAATTCTATGCACCCCGTGCATGCGCATGCAACCCCCCTACTCTCCCCCCGCTTTTGGTATGGTGGGCCCAGTAAGCTGGTTTTTTGCTCTCGCCAGGCTCCAGAGCCCCTGTAGGAGCCTGGGGAGGGGGAAAACGGCCTTCCCCACTCTCCCCTGAGGCCCTCTGGAGGCCAGAAGTGGCCTGTTTCCCTACTTCCAGGTGGCCCAGAAGGCCCGAAAATCAGATGGCTGATGTGTGCATGCACACCACAGCTGAGCTCACGTGCCCACCGATATGGCTCTGCGTGCCACCTGTGGCACACGTGCCATAGGTTCACCATCACAGACCTAGGATTTGCATTTCCCCTTTTGCCTGTAGAGCCAATCATGACCCCTACATGACCCCATAGGAATCTGGCAATAGCCATTAAAATATTAAAGGTCACATTCTTACGAAGGAACAGGCATCTCAATCACAAAGCCCCAAAGAATGTATAAAAGCCCACCTACACTCAACCCCATTTTATCAACCACCTCAGAAACATGCTGCTGGCTACCAAATAAACAGAGACTTCATTTCCTGCAGCCTGCCTCCATTTTATTTCCAGCATCTTTCTCCCAGCTTCAAATTGGACTGGATTTTTCTTCCAACAGTAGGAATTTGGACTGAAGGCAGCATCCGTTTGGAATAAGAATTGCTTCCATAAGCCAGTACAGTGAATCTACTTTCCCTCCAGCTACTTGTGGCCTTCGACTTCTGTTATTCCTCACCATTAGCCATCGGAAAGGAAAAGTGCTCCAACCACAGAGGGATGGTTTTGAAGAACACCCTTTAAAATATGTGAAAGCTTCCCACAGGGCATCAATGTTCTTATAACTGTGCTCAGCAATTATCAGCAAGGAATCAAGGATAAAGATGATGACTAAACTGGATGACTAAATTGATTTAATGCAGTTGCCAAAGAAGCTCTAAAAACAATGATCAGCTATTGCAGAATCTAGGACTAAACCTATATTTGGACCAGAGTTTAAATTGTATGCCCTTTTTTCCTGCCCTTAGTTCGTTTATCACCCTGGGGTATGAAAAGGACGTGCACTGTGTTTTGATAAGGACGTTTTGCTTTCAGCTGTGCTGGCTATAGCCTGCTCCAAAGGAAGCCTAAATACAATTAATCCATAATAATCCTCTTCCTTTAGCAAATTATTTTTACTTTCAGGAAATTAGTTCATTTGGGCTTCTGAGCTGTATTAAGAATCCCCTTACCCATCCCACAGCTGGGGAATGAACCCTGATAACTATGGAAATCTGCCTTCAAACTAATATTCTGGGGAAAGGTAGTTAAATGCCAGATTGTGATTTAATTTCTCCCTAGGCTTAGAGGCAATAATTCCCTCTCAATAAGAATTTTGAACATATTGCAAGAATGTATTGCCAATTTGGTCTAGTGGTTAAGGTGCTGGTTTAGGAATTAGACCATGAATTCTAGATTAGATTAACAGAGTTGGAAGGGACCTTACAGGCCATCTAGTCCAGCCCCTCACCCAAGCAGAGACCCTACATCATTTCCAACAAATGGCAGTCCAATCTCTTCTTGAAAGCTTCCAATGATGACGCACCCATGTCTGAAATCAAGCTGTTCCATTGGTTGATTGTTCTCACTGTCAGAAAATTTCTCCTTATTTCTAAGTTGAATCTCTCCTTGTTCAGTTTCCATCTATTATTCCTTGTCTGGCCTTCAAGTGCCTTGGAAAATAGCTTGACCCCTTCCTCTCTGTGGCAGCCCCTCAAATATTAAAATATTGCTATCATGTCTACCCTGGTCCTTCTCTTCACTAGAGTAACCATGATCAGTTCCTGTAACCATTCATCATATGTTTTACTCTCCAGTCCCCTAATCATCCTGGTTGCTCTTCTCTGCACTTTATAGAGTCTCAACAACTTTCTTATAGTGTGGTGACCAAAACTGGATGCAGTACTCTAGGTGTGGTCTTACTACTCTATTTCCCCCAAAATAAGACATCCCCTGATAATAAGCCCAATCGGGCTTTTGAGTGCATGGCAATACAGCCAAGCGCTTATTTCAGGGTTAAAAAAATATAAGACAGGGTCTTATTTTCAGGGAAACATGGTAATGCTTTACAGAGTGGTATTAGTACCTCACTTGATCTTGATTGTATCCCTCTGTTAATGCAGTTTAGGATTGCATTGGCTTTTTTGGCTGCCGCTGCACACTGCTGGCTGATATTTAGCTAGTTATCCACTAAGACTCCAAGATCCCTCTCACAGTTACTGCTATAAGTCTGGTTTCACCCAATCTATAGGTGTACTTTTGGTTTTTCTTGCCTAAGTGTTAAAACTTTACTTTTCTCTACGTTGAATTTCATTTTGTTAGATAGGGCCCAGTGTTCAAGTATGTCAAGATCCATCTGGATATTGAGCCTATTTTCTAGGGCAAGGGTGTCAAACACGTGTCATCACGGCAGTGTCACGTGATGTATTGGGACTTTTTTCCGGTTTGCTAAACCAAGTGAGGGTGGGGTCAGCACGTGATGCATCCGACCCGCGGGCCATGAGTTTGACACCCCTGTTCTAATGTGTTAGCTATTCCTGCCATCTGGAAATTTGTTAAGTTCCCCTTCTATTCCCTCAACTAAGTCGTTTATGAAGATATTGAGGAGTACTGGGCCTAAGACGGAACCTTGTAGTACCCCTCTGCTTACTTCCCTCCATGAAGACATAGACCCATTAAGGACTACCCCTTGGGTATGGTTCTAGTGCCGTCTTAGGCATGAAAGCCACCTGGATGACTTTGGGCCAATCACCAGGAGACCATGACTTCTAGTCCCACATTAGGCATGAAAGCCAGCTGGGTGACTTTGGGCCAGTCATTTTCAACCTATCTCACAGGGTTGTTGTTGCGGGGAAAATAGGAGGAAGGAGGAGCAAAAAAGGTATCCTCGCTGCCTTATTTATAAAAGATAATAAAGGTAGGATAAAAATCTAATAAATTAGAGAAAAAACCCAACGTATGGCTAGCGAAACTTACAAATCCTGATTTTCTGGTTTTGTACCATTGCTCACAGGATGTCTTGAATGTTTCAGATTGATTGGATAGAAATAAAACATCCAAGCCTTAGCTTTAATTAGCTAAGCTGGCAACCGCCCAAGGAATTTATATTGTCTCCCTTGCTCTAGTCTACCAACGACCCTCCTGTAGAAGGAAGAAAAAAAAAACCCACCTCCATCACTTCAATGCTTTTATTTATATAATACATACACACATACACGCACACAGGTACTGTACACGCCTAACGTTTCCCTTCTCCCTCGCAATGTACATTTCCCCTCTGTATTTCTCTTAATACAGACTCTCTTTGGACAACAGAGCCAGCCGTAGTCCTCCCCCCACCCCAGTCCCTACTTGCACACGGTCCCTGGCCCAACGGTGTTCCGGAGCTCCCATCTTTGGGCCACAGGAAGTTAACATGTCTGAGCTGTGGGTGTGTGTCTCTGGCAGGAGCACCACCTCCTCCTTCACAACTCAGGTGCCCCTGGAGGTGCCTGGGATGGCAATCCAATGGTTGAGAAGGTAGAGGCAGGCTTGGTGGAAATTCGACATTTCTTAGGCTCCACCCCCTACATATAGTTGTCCAAAGATGATGGTTGGCTTTCAATCCCAACCATTGTCCTTAATCATGTGGTTCAGTTCAATTATGAATTTGCCCTCTTTGTATTTCTGGCTAGTCTCGAAGGCCTGCTCCTGTAGAAGAAGAAGAAGAAAGAAGAGAAAGGAACGATACGGGTGGAAGCCAGCTATTAGAGGTGCAATTGTTTTAGGGAGGGAGAGGAAGAGAAGGGCACAAAGCAGGAGACTCACATATTTCCATCCAAGGGTGGTCTTGCAGTTTTCACAGTATATGTCAGCTACAGCATGCAGGCCCGTCAGCAGAACACGTTCCTCTGCTGGGCCACATCCAACATTCACTCTGTATGGAGCCAAAAGATAACACAATGTCACCTTAGTTTTAACAGGGCCCATCCATCCCAGTCTGTTTTCCTAGTACGAGTTCTACTTCGCCTGGAAATCACTGGAAGACAATGGAAATCAATCAAGGGATGAAATGAAATCCCTGGAATTGTTCTTAGGAGCTTGACCCATTGCTGCCAGAACAATGGTTCTATTCCCTTTGTGGGTGCTTGACAAAGCTCAGGTTGGTTCGGGGGAAAAGGTGGGATTTGATTTCCCCAGTTCTGTTAGGTTGGTTTGGAAGCACACCAGGATAAGAACAAGCCCAAAACTTTCTCACAAACTGGATATGAAGACGGAGACAATTCTGGGATTTGGATTGTGTCCAGCTTCAGAGTCACAACTCCCAATGAGAGAGGTCAGCCCACAACCCCCATGTGGAAAAGAGGGCCAGGGTTTCTCTGTCTTGCGGTCTACCAAGGTCTTTTGAAATACAGTGCCACAGAGATAGGCTGGAGCTGGGAAGGAAAGAGACCATAAATAGTTTCTAACCTTATGGTGAAAGTCAATTGTGCAATGCACAGTCAGAAACAAGGGCCTGCCTATCAGGAGAGGGTCAACCAGGCTAACCTCCAGGCTGTGGCTCTGCTATCAAAATAGCAAAAACTTATGAATACTTAGTTGTTTCTGTAACTTACTCGCAGAATTCATTCATTCCTATGCAATCACTGGGAAATAACCTTCTTAAATGTGGTGTGAGTTTCAGTTTGGAACGATGTACCAATCAATACTAGTACGATGTGCCAATCAATACTAGTACGGAAGTATTTTAAGTTTGCTTTGAAGGCCTCCTATATCTTTGAATTTTATCTAAATGCCCCACATTCCTGCTGGATTGACTGTTTTGGGAAAAGGGAGATTAGCCTATTAGGTTATCTTTTTAATGAAACCTACTCCCACCTTCTCTCATTCTACTATCTTAATTGCTTCTGCTTTCCTCTGTTTCAGCTAAGGTCCAATGAAAATGAGAGATTGTCTCTTCTGCTGATCCTTCAAGCTACAGATGCCTCAAAGGTGGTAGAGGAAGATCTTCAGTGTGAGATCTTTTCTTTCAGATAGGTGGCTAGATTTTTCTCAAGAGTGGATTATTTGGTTGAATGAAGTCCTCTCTGCTGTGGATACAAGTGCTGACTACTTATTACCTCTTTATTACGGTCACAGACTAACAAATAAAAGCACTGAAACAACAATAATAGTAAAAAATAAGACAGACAGAATAATTGGTAGTGGATTAACAGTGGGCAGCTAAAGTTAGCCTAATTTTACATGCAGCATAGCAGAATCTGGCCACGTTCAGAGAAACTACTTCATACCGATCTGATAACAGTAGCTGCACATAAAAAAGATCAGTATTTCTCCCAGTGGTGGGTTCCTCCCGGTTCGATCCGGTTCAGCCGAGCCAGTAGCGGTGACGATATGATGTCACGAACTGGTTCTCCCCCCCGCCCTCCCACCCCCCCACCCACGTTATTCTTACCTTTTATTTGGTCCCACCCCCAATCTATTGCTGCCTCCTGAATCACAGCTGATGACTAGAGGGAAAAAAACTGCTTAAACTCTTGCCGCGGGGCTTCAAAGGGCCGTCCTACAGCTGATCAGTGTTAAAAGCAAACAAATGAGTCGGGTCGTAAGTGCAAGGACTGGTTGTAAGTGCGAGGACCTTCCAGAAATGACTCTGACCAGCTAGCCACGCCCACCTAGACACATGACCTCCAAGCCACACCCACAAAATAAGCCACACCCACAGAACCAGTAGTAAAAATATTTAGAACCCACCCCTGATTTCTCCAATACTTTATCGGCTAAAGTGTTATGAATTGAGTCTGTGACTCCTTATAGAAGATGCAGTATAGCAGGACAAGAGGAGTTACCAGTTCAGTCGGCATTCATAGAATTAGGATGCAGCAGGGACCTGCTGCTCTTCTGATGATAAACTAAAACTCCCATCTCATGTATCCTGGCCTCAGATGATGCCACTGAACACTGGGGTCCCCAACCCCTGGGGTCACGGTCTACTACCATGCCATGGCCTATTCGGAATTGGGCCGTGCGAGTCGCTGGCCGGAGTGTGCATATGCAGCTCAACTTTTATAAGTGGTGGGCCACTAGGCCCTTGCGCTTGTGTGTGCCACCCACCACTTGTGCCAAAAGCTGCATGCATGCATGTGCCAGGCCCACCACTCACGTGGCCCAGTTCCCTTCTTCCCCTCCAGATGGGCGGCCAAGCCACAAAAATTGGGGGCCACCAACTTAACATAGCTAAAGGTCCTATGAGAGGGTAAACCTGAGTGCAGCATATACTGTATTTTTTGCACTATAAGATGCACCCCTCACCCCCCAAAAAATGAGTGAAAATGTCTCTGCATCTTATGGAGCGAATATTGCCTATTGCAATATTGCAAAGGCTCCAGTGTTCCCCAGTGGAGGCAGCAGACACAGATGAGGCAGCAATAGTGCTGTTTCTGGTCAGCCAGCCCGCTGATTGGCGGGGTTACAGGAGGCCGGGATCCAGCTGTTGCTCAGCTGACCGGTGGTGGGTACAACAGAGCGGAGCCCTGACGAGCCACATGCTGGGGCTGGGAGGCAGAGGCAGATTTTTTGTTTTCTTGTTTTCCTCCCCACAACCTAGGTGCGTCTTATGGTCCGGAGTGTCTTAAGAGTGCAAAAAATATGTTTTTTTTTTCCTTCCAAAATATGCTCCTCTTTTGTGATACTCACACAGAGTTGAAGAGATATGCCCGTCCTTGGCTTCCTTGAAAAGACTGTAACAAAAAGGGCATAGATCAAAAACAAAATACTTTCCTGCCCCTATTAAAACAAATGCCTCCAACCAATCTTGAATACTTCCCAGAATGATTTCTCCTCCTTGCCACTCTGTCTCCCTCGTCGCTCCCCCATCCAACCTTGGGAACCCAAATCTCAGGAACAGCCTTCAGCCTGTGGTCAGCTGCTTATCATCTTCTGGAGACTTTGGTTCTAGACCAGCTACTTATCTTCCCCTCCCGCTTGGCTGATGGCAAGCAGCCAGAGGTTCTCTTCCCCATTTCCTTGTTTATTCTCTAGTTTGCTTTCAAACCCATGAAACTGAATTTAATGATTAATCAGCAGCAGCTGAGACCTGTTGCCCTTGTAAGCTCTTGAGAACCAGGGTGGAGGTGGAAGACAAGCCTAGGCAGGCATCTCTGAAAGAACTCATTGCCCTCCATAACACCCCCCTACTGCCCTTCTCCTCGTCCCTTTCCTTCTTCTAGTCCCAAATAAGCGTCTTTTACTGCTCAGAAATTCTGCAGCATCAGTAAGGTGGCTCTGGAAAGAGACATGACACTGCAGTTGGTGGCTGCTGCTTGGAAGGCCCCCTCTCCACCTTCTTTGCCTGTTTTTAACTGCATTACTTCCAGAGGAGAAAGCTTCCAGATTTAAATTGTGGTTTGCTTAGGAGGTGGTGATTTCTCCAACAAACCATGCCTGCCAGAGTTTGACTTGCTTAATCTATATTAATTTATAATCCACACTCCTAGGCCTTGTATTTAACTTACAACATTAATATTGCTACATCAGGGTAAAAATGTTTAAGACATTCTTTGACCCTGACCCTGAAATGACTTACAGGTAGTCCTCGTCTTATGACCACAATTGGGACTAGTGAATTACTGTGGCTGTTAAGCGAATCTGGCTTCCCTCATTGACTATGCTTGTCAAAAGCCACCTGGGAAGGCTGCAAATCATATGACCTGGGACGCTGCAACCATCGTAAATACATGCTAGTTGTCAAGCACTCCAATTTTTACCACGTGACCATGGAGATGCTGCAGCCATTGTAACCGCAGTTGTAAGTCACTTTTTCAGTGCTGTTGTAACTTCAAATGGTCCCTAAACGAATGGTTGTTAAGTTGAGGACTACCTGTACTTACTTGTGGCAGAACTGACAAATTTTAAAGGAACACAGAAAATTCACAGTAGTCATCTTACACTGAGATATAAGATAAGAAAATATGGCTGTCCTTTCTTTATTGCCTTTCTGTATTTACATTCTCCTTTGGTAATAAAGTGCTTTATATTTTTCTTTCTTTTTTTAAAAAAAATAAGCTAACGAAGACACAGCGGCCCCTTTTCCTTGGATGCTGTGATCTTCTCTAGAGGAGTGCAGCAGGCATACCCCATTCCCCTTTTTGTACCTTGGAGATGAGGTCGTCGTGATTAGCCAGGTGGGCCCGGCAATGCACGCAACTGTAGCGACGGTGACAGTTGTCCAGATAGGCCTGAAAAGTTTTGGGCTTGGACAGCCTCACCATTGTGGTCAGAGTCACACCTGGAGAAAAGGTGCAGGAGAGTTCTGGAGAGCTAAACAGCTCGCTGGAGTGGGGCAGATGAAAGCCCTAAAAAAGAGGAAGAGGCAAGAGGTGGATCACCAACCTATAGAGAACCTGCCAGAAGTGATCGTTTACAGACCTAGAGTCAGAATGCCAAGATTTTGTTTCTTAGCTCTGGGAACTGGCCAGGTTCTGTGTAACCAGTTTGGTATCTAAATAAAAACAATACCACGTGCTTTCCCTCCCTCCCTCCCTCAGCAGCTTCTTGGAGACTCAGCCTGTAATTAACCCCAGGATATAGGTCACAGCTGATCATCCTGTGATGAAAGAAAACTACCGTAGAATAACGCTCAAAGACCTTAACTTTCCAAGCCACCCTTCCAATTAATTCAGGTTAGGTTTTCCTAGTACCTCTCCAAACCCCTCGCTGTAAACCCTCGGCTTTTCTTATAAAACCAGACATTTAGCTTTTTGTTTTCTTTATTCTATCAGACTGTGGACATAACTGTCAAGTATTATAATATACCCCACATACCCCAAACCTATGACCAGTTTTCACTTTTGCAGCATGGGCCTTTGCATGGAGATATATTTTTTTAACTCCACCTTCATTATTTTTATAAATAGCCCAAGACCTCACGGTATATCTGGACTCATAACATTTTTGTTTATTTGCATCCCATCTCTATTACTATTACAAATAACTCAAGGCAGCAAACATATCCAACATACCTTCCTCCCCCTATTCCTCTAACAACAACCCTGTGAGGTTAGTTGGGCTAAGAAACAGGGACTGGCCCAGAGTCACCTGGCTGGTTTTCATGCCTAAGGTGGGACTAGAACTCACAGTCTCCTGGTTTTTAGCCTGGTTCCTTTACCACTAGACCAAACTAGCAACTGCCATCTGCTTTGGTTGAGATGCAAGGGAAGATCAAGTCAGAAAGCAGCAAAGTCTAGAAAGCATACTTGGTGGTGACAGACATCAACAGCTTGTCACAAAATAGCAGGCAGTATTCAGAGTTGTGAAATGATGAAGGGATCTTCACTAAGTCAGGAAGAGGGCAGAAGGAATCTAGAGGAATTATGTTACATGATGCCCAGAGATGGGGGAGGAAGGAAGAGCTTCAGAGAAACATAACAAAGAGCTTTAAGAATCGTGTGGCACTAATGGTGACCACTTAAGTGAAGTCAAGGCAGAGGAAATAGAGACATACCTGTAGTTTAAGGCACAACTTGAGACAAGACAGCTGGCTGCAGAAGAATGGGGTAGGACACAAAGCAGCCCCGAGGATGAGAGAAGAGGGAGGAGCAGAGCGGAGGGATTTCTAGAAAATACAGTGGGCTAAACCAATCAGCTGGAGATGAATTTGATGGGAGGCAGGCAAGAGGAGAATCTTTGCAAGGAAGGATGGAGGCTTGGTTTTCAAAGGAGGTGGGTGGAGTGGTTGCCTGGAACCTCACAGTGGAGGAGGAGAAAGGTGCTTCTTTGAAAGGGAAGTAAACCATCAGGTTGGGCAGGCAAGGAAATGCTGATCTGGGAAAAATGTTGGCAGAGACTCCATACATTTTCCCTGGAAACTGGATTTGTGTTTTGTTTTTGTTTTTGTTTTTTTGAAGAAGAAGGTCTTAGCATTTGGGAGAACTTAAAGATTTTCCTCTTTTTCTCTCTTCAGGCACGCTTTAAAGCAAGCTATGACTAGATATCCACCTTACGTCCACCTTATGTCACCGTGGCATAGGGAGTCCCCCCCCACATCATTTTTAATTTCTCCCTAATTTCTCTAAGGATTTACAGTGAATTATTGGTAGGATAATGACAGAGAGGAATATAACAAGGGATGAAAATGAACACAGAGTAGCTAGAGAGGAGAAATAAAGGAAGAAGTAAAAGGAAGGAAACAAAGAAGAAAGTTTTTTTTAAAAAAAATAGTTCCGTTTTTTAAAAAGAATGTTTATACTCTTGAAAAAGATTTTTTTTAAAAAAACAATAACATTGCTTTATTCGCTCTCAACCTTTGTACCTTATAAAAATGCCAACAAAGTTCCCAAGGAACTATAACAAAAATATTGTTCTTCTTAATAAATGGCATAATATTGGTAGGATAATGACAGAGAGAAATATAACAAGGGATGAACATGGGAAATAGCTCGACAAAAGAAATAAGAAGTAAAAGGAAGGAACCAAAGTTTTTTTTAAAAAAATGCACTTCCTTTTTTAAAAAAAATATTTGTTTATAATCTTGAAAAATATATTTTTTAAAAAAATGTCATTGCATTATTCACTCTCAGCCCTTATAAAAATGCCATCAAAGTTCCCAAGGAACTGTAACAAAAATATTGTTGTTCTTAATAAATAGCATAATATTTGCCAGTAACAGTTGCAACTGAGATTCTCTTCTAAACAATATCCAAGACAGTCTCAAGAGACAACAGAAACATACTAGCCATAACTAATATGGCTTGTTTACCAGCAATTTATTAATTATTTTTCTACTGGATGTGGACAGGAAATACATATATGTTTTTGTCTGAACACCAAATGAACCAGAGCATACAAGTCAAATACTACCTTTTGCACATTTATTTCAGAAGGCAATAAGGCTTTTCTTTTATAATGATAAGGAAAATATATACCAGGTATGAGGAGGGATTTTCTTAAGCTGATTTGTTTTATATGTGAGCTCTATAAATAAGCATTCAGCTTATCTCTTGTTTTGATAATGGAAAAGATGACTATTGTCATGTTATATGGTGCACTAAGAACAATATACTTATTTGTTTATATATAGCAATTTGACTCTGGTATAGCAAGTAAGAAGTAAACATGGGCATGATATGATATTGAAATGATATGAACCTCAGGGAAATAAAGTGAATCTGATATATCAAATATATAAAAACAGACTGAAAAATAAGGCTGTTGGGGACCCTTTAGTAAGAGAGAAATGGGAATAGAGAAAAAGATGAGACAAGATGAAGTATCTTGGTTTCCTTTTATTATAACAATCATGTGCACTTTATATTTACTTATTTTTATAACTAGGAAGCTTGAAATATACATGTAGAAGAAGAGGACGTGGATATAGAGGGTGGAACAGTTGATGGTAGGGCTGGTGGGATGATAGTCATAAACTGAAAATTTGTGTTTGTGTTCTGTGTCTGAGGTAAATAGCAACATTTTAACTTCAGAAAGGGACAGCTGTTGAGTAATAGGCCAAATTTCATATTTCCATATAAATTGTAGGGCCACTCATGCAAACATTTTCCTGTTGTTGTTTTTTTTAAAAAAACTTCCTAAAAGGTGAACTTTAGAATAAGAATAAAGGATATGGAAAGAAAAGTTGGAGGTGCAAATCACCGCCCCCCTCCTTCTATTAAAACTTTTGAAACAGCAAGCTGGAAAAAAAAATTAAATTTTCTTGACTGATGGACAGAGAAAAGAGAGAAATCTACTTGCTCAGAGAGACTAAGGGAGGGTTAAAACCAGCTTTGATAAAAACAGTGCCATGGTTATGACTCGTTTGGCTACCAACCAATTGATTTTGTGCTGGAAACTATCCCCCCAAGGGACAAAACGCAACCCGGGGCTGCTGCTCAATACATAAAGGATGCCACCTGATCCCGAATTAGTGACTCTTGAAAACGGATCCCTCTCTACAGCATTTCCTGTGGGATTAGAGGAGATACGGGCCACCGCGAAGGGAGGAGATAATAATAAAAAAATCCCCTGCTGAAATAACAAAAGGAACATGAGGTTATCCTATATAGAAAAAAATGCCCACTTCGCGTGGTCAGGAGGAGTACAACAGTTGGAATCCTCTGAAAAGGATCCACCGGAATCCACTTTTCCATCCCTCTCCAGATATTCAGATCCGAGGGGGTCAGTGGGTCACTCACTGGAAATCCGCGCCCACTGCATCCCCCTCCCTCCATTCTTGCAGGAGGGTACATGATCCACAGCACCTGCGTGTTTTTATGCACCCACGGAGAGACAGACAGGCACGCACCGCCAGGCTTTCGTGGGGGAGAGACGTCCACGGACGCCTCCTTTTCCCTAAAGCCCTTCCTCCCCCCCCCACGCCCCCCCCCGGATCTCACCTGTCCGAAGAGCAGCGACCGAAGCGCCCCCGCGTCAAATGGTGCCTCGATGCGGCTTTTGGGGAGGGGAGTCGCCCCTCCGACAGACCCGCAGCCCCCCGCCAAGAGCCCCAGCTGGGAGTCTAGACTTCCTCTTGTTTACAAACCCAGGCTGTGAAACAAAGGTGTCTCCTCCCCCTTTTCTCTCTCTCTCTCTCTCTCTTTTTTTTTTTTTTCCTCTCTCCTCTCTCCCTCCCTCCCTCCTCCTTTCTGCGGGCTTCCCCCTCCGCTCCTTCCTCTTTCCTCCCAGCCAATCGGGGCGGCTATGCAAATAAACTGCAGAACTGATCAAAGGGGGGAGGGGACATGCTCGCGCGCTCGCGCCGGCGGGCGGGCGGGGTGGACGCGCTTGGTTCGGCACGAAGTAGTGGCGGGGGCGGGAGGCGGCCTGGAGAGATGGCGTGGCTGGGCGGTGCCAGCTCTGAAGCCGACGGGCCTCTGGGCCTGTGCAGAGCGCCTTTTGGCTCGGCTGTTGCGCGCATAGGAGCGGGTTGCGATGGAGCACCTTTTTTCCCCCCCTTTATTAGTAGTCCAATTTATATGCCACCCTTCTCCGTAGACTCAGGGCGGCTTACAATGCATTATAGCAATAGCCTGCATACTTTTTTTTTTTTTTTGTATAAACCTGTTTATTAGGGCTTTCGCCCCCCCCCCCAAGCGGTGTTGTTCTATACAAAATTGGCTTATTGCTCCCACAATCCAGGTCCTCAATTTACCTACCTCGAAAGGATGGAAGGCTGAGTCAACCTTGAACCTTGGCGAGATTCGAACCTGCAGTAATTGCAGGCAGCTGGCAGCTAAATGCTAGCACTTAGCAGCACTTTAGTCTGCTGCACCACCGAGGCTCCGTTGTGGAGGTTAGTCTTTTGACAGCAAAAGTGGCATTTTGTAGGTGGCACTAATAAACTTTGATCGAAGTAGCCTGGATTAAAAGTTTTGTGGTCTAGCAGGATCTGAACCTGCATGTAATGAGTTGGGTCCCACAAGTGGGCTAATGCCAGAAAAATAAACCATGTTGCAGTGAAACCAAGTCCAACGTTGCTGATTAGATGAATATATGCATTTAATATGAGAGCCTTCCCTGTTGAACTGATGAAATTGAGGATCCTGCAAACAAGACTATGCCGAAATTGACTTTTAGGCTGATAAATAATGCTTTTTAAAATTCCAGATATTAAAATGTAAATAATGTAAATATCATCATCATTGCTATAATAGAAGTTCTCCTAAGACACCTTTATCCTATCCTATTGAATTCTGGAATTGCAAACACTACATTCCAGTAAAAAGGAGAGGGGGGGAATTGTATATCTTGGGATCTGAACAATTATTTTGTGCTTGGATATTTTAGAAAACCACTGCAAACGAAAGAAGACAGTATTGGCCTGGGAGGGGAAGACAGTCATTGTTCACTTCCTCATTGTGAGCCAGGATTAGATGTCACGAGGAAGGAAATTGTCTGGTATACTGCAACAAAGTAGCCTAGATTAAAAGTTTTATGGTTGAGCAGGATCTGAATCTACACATAATGAGTTTAGTTCCACAAATTGGCTAATGCCAGAAAAATAACCATGTTGAAACCAACATGCTGATTAAATTAATATATGCATTTGGGCATCGATTGTGATGGTCACAAACTGTTTTATCAGCTGCATAAAATGACTTTTTAAAAAGTGGATAACCAATTTATGACCAGAGACACTTTGGTCTAGTGGTTAAGACTCTAGGCTAGAAACCAGCAGACCCTCAGTTCTAGTCCCATCTCAGACATAAAAACCAGTTTGGGGGTTTTGGGCCAGTCACTTTCTCTCAGCTCAGCCCACCTCGCAGGGTTGTTGTGGGGAAAATAGGAGGAGGAAAGTGTGTGGAATATGTTTGCTACCTTGAGTTATTGTAAAAGTAGTAAAGATGGGATGCAAATAAACAAAAACGACCTGAGTCCAGACAGAGAAATGTGCATTTTATCCATGTCCAGCTTGTAAGAGGTAGAACACAGCACATCATAATACTATGCAAAACATGAATGAATAACCACTTATCAAGAGACAACATGACCTAATCAGTATGGCTTTAACCCCTTTCTAATTCTGATTCTTGCACAGAAGAAGATAAATATTGTACATTATTTTGTCCTTGGATTTGATAAGATCAACTTCAGTTAAAGAAGTAGTTTCACTGCTAATAAAAAAAATTTGTCAGTGTGGTTCATTTTAATTTGCTTCCACACAAATCTAAAAATCCTGCAGCCTTTTTGCTAGAGATTTTATGTATAAAACCCTACTTTTGTCAGCTGGATGCTATGGGCTACATTGATATGCTTGGAATGAAGTAGAATGGGAGACAGAAATGAATTTACTTGCTAAGATAGCTACAGAACTGAAAATATGCAGCTTGTATGATCGTGGGTGTTTTCCAAGTGGTTTGCCTTTGCCTTTCTTTGTATTGTTTACTTGATTTAAGTGCAGCCAGTTCTAGCAAATATTTATTTGAAAGGGAGTGTCCTCTAGCGGTTAGGAGTGGGAAAACCTGGGTACCAATTCCCACTCAGCTATGCAGCTTCTTGAGAAACTTTTACCTGACTTTTACTTCTCATTCTAAAACACACCCAGACTGGGTTTGTACAGAAGAGACTGAAGAAACTGGACAGCCATCTGTCTGGAATAGTATCGTGTTCCCTGCTTAAGCAGGGGATTAGACTAGAAGACGTCTGAAATTCCTTCCAACTTTGTTATTCTGTATTCTGGTTGTGAGAATATATGACAAAGGAAAGAGGCCCAAGTCTTCAAACTAAGTGGAAAAGGATTTGATAAAACTATGTATTTAAGACATCTGATTCTATTTATTGTCCAAATTGTACAATGTCTATTATTCATATCTATGTGTTTTCTAAGAGTCAACTCCAACTTGATTACACAAGATTAAATCTCTATGGAGATTCTCAGTCATCCATGTCATGATTGTCCCAAAGGTGCTTTTTCAAGAGGCAACTGGACTGTTTTTCTTTGGAAAAGCATGTTTGGGACATGATTAAATCATAACCAGTCAGATTGGAAGAGTTGATGTAGAGCAGAGGTTCCCAATCTTGGCAACTTTTAATCTTATGAAGTTCAACTTCCAGAATTCCCCAGTCAGCTGAATTCTGGGAGTTGAAGTCCATAAGTCTTAAAAGTTGCCAAGGTTGGATATCCCTGATGTACGGTATCAACTAAACCAAATTTAAATGATATCCCCATGATTTCTCTCCAGGTCCATGAACCTCCCTTCCCTCTACTAGGCAACAATTCTCGAGATAATAAATTTAATTGTGGTATCCTTATGCCAGAATTATATCTATGATTCCCTTCCCCTTTGGGTGGTGACTAATTTCCTACAATTTTGTATCACCACAGAATAGTATAGCTTCTTAGGACAAGCACTTTTATTAGAGAAAAGGCAATGGTTATGGATTCAGACTATTGCCACTTAAAGGATATGTTATATAGTGAAATGAATGATAATTATAGGGACCTTGATTTTTACAGTGCAATTAATTTGAATTGGGACTCAGCTGGCAAAGCCTGCTTTTCAATGTTAGGACTCACCAAGGAACATCTCAACAAATAATATGGAGGAGGTCTCTGGCCAGGTATGAGCTCTATTACCATTTGTAATTGTGTCTCACCTCTTAAAACCTCAAATTGAGACACGAGATTTGTAGAGTGTACGAGTGTACGAGTAATAGCACTGGTACTTTGAGTGTAAAAGCTGTGCATGGAAGTTAACTTAGTGCCATCTAAACTAGATGTAAAAAGATTTGTAGCTACAGCTGCCATTGCTCCTGATTATTAGTCCTGCTGGCTTAGATTGATGGGAATTGATGTCCAACAATATCTGGAGACTCTCAGATTCCATATTTGTGCTCTAGAAAAAATACTTGGAAAGTATGTGATAATAAAAAAAATTACATCATTGTGCCACTTTAATTTTAATACTTTCAATGTCTTTATAATTAATGCTTTTATACTGTTGTAAGCCTACAAGAGTCACTTAGGACAGTGAGATAGATGGCCTATACAGGTAGTCCTTGACATACAACCATTCTTTTAGTGACCATTCAAAGTTACTATGGCACTGAAAAAAGTTGACTTATGACAGTTTTCATACTTATGACTGTTGCAGCATCCTCATGGTCACTCATGGTCACCTCATTCGGCTGCTTGGCATGTAGCATGTACTTGTGATAACCTTTTGTGACTTTCTGACAATAAAAGTTAATGGATAAGCCAGATTCCTTTAACCATGTTACTAACTGAACAACTGTGTAATTCATTTAATAACGATGGCAAGAAAGGTTGTAAAATGGGGAAAAATTCTCTTAATAATTGTCTTGCTTAGCAATGGAAATTTTGGGCTCAATTGAGGGCGTAAATCAAAGACTGAGTCAGTGGCCAAATGTCTGAATTTTGATCACACAACGGTTGAAAGGGTGAAAAACTGCCATAAGTCTCTTTTTTCAGTGCCATTATAACTTCAAATGGTCACTAAATGAACTGTTGTAAGGTGAGGACTACATGCAGTGGGAGCAAAGGTGATGATCCAAAATGTAGATCATGTGGGCTTCCATTGGTCTTTCATTTCAGCATCATTCCTGCACTTCACAGCAAGACTTTAGCCTTAAGAGGAGGATTCAAAGAGGATAACTCAAGCAGAAACCACATCAGGAATAGCTTTGAATATCAGTAACGTGCCCAGGAAGGGTGGGGATTGAAGGCAAATTAATCATCTAGGAGAACTTGTTGGTCCTCCTTTTTTTTTTTTTTTTTTTTTTGTGCATTCTCTGTTGATGCAACAATCATAGAAGGAAAAGGAAAATGGATCTAAAAAAGGCCACAGATCAAATTCCACCAACGATTCACTTGTTCTAGAGCACACACCCCTCCTTTATCTTATACAGTATAGCTGTCAGCGTCTCCAAGTAATACACCCATAGCAAACCGAACTCCAAGGCAGGTAGATTCCTCAAAGAACAGTTTTATTTGGAGGTATCATATTGGCACAGACTGGTGAAAACCAACTCTAAGAGTTCCTGCAGTTTTCACCTAATTAAAAAGTGAAGGTTTCCCTTTCCCCAAACAATAAGTCACAATGTCCAACCTAGGTGCTGGCCAGTTTCCTGGTTACTTCTGCTCTCCTTTCTCCAGCCAGCTGCCAGAATGTCCTTAGTTCACAGGAGAAACTATTTAGTTTTGGCTACAAAACCCCAGCAATCTCTATTCCCCCCTCCCTATCCCTCAGCTCCAGTGTGACAACTCTGAAGCCGAAAAAATGGCCTCGGTGAGGCCAGCATCAGGGTTGACAGGTGGCCCCCCTTAATTGAAAAGGACACCCTGTAGAGAAAAGAAATCACAAATAGTGATAGTTAAGGTTCAGTCTAGCCTCCCCCTGGAGGTCCCTTAGGTTTCTGGGGATACTTGTCATTAAACTGTTTGACTAACGTATCTGCCTTCACATCCCAGCTCTTGACCCAAGTAGCTTTGGAGAGTGGGTACCCTTTCCATTATATTAAGTACTGCAACTGGCCCCTATGCAATCTAGAATCTAGGATTTTCTTGATCTCGTAATGTATCTCTCCTTGTACTACAATTGGTTTTGTGGCTGCCAGATCTACCGGTGTGATCTGGGAGCCTGCCACTGGCTTCAGCAAGCTGCTGTGAAAGACTGGATGTACTTTCCCTAGCAAAAGGGGGAGTTTAAGCTGTATGGTAACAGGGTTGATTACTTTCACTATAGGGAAAGGCCCTATAAACTTTGGTCCTAGCTTTAATCAAGGGAGCTTTAATTTTATGTTCTTTGTTGAGAGGTAAACCTTGCTCCCCACTTGGAATGGCATGGAAGGGGGGGCACAATGTTTATCGACTTGCACTTTATATGTCTTTGCTGCTTCTCATAGGGCTCGCTTGGTATTTTCCCATGCCATTTTCAGTGGCTCCATCCATTCGGCTAGTAACATGGATGAGGGTGGTTCCCTGGGGAGTTCAGGCATGGGGACAAACTCTATGTCACTGGTGACTTGAAAAGGGGTCAGGTTGGTGCTGCTGTGCACCGCATTATTATATGCCACCTCAGCAAACAGCAGCAATTCTGCTTGGTTTGTTTGCTGATAATTGACATAGCACCTCAAATATTGCTCCACTATGGTGTTCACGCGTTCCATGGCCCCATTAGTGCTCAGATGAAAAGCCGAGCTAAGTTCCTGCGAAGACCCAGTGGACTTCCCGAACTCCCTCCAGAACTTAGCGGTGAACTGAGGCCTTTGAACAATGGTGCTGGAGAAGACTCCTGTGAGTCCCTTGGACAGCAAGGCAATCAAACCGGTCAGTCCTAGAGGAGATCAACCCTGACTGCTCTTTAGAAGGCCAGATCCTTAAGATGAAACTCAAATACTTCGGCCATCTAATGAGAAGGAAGGACTCACTGGAGAAGAGTCTAATGCTGGGAACGATTGAGGGCAAAAGAAGAAAGGGATGGCAGAGAATGAGGTGGATGGACGGAGTCACTGAAGCAGTAGGCGTGAGTTTAAATGGACTCCAGAGGATGGGAGAGGACAGGAAGGCCTGGAGGAAAGTTGTCTATGGGGTTGTGATGAATCAGAGACGACTTCACGACTAACAACAACAACTCCTTTGTTGTCTTTGTACCATGGGTCGGCTGGCAATTAATCTCTTAGCCTTTGGGTCATTCCCCCTCCCCCGGTCTGCAGTCCTCTGTTGTATAGCTTGTCCCCTAGTTGTGGCTTGCAAAGCAGGTTGAGAGGGGGGAATCATAGGGTGAACTACCTCTTCATGTTTACTGTTGTATTGTGGTGTACGTGACAAGGCATCTGCCAAGAGGTTTTCCCCCCCCAGGGATGTATTTTAGCGTGAAGTTGAAATGTTTGAAATACTGCGCCCACCGGGCTTATTTTGGGGAGAGTTTTTACGAGGTCTTGAGCACCTCTAGGTTTTTATGGTCTCTCCTTACTTCAAACAATATGTGGCTGCCTTCAAGAAAGTGTCTCCAGTTAGTAGGGCCCATCAGATCACATAGGCTTCTTTCTCTCACACCACCCACCTCCTTTCAGTTTCTGTCATTTTTTGGAAGTGTATGCACAGGGCTGCAAGTTGCTTTCTGTATTTTTCTGAAGGAGAACTGCTGTGACGGTCACATTGCTGGTGTTGGCTTGGACTACGAAAGGCTGGTCTGGATCGGGGTGTTTAAGGACTGGGTTTTTAGAGAACAGCCTCTTTAGTGCCTCGAATGCCCACTGACATTCTAGGTCCCATTTTAGGTGTTGGCTAGGCTGTGGTTCTTAATCCCCCCCTCCCCATCTTTAACAATTCAGTGACGGGCAGGGCAATTTCAGTGAAAGAGAGGATGAATTGCCTGTAGAAGTTAGCAAACCCCAGGAAGCTTTGAAGCTGTTTTTGTGTATGAGGGGTTGCCAGTCTAAAACGGCTTTAATTTTAACCAGGTCCATTTCTAAACCCTCGTTTGACACCCAGTAGCCACGCATATAGCGTTAATTGCCCTAAAATCCACATAGAGTCTCATTGACCTGTCTTTTTTCTCTTTGAAGAGGATGGGGGCAGCCACTCTGGACTTAGCCGGTTGGATAAATCTGCAGTCTAGGTTGGTGTCGATGTATTCTCTCAGCTCTCTCATCTCTTTTGGGATCATGGAGTATATCTTTGGCTTGGGTGGTTTAGCCCCCGGTACAAACTCTATAGCACAGTCTGTGGGGCAGTGAGGGGGTAGCATGTTGCATTCTTCCTTGCTGAACACCCCAGCCAATTCCCGGTATTCTTTGGAGATCTGGGGGGTACCTGGGGAGCGGCTCTGAGGCAGCTGCAGCTCTCTTGGTTCACTTAGTGCTGCTCAGCCATTGGACAGCTCTATTTGTGGTGTCGCTGAGAAGGGAAAGAAGGCCTATTCCCAGCTTTAGCTTTCTGCAACCATGTTTCCAGGAGATGAGGGGGGCCCATTTATCCAGCCACACCAGGCCTAGGATCACTGCTTCTGTCATTTTTGGTGCCACCATGAAGCGGATAAGTTCTCAGTGCTGACCCATTTCTAACTTTACAGGTTTGGTGAGGAGCATGGCAGGGGCTCCCACTATCAACGATTCATCCATCTGCTTGAATTGTATGGGCCGGGTCATTGTCTTCGTCCCAATTCTTAGGTTTAGGACCATGGGTAGGTTGATCAGGCAGAGGGTACAATCCATGTCTATGATCGCTTCCACTTCCCCCTGTTCCCCTGACTTTTGTTCTACTAGTCTCGACCGGATGGCGAATGGGTGGATGGCTTCACTTACCATCAGGTCGTCCTTGCCTTTGTCGTCACTGCTATAGGCCATCAGCATTTGGGGCCCCTGGGCTGGGGTTCCCTCTTCCCCAGTTGGGGGAGGGGAGACCTCGATAGCCTATCGGGTAAATTTTCCCCTTTCCGTTGCCTTCCGTGGCAGCTTCTTCATTGGCTTGGGATCTTTACCCTTGGCTGGGGGGCTGGAGCCAGGCAGTCGGCCACCCGGTGACCTTGCTGGTTACTTCTCTCCTCCTCTCTCCAGCCAGTTGTTGGAATGTCCTTGGTTCCCAGGAGAAAGTATTTTGTTTTGCCTACAAAACCCCAGCTATCTCTATTCCCCCATCCCTATCCCTCAGCTCCAGTGTGGCAACCCTGAAGCCTTAAAAATGGGCTCAGTGAGGCCAGCTTCAGGGTTGACAATAGCATGGAAATTAGGCAATCTCCCACTTTCTTCTCTGGCCTTGATTAAAATATTTGGCTAGAACATAGAACAACCCGACATTGTGCCAATGACTTGAGGTTGGCATTTCTTGCCAAACCCTTACAGCTGATCCTTCTTTTATGAGACTTGTCAATTTGTTTGCATACTTGCTGTTGAAACAGGTGTCACCCTGCAGTGAGAGGTACCTGAGAGAGTGTAAAAGTTTGCCTTGATAAGTGTTGCACACCTCCAAGAATTTTATGCTAAATTAAGTTGTTGTTCTCCCCGACAACCAAAGCCTCTAGTACAATACAGAGATGGGTAGCTTGTGATTTTACAGCATGGTTTCCCAACCGTGGTGACTTAAAATATGGTGGAATTCAAGCCCCAGAATTCCCTAGCCAGATCTTCAGCTGATTTTAAGAGCCTTTCTCAAGCAAAGTGTAAGTTTCTACATGGGTCCTCCTGCAGGAGAGGATTTTAAAAGAAAAAAAAAAGTTAAGAAAATATTTGTAGCTCAGGGTTGAAATGAGGGATCCTTGGTACTTTCTTAGCTTGCTTGTTTTCTTGCAGGAATTTCATTACCCCAATAAGGTAACATAATCAGTACTAGTGCGTGAATGATGGTTTTGTACACTTTTGGTGTGAAATGATGGTTTCACATATTTTTGGTCCTGAAATCACTCCCTTGTTCTCTTCAATTGTTTATTTATTAGATTTTTATCCCATACTTATTACTTTATAATTACTCAAGGCAGTGAACCTATTTAATGCTCCTTCTTCCTATTTTCCCTATGACAAAAATCCCATGAGGTGGTTTGAGATGAGAGAGTGACTGGCCCAAAGTCACTCAGCTGGAGGGGTGAAATCCAGCAGATTCTAACAGGTTCTGGAGAACCGGTAGCGGAAATTTTGAGTAGTTCAGAGAACTGACAAATACCACCTCAAGCTGGTTCCAGAGTAGGGTGGGAATGGAGATTTTGCAATATCCTTCCCCCATTTTTGCAAAATGGGGATTTTGCAGTATCCTTCCCCAGGAGTGCTGTGGGAATGGAGATTTTGTAGTATCCTTCCCCTGCCATGCCCACCAAGCCACGCCCACAAAACCGGTAGTAAAAAAATTTGGATTTCACCACTGCCCAGCTGGCTTTCATGCCTAAAGTGGGACTAGAACTCACAATCTCCTAGTGATTGGCCCAAAGTAATCCAACTGACTTTCTTGCCTAAAATGATACTACAACTCACAGTCTCCTGATGATTGGCCCAAAGTCACCCATTCAGCTTTTGTTTAAGGTGGGACTAGAACTCACAGCCTCCTGGCTTCTAGGCCAGCATCTTAACCACTATATCAAACCAGTGTAGTGGCACATTTATTACAAAGGAAACTCTCACCTCAGGAGGAAAAGGAAGCTGATCTTTCTTTAACAAGTCCTTTTTTTCTTTTTTCTTTTTTCTTTGTTTTGCTGAGTGTTAATGAGAGAATTGTCCTCATCCTCTGTCTTTTTGTTCTGCTTAATCAACTTGAAAAAGTCTGTAATTCGAGAGCAGGCCAGGGATGCTTTGCAAGTTGGCAACCGCACTGTTCTACACGTAGAATTGTAGCAGAACAATGTCCTCCCAACCTCCCATATCTTCAGCTCCTTGCTACAGTGTGTAATATATGTTACTCGGTTACTGAAAATGCCCCATGCTGGTAACAAAATTGTTTATATGTTTCAGAGTCTTCCTCTTACAGTATCCACAGGTGAAATATACTTTTGAGTTTCCTATCTTTTACGTGATTTTCTTTTTCTCTCTCCATTGCCCATCAGAAATGTCAACGATGATTCTAAAACAACATTACCATTTACACATTGGAAGGTGGTGGTGGGTGAGCATTCAGGTACTGTCGAAGAAGAGTTGGGTAGTCAGACATGACTCCGGAGACCCCATAGCTAAAGGCTTCTTCAAAATCTTTTTCTTCATTCAAAACCCACAGAAGAGTCTAAAGAGAAAGTGGAAGAGGGAAAAACACAATCACAAAATGCAAACACTGGAAATAAAAGTGTTGGCAAAAAAAAAAAAAAAAGGCCAAGAGTGTACCAAGAATAAGAAGCTTTGCTGCAATTGCAAAATTTCTGGAGCACCACTTCATCATCATTGTTAGTAGCCAAGTCAATGGCAATATTTTCACAATACTTCCAATTCAGGTTTTAATTCAGGTTCAACCACTCTTGCCCTGCCTGGATATCTTGCAATATTGGACTAATGCAAGCCTCTCTATATGGAGCTACTCTTGAAGAGTATTCGGGAGCTACAGCTGAGACAAAATGCAGCAGTGCAAAAAGTTTTAGGAGTCCCTGGAGTGGTCCATATTACACCACTGCTACATGAACTGCATTGGTTGCCGATTTGCTTCATGTGTTGTTAGTCATTACCTTTAAAACCCTGCAGGGCATGGTCCAGGTTATCTGAGGAACAGTCTCACCCTGATGGGGTTGGCCTTCCCTACTTAGTCCAGCAGGAGTGGCATGCTCTGGATCCTATTGGCCAAGGAATTGCAGCTCATGAGATCCAGCAGAAAAGACTTCTGCCGCTTGGAACATCATGCCTCTTGAAGTGAGATCTGCCCTCACCCTCTTGGCCTTCCGAAGAAACCTGAAGACCTGATTCTGCCAACTGGCCTGGGACCCCAATGGGAGGTGGTCCATTTCCCAGGTGGCTAGTAGATTATTAGAAGATCCCACCTCCACCCTGCATAGACATTTTATTTCATTCGCTTTGTTGTTTAACTTAGTGTTTTAACTTTGATGCCCAACGTTTTGCTTTTTTGATGTTTTAAGTGCTTTACATTGATGTTTATAACATTGTAAGCCACTCAGAGTTGCTTAATAATGAGATGAGCAGCATATACATTTAATAAATGAATAAATAATAAATAATTCTGATTATCCCCAGGAGTAGAGACTAGCATGCCACCCAAAATTTTGATTTTTCAGCCTTCCCCAACATACTTGTATTCCTCTGGCTTCCAGATGTTTGAACAGCTGTTTATGCATTGTTATCCTGTTGGGAAAGGAAAGAAATAGCAATACAAAAGGTTTTAGGTGTAGTCACTCTGCTTTATGTATTGTAGAGCCCAGCAGAAAAAGGGGAAAAAATAGATATGAGAAAAATCAAGATATTCCACGTAGTGTCACTTGGGGAAGGAGGGGTTATTTTTCTGATATTTATTGTCTCTAGCAGAGAAACAGCTGGTTTGGGTTATGGGTTTCATTAAGAGCCCTCCCGCTGGGAAAAGAGAGGAGAAGGTGATGAAGGAAAGGAATACTTAGTAAGAACAAAACAATTAAAACCATGGCTCTATGTCACTCACTTGGTGGTAATTTTTGCCAGTAGTGATCCACAAATGCCCTTTTTCACTGGAAAATACGTTCTAGGATTTAACAAAACAAAAAGGTGGCAAAATTAACAAGCTCCTGAGAACTGCTGGTTTCCTGCTATTCCTCCTCTAAAATATAGGATCCCACACTTTTTCCAAAGAAGTAATTCCATGAATTACAAAACATACAACAAATGTATCTTGTCTTTGACAGGCAAAACTCTCAGAATAATTTTACACACTGGCACTGTTTTTCTTCACAACTAAACTTCTACAGAACTTGAAAGAGAATATATGAGGAAGGTCAGCTTAACTTTATCCTGTCAAATTAACTTTGTCACATTATAGGGAGATCTGTTAGATCTGATGTAACTGAATGCCTTGTGTTGTAGATCCTTTGTTAAACTGCACCCAATTAGACTGATCCAGTCTCAAGGGAGACACAGAAGCACTGAACCCTGGACAGGTGGTTTTCTTACATCTCCCTACCAGAGGGAGAGATGTTTTATTTGGAAAAATTCAATTTGATTACTGTTACTATGGCAGTGTTTATACTAGTATTATTATAAGAGAGCTGGTTTAGCATAGTGGTTAAGGCATCCGGCTCAAAACCAGGAGACTGGGATTTTTAGTCCCTCCTTAGGCACAAAACCAGTTGGGTGACCTTGGGCCTGTCACTTTCTCTCAGCCCTAGGAAGGAGTCAATGACAAACCACTTTTGAAAAACCTTGCCAAGAAAACTGCAGGGACTTATCCAGGCAAATCTCTCAGAATTAGCAATAGCAATAACACCTAGACTTATATACCGCTTCACAGGGCTTTACAGCCCTCTGTAAGTAGTTTACAGAGTCAGCATATGGCCCCCGATAATCTGGGTCCTCAGTTTACCGACCTTGGAAGGATGGAAGACGGAATCAACTTTGAGCCCGATGAGATTTGAACTGCCAAATTGCAGTCAGCCGGCAGTCAGCAGAAGTAGCCTGCAGGACTGCACTCTAACCACTGCACCACCGTGTCTCTTTTCCCATTCAATTAGACAAGATCGAATGGGGGAAAAAAAAACATTGTTTTGTTACAATTTCCTGTACAGGTTGTCCTCGCTTAATGTGATGGAACGTGTACCTGCAGGAACGAACAGGGAAACTTTTGACTTTTTTAGAAAGATGCTCAAATCAAGAGATGCCACCATCTTTTATTTCTGGGAAAGCTCTGGCCTTTCTCTCTGCTCCTCCGGGTACACATTCCATCACACTAATGTCCATTCATTTGTTGACTGTTCAAAGTTACGACTGACCTGGGAAAAAAAAGAGACTTGCGCTTCATTATCCCAACAGTCTCACGAGTGTGATTTGGATGCCTGGCCAATCGTATGGCAACCATTTGTGACTTTCCATTCAGCTTCCGAGATGCAAAGTCAGTGAGGAAGCTGGCAGGGAAGGTCGCAAGTTGCAGTCATGTGATATTTTGTTTAACAAGCACAGGGATTCACTTTTGACAATGGCAAAAAAATAAAATAAAATTGAGTGTGGCCTTGTGATACCTCACTTGATTACTGTACTACTCCATGAACTCTCTGGTCCTTGTTGTGGTCATACGTTGAGGACTATCTGCATAACAGGGGTTCCCAATCTTGGCAACTTTAAGACATGTGGAATTCAACTCCCAGAATTTCCCAGCCAGCCATGTTGGACGGGGAATTCTGGGAGTTGAAATCCCTGTGTCTTAAAGTTGCCAAGATTGGGAATCCCTGTTGCATACTACGCTTGATACTATTACTACTATACATCAACATTTCTTTCTTAAGCCTGCTTTGTCTTAAGTTGCCTCTTAAGATTTCATCTTTTTTCCCCCTGTTAACGGCTACATGTAGAGCTCTTGCAATTTTTTAATACTGTGCTTTGTGTTGCTGCGGTGCTATACTTCTTTTTTTTCTCCCCTTTTGCACTCTGCTTCTGAATGAAAACGCCATCTTTTGTTTCGCTGCTCTGGTGGTTGCAGAGCCACAAAAGAGCATCTTCATTCTCCTCCCACACCTGGGTGAAGCTTGCAGCTTTATCGGCAACTTTGTTGATGCTGTATAGAAGGTTCTGATGTGGGGAGGCGGAGGAGACAGCAGGTGCCTGCAATTTTGCTAAGCTTCTTTTCCACACCTGCCTCTATCCTTTTACGGTAGATATTGAAACATCAGAGAGATTCAATTAATTCTACTCAAAGCTTCGCTTGTTGGGATATTTTTTGCTTTTGTGGTTTGTTTTTCATGTTTTATTACTTCCTGCTTCTCAAAGAGTCAACATTATGCCTCCTAAAAAAAAAAACCAGATTCCAGTCCTTTCTTGCTATGCTTCACAGCAACTGCCTCTGAAATGAAAGAGCCAATTTAGCTGTCATCCTTCTGTTGATGTTCAGTGAAATGTTTTCTGGTTCTAGCAGTGGCAAGGAGAGAAGCTGATTGAGAAGGGGGGAAAGAGTACAGTATTCATATTTCAATCAATCAGAGTAGAGCTGGAAGGGACCTTGGAGGTCTTCTAGTCCAACCCCCTGCTCAAGCAGGAGATCCTGACCTATACCATTTCAGACAGATGGCTGTCCAGTGTCTTCTTAAAAACCTCCAATGATGAAGCACCCACAACTTGTGAAGGCAAGCTGTTCCACTGGTTAATTGTTCTCACTGTTAGGAAGTTTCTCCTTAATTCCAGGTTGCTTCTCTCCTTGTTTCCATCCATTGCTTCTTGTCTTGCCTACAGGTGCTTTGGAAAATAATTTGACCCCCTCTTCTTTGTGGCAGCTCCTCAAATGCTGGCATAGGCTATCATGTCACCCCTAGTCCTTCTTTTCTCTAGACCAAGGATGTCAAACTCATGGCCTGTGGGCACAATGAGTCACACCCACACCCGGTTTAGCAAAGAGGAAAAAGTCACGCTACATCACATGGTGATGCCGTGATGGTGTGAGTTTGATAGCCCTGCTCTAGTCTAGACTAAACAACTATATTTATTTGTTTCCCATTTTTATTATGTTTTATAAATAACTCAAAGTTGGGAGCACACCAATTTCTCTTTTCTCTTCCTAATTTTCCCCTCAAAAACAATCCTGCAAGGAGGGCTAGATTGAGAGAGAGTGACTTTCCCAAAGTCGCCCAGCCAGTTTTCATTCCCAAGGTGGGACTAGAACTCACAGTCTCCTGGCAATTAGTCCAAAGTCACCCGGCTGACTTCCATGCCTGGTGCCTTAACTACAAGACAATTAATGGCTCATTAATACATGCTGCATAGTTACCAATTAACATCTAGCTCAGGGTAGCATATAAAATGGAATGTGACAAATGGCAACTGGCAAAAGAATAAAATATAATCAAATAGAGGCAACTTGCAGACAGAAAGAATTGATCCAGAAGGACTCCTCAAATCTCTTGACCAAAATGCCTGGGAAAAGGCCAGTCTTCATTGCCTTTCAGAAGACAGGCAGGCTGGGCTGTTTGGATCTTGGAAAAATGTTGTTCCATAGGAGAGACACAGCAATCTGATGACATTGATTAATGGATGGGACCTGACACACGCCAATCCTATCAGATTGTAAAGGTAGTCCTTTACAACCACAATTGGGTCCAAAATTTCTGTTGTTAAGTGAGTCACGTGTTAAGTGAGTTTTGCTACATTTTACTACCTTTTCTTGCCACAGTTGTCAAGTGATTCACTACAGCTGATAAATGAGTAACCCAGTTGTTAAGTGAATCTGGTTTCCCCATTGACTTTGCATGTTGGAAGGTCTCCAAAGGTGACCACATGACCTTGGGACACAGCAACGGTCATAAATATGAACCAGTTGCCAAGCAACTGAATTTTGATCACATGATCATGGGGATGCTAGAGAGGTTGTAACTGAAAAACGGTTGTAACTCCCATTTTTCAGTGCCGTTGTAACTTTGAATGGTCACTAAACAAATTGTTGTAAGTCGAGGACTACCTGCATTGGATGAGCAAGAGTAGCTGGAGGTGGGTTGTCTCATAACCATACCCTGTACCATGATCAAGACAGAGCAAATGGTTTAAGAGGACAGTATCGGCCATGGCTCATTGGGACCGATGGACCAATTGTCCTCACTTCTTTGTTCCCCTCAGTTGAAAATTCTTGGATGCTGGTTAGCTGCTGGTTAGCTGCAGAAAGGCCACTGTGTGATGTGGATGCAAAGGTTGCCCAGACACCCTCCCTTTTCTCAGATCAGCATGCCAGGAAAGTGTCTCTCCAAAGCTGGCACACACCTCTATTTGAAAGGGAGAGCAAATGTGGCACCTGACTTCCAAAGGCTGATCACTAGACAGATGATCATATTTCTAAATCTGTATGTTTTTCTGCCTAAATCCCACCCTTGTAGTGACTGTCACCTGTTTATGATTGAGGGCAGCACGAATTCAAGAAATGATTCCTTCAGAGGGAAGAAGGGCAGGAGTCCAAGATACCAGAGAATAATCAAGAAGATGCCTCTATTCTTGGAGAAGACGCAGGGCATGTCTTTATTCTGGGGGAATAAATAACATTTATTTTTTTTATTTTAGACAGTGCGTTTGTCAATCCTAGACTTCATTGCTGGGAAAGTTGTTGCACTTCATCCCACAGCTTTGTTTTCCAGCTTGCTAAGCATTCAAATATCCCAAATAGAGGAGAAGATTCAGGGAAAATGAAAAGTGTTTTGTCAACCTGGCTTGACAAAACACAATTGCTTAACACAGTCTTTCCATCTTGGTTGGTGGATTTAGGGAGCTACTGTCTGATGCTTATACAGAATTGGAAAAAGCAGGTGTAACAAGTTGGTCTTTCTTCTTAAGAAAGCTTAAGAAGAGAAAGGAAGAAAGGAGGAGACTTTTTAAACCATGTTCTAATATATTTCAGGTAATCCTTGACTTATGACCACAATTGGGACAGGAATTTCTGTTAAAACGTAAGATGGTGTTAAGTGAGTCATGTCTAATTTTATGACTTTTTTTGCTGTGGTTGTTAAGTGAATCACACACCTGTTAAAGGAATCCAGCTTCCCCCATTGACTTTGCTTGTCAGAAGCTGGCTAGGAAAGTTGTAAATGGTGATCTCTAGAGTCCGGGACACTCCAACAGTCATAAATACAGGCCAGTTGCCAAGCACCCAAATTTGTGACCATGGGGATGCTATAATGGTTGAAATGTGAAGACCGGTTGTAAGTCACTTTTTTCAGTATCATGGTAACTTGGTCACTAAATTAATATTTGTAAGTCAAGGATTACCTGGATTAAGGAGTACCATACTTTTTGGAGTATAAGACGCACTTCCCCCCTGCAAAAGTTGGTGAAAATTGTGGTGTGTCTTATACACTGAATGTTGCCGAAGCCCCACCTCCACCCTTCGGCCATTTTTGGTCTCCGTGCATCGCATTTTTGGCCAGTTCCAGGTGGCAGGGATTGGCAATGGCGACAGTGGCAATCTTGCCACCTGGAACTGGCCGAAAATGCAATGTGCAGAGAGCAAAAGCATTACACGTGAAGGCCGAAACACGACACGCAGACATCCCTGCAGCCTGGAACAGCTGATTGGCGGTATTCCAGGAGGCCGATCCAACCACCAATCAGTTGCTTGTGCTGAATCAGACTGCAATAACGTGCTGAAGCTGACTAGGCTGTTTGCTGTTTGCTGCAAGGATGCTAGCCAGATGAATACCGATGGATGCTGGTAGGCAGAGGCAGATTTTTTTTTTCTTGTTTTCCTCCCTAAAAACTAATGTGCGTCTTACACTCCAGAACATCTTATACTCCGAAAAATATGGTATTTTATTTATTGCTGTCTGAAGAATCTTAAAAAAACCCTTTCATATGTTTACACAGTCTGAATTTTTAAGCAAAAAAGGGTTTGTAAACATAAAATGTGAAAGTGGAGAAAAAGACATTTGATACATACAGCTTTGTTGCATTTTTTCATTATTTGATTATCGAAGGAGGCCCAGATGCTGATGTGGGAACGATGGTATTGCTGGACAAGATGTGCTATCTGGAAGAAAGAAAAATAACACGTCCTCAAATAATGGATTCCTAGAAGGAATGTCAGTTTTTAGTTGCACAATTGCCTCTTTGTGGAAACTTAATAAGAAGCACCAATCAGATGCGAGGGAGCGGAGTCTGAAGGCACCAATCGGGTGGCTTCTCTCTGGGGTATGGATTTGGGCAAAGGTAGTCTTACGCACTTATATTCTTTCCGTCCTATATTGTGAAGCTCTAGAGACATTCAGCTTCTTCTAACACCTTGATGGGAACAGTGATATCAATAACAAGTGATGAGATGTAGGCAGGGGTGAAATCTACTTACCCTCCTTACCGATTCGGAAGTGCATGTACCCCGCGTGCAAATGCATACGGACCCTCTGCGCATGCGCAAAACCTTCTGTCTATGCGCAGAGGGTAAAAAACACATTACGTCCTGGTTAAAACCAAGAAGTAATGACTGGCAGGTGGGCGGAGCCTCACGCCATCGCTACCAGTTCTCCGAACCACCCGCCACAATCGCTACGGGATTGGTCCAACTCCGAACTGGGAGCATTTCACCCCTGGATGTAGGGGTCCTAATCCACCAGCCAGGACTGTGGCTATCTGTACTCTCAGTTCAAGGATGAGCAACTTGAAGACCTTAAGATGATTATATAGCTCTCTTTCTTCTTTTACTGTCTCTGAAGCTTCCAAGCTCATACTACCAAAAATTAGAGGAACTCATCGACTTGCGACCACAATGGGGACCATAATTTTCACTGATAAGATGGTTGTTAAGTGAGTCATGCCAAATTTTACAAACTTTTTTGCCATGGTTAAATGAATCACTGCAGTTGTTAAGTGAATATATGGTGATTAAGCAAATCTGGCTCCCCTCATTGACGATGCTTGTTGGAAGCCAACTGGGAAGGTCGCAAGTGGGATGATGTGACCTTGGGATGCTGCAACCATCATAAATACATGCCAGTTGCCAAGTGTCCACATTCTGATCATGTGACCATGGGGATGTTACAACGATTGTAAATGCAAGGACTGATCATAAATAACATTTTTTTCAGTGCCACCACAATTTAAAACAAACGGTTGTAAGTCAAGGACTAACTGTTGTCATATGGTCAAAAAGACATAAAAATTGTGGTTCTTTTTATTTGGGTGACTCAGGCAGCCTGTGATATTCCTGGTCCTTGCAAATTGAAAGCCTTATACAACAATAGTGATCTCTCCTTCCCCAGGAAAAGACTGCCGGTTCCTGCTCTAAATTGTAACAGTCACAAAGTTGGAAGGGACCTTGGAGGTCATCTAGTCCAGCCTCCTGCTCATGCAGGAGACCTATAGTAGGGATTTGAACCACCGAACTGCCAACCTTTCTGATTGACAAGCTCAGCATCTTAGCCATTACATAATTCAATATTGTTTGAGAGAAAATGTGAATATTTCTTGAAACTATATAAGCCTTTGAGTACTTATTTCCTTTCCTCTATGCCTGCTATTTTTATGTAAAATCCCAGGTATCTTTTAAAATTCATTGTAAGTTGGCTCTTGTAGCAAACGTTTTTCTCAAAATGATGAATTCAATTTGAGTAGCCTCAAATGAAAGCGTTAATTGCAGAAGTGGAATGAGATTTGGGATGTCAACATCTTCCTAGACATTCTATATTCTTAACAATAAGACTAAATTACAGGAATGAGAGGGTAGAGTATTCTAGTCTATTCTATTGTGTTTTGTTCTGTTCTATAAAATATTCTATAGAATAGAATAGAATAAAATAGAAGAATCTTTATAGCTCTATTATTACTGTATTTTTGTTTACTACAGAAATACAAAGTGCCTTATATCTTAATTGATAAGGAGTTTTCAAGTTAAGTATGTCTGGGAGAAACTTTTGGTGAATGTAGCTTCATGTTGATGAGTATAAAAGTGAGCATAAATCTGCAAGATAGATCTTGAGACTGGAACGTTGGACACTGGCCAAGATTTGTGCTTCATGAAAAATTTGTTGGAGATGTTGGACAGGAAAGAAATTTGAAAAGCTCGGTTGGGTTTCAGACAAATGGTTGTCCAATCTCTTCTTAAAAACTTCCAGTGTTGGAGCATTCACAACTTCTGGAAGCAAGTTGTTCCACTGATTAATTGTTCTAACTGTCAGGAATTTTTTTCCTTAGTTCTAAGTTGCTTCCCTCCTTGATTAGTTTCCACTCATTGCTTCTTGTCCTGCCTTCAGGTGCTTTGGAGAATATGTTGACTCCTCTCTTATTTGTGGTAACCCCTGAGATATTGGAACATTGCTAGTCCTTCTTTTCATCAAACTAGACATACCCTGTTCTTCATATGTTTTAGCCTCCAGTCCCCTAACCATCCTGGTTGCTCTTCTCTGCACTCTTTCTAGACTCAACATCTTTTTTACATCATGACGACCAAAGCTGGATGTAGTATTCCAAGTGTGGCCTTACCAAAGCATTATTAAGGTGGTATTAACACTTCATGTGATCTTAATTCTATCTTACCTTATTGATTTCTTACCTTATTGATGAGATCATCATTATCCTTTTTAATTTCAATATTAATAGGGATTCCAGGGAATTGCTCAAAAACATCTTCCAAACGAGGAATCTGGTGATCAGTACCATGGGAGATGCTTCCTGTTAGGAAGGGTAGGTTGAGGATAGCTGCCAAGAACTGAGCATTTTTCTCAGAGATGAAGAGAACAAATGATTTTCTTTGCTTTCTACCACAGCACATTTCCCCCAAAACAACTCGTAGTCTTACTTACCTGGAGAAAATGTCACCTCCAGAGAAGACTTATAGCGTGGCAAATCCTAGGGAACACAATCAGTGAGAATAAGGAGTAAGAATGGTTTTAAGAGAGATTTGCCATGTGTTTTGAAGGGAGGGAATGAAGAGCAGGTTCCTCCTAGAAGTCTGGGGAGAAGCCCTTTGATTTTCCCCAAAGAGCTAGAACCATTGTTTAAAGCAGGGGTGGGTTCTATTTTTTTTTTACTACTGGTTCTGTGGGCATGGCTTATTTTGTGGGTGTGGCTTGGAGATCATGTGACTGGGTGGGCGTGACTAGCTGGTCATGTGACCGGGTGGCCATGGCTATGTGTATAGGGACTACTCAGAGGGCTGAAAAAAGTCATTTCTGACAGGACCTCGCACTTTTGACTGGTCCTCACACTTATGACCATCCTCACATTTATGCCCGTGCAGCATTCTTAACAACCATGTCACTCATTTCACAACTGCTTCTCTTCACCATGGTGACAAGATAAGGCAAAATACGTAAAATGTGAGGACAATCGTAAGTTTGAAGACTGGTCAAAAGTTTGAGGACCAGTCAAAAATAACCTTTTCAGCCCTCTGAGTAGTCCATATGCACAAAAGGATTCAATTATTTCTTCAAAGTGCTGATGATTGCATCCTGGCTGGAAGAACTCCAACAGGGGAGTATTTCCTCCCAACAGCGGTGTAAAAAACGTAAAACAATCTTTCCCCTTTAAGAAAGTCAAGCAAAAAAATAGCCTCCAGAACCAGAAGTTACAATAAGTCTAGGCATACTGCTGGAGAGGCAGTTTCTGTAATAAAGATTAGGCTAGGAAACAACACCAAAAGTTGTAATTAATCCTTACAGGAATAACCCTGTAAAGTGGAAAAAAATAAAAGGAAATTTCTTTTAACAACCGGTTCTCCGAACTGCTTAACTACTTAACTATTTAACAACTGGTAGATCCCACCACTGGGTCTACCCATTTATTTTTGCAGGCACCGGTCTACTCATTTGTTTTCTTTTAACACTGATCAACTGCAGGACGGCCCTTTGAAGCCCTACAAACAGTTTTTTTTCCCTCTAGCCATCAGCTGGGACTCAGGAGGTAGCAATAGATTTGGGGTGGGGCCAAATAAAAGGTAAGAATAACCCCAGGGGGGGAGAACCGGTTTGGTGATGTCATATCGTCACCGCTACCGGCTCGGCCGAACCGGGAGGAACCCACCACTGGTTTAAAGGGAGTAATATAGAAGTTACTTTGTTTCTGGTAAGTATGTAAAGGCATTGGGGTTAGAATGCTGAAAAAGGACTGATAAGGTCTAAGTTAGATCCATTTGCAGGATGAACACCTTCATCCAAATGACAAAAGCAGCCTTATTTCTGTTGTGACCCACACGTCACCTCTTTTGTTATGTGCTTGCAATATCATGTTGCACTCTCAATAGTGGTGAAGCTTGCATTGTGATGGCACAATGGTAGTTTCATCATTTCATCATCACAATGATGCCCAACTCAAATCCCCTCCCAGTCATAAATTTCACGAGGTGACTTTGGGTGAATCACACACTCTCCATCCAACCTATGGTAGTTCAATGGGATTTTTTTTTTAAAAAAAGGTGTTAACAATGGAGGATGTTATCTATTCCACCTTGAATTTCTGGAGGAAAGGCAGGACTTATATCTAATGAGACTTCATAATGAGAAACAGCCTGGGAACATCACCTACATTGCCTTAAAATCTGTCACCAAATAGAACTGAATAATACCCAAAAGACAGGGCATGTTGGGACTAAGGACTTAGAGATGCTCACCTTATAGTACGTGAGGCTGATATCAATGTTGTGCCCTGTCTGGCGTTCCAGATTTTCATCATGGGACACAACCACAATCCCATCTTTGGTTATGTAGCAATCAAGTTCAAGCAGGTTTGTCCCCTGGCTCACTGCACTGGGAAGATGCAGAGATTGGCAAGAGAAGTTGAAGGGCAGGATTAGTGCACAAGAAGGGCAAGTTAAGGTAGAGTGGCGATTGCATTACTCACTTTTTAAAAGCACTCAAAGTGTTCTCAATCTGCTCTCCAGCACCTGAAGAGGAAATCAGATTCTGAGAAATTTTATCTTAGATACTCTGCTTTCAAAGGAATATCAAACTGTTCTGCTTTAGGCTTTAGGAATGCAGCTTTACAAGTCTTGGGACTATGGTGGAGCAGAAAGAAATGCAAATATCCCACCTGACTACTTCTCAAGAGGAAAAGCAGAGGCAGGAATCTCACAACTTATTTCCTTTTCTCTCTGCTTCCTTCATTCACCTTTGACTTGCAGCTGTGGAGCACATCCTGACCTCTTCAGCTTCCCTCTCAGTGCCCCCAAAGCCCCTCCATCCAGATACTCAATTTACATCACAGAACTTACCACCCCTGTGGGAGACATGTAAGCATCGAACGGGAAACCTGTGTGGTTTGTGAAGGAGATGTGGCTTCTTCCGAAGACAGTGAGACACCAGTGCATAGATTCCCAAGGCAGGTAGCCCATAGAGGAGCAAGTGGCAGCTCATTGTGGTACGTGGGGACGAGGAAGCAGGTGTTTCTGGGCTTGATAAATTAAAGCAAGGAGCAACAACCAGGACACTCAGATTCTCTGGAACGAAAAGCGCTCCTGGTTTTCTCAGCAAGAAATGTAGAGATTAGGCATCTGCATAGAGCTGGCAAAAATCAGTGGCCAAAATCAGGTAGCTTGGAAATCCTGATTTCCTGGATCCATGAAACTTGAACGCTGTAAGTAAGCAAGTCAGTGAAATTTCGGAGGGAGTAGGAAGAAAAGGGTGTGTAGGAGTAAAGGACAGAAACTTAACCCTCCCCTTTGCTACCAGGACCTTCCCATCATGACTTTTTACCTGTTGGTTCACCTAATACACACAGACACACATCACATGGTCATAAATGGGCACACATAATTGCATGGTTCAGCCCCTCCCAGTCTTCTGCCAACCTGCATATGTTATCATTTTGCCACTCCCGTGGAGGGAAAAAAGCCACTTTCTTGGCAGGAGAATCATGACAGAAGTGGGCCTACTTGGTTCTACCTGCTCTACCCTCAAGAATCAGATTCCGCTTTCATATCTGGACACCTGTCTCCTTCATTGCCGTACATACCTGGAGACCTCTGGAAGCCACACTTCCCATCAAGCCATCAGATCCCATCTCCATAGTTACATAAACAAAGGAGGGTTGATTTGTGGTCCATAGAAGGTTCCAATGGCGATACTTGCTTCAAAAAAGGGATCGGTTTATTCCTTAGGACAGCTGCAGTGAAAGAAAGCCCAATATGTTGACCACTGCAAAATGTGGTCCCCTTTATGGTTAGCTGATGGGATTTGTGTGTTTTAAAAAACCCCTGTGTACGTACAGTTTTCAATTTTTCCCAAGTCAAAGAATCTGGATCCCATCGTTTGTAGAAATAAAATGCTCACTATCCCCTAAAGGACATTCATATCTTTATATAGGTACTCTTCAACTTACAACAATTCACTTGGTGACATACAAGTTACAACAGCACTGAAAAAAGTGACTTATGACTATTTTTCACACTTACAACCGTTGCAGCATCCCCATTGTCACCTGATCAAAATTTGGATGCTTGGCAACTGACTCATATTTATGACGATTGCAGCAGGGGTGAAATCCAGCAGGTTCTGGAGAACCGGTAGTGGAAATTTTGAGCAGTTTGGAGAACCGGTACCAGAAATTTTGAGTAGTTTAGAGAACCGGCAAATGCCACCTCTGGCTAGCCCTGGAGTGGGGTGGGAATGGAGATTTTGCAATATCCTTTCCCCAGGAGTGGGGAGGGAATGGGGATTTTGCAGTATCCTTCCCCTGCCACGCCCACCAAGCTACACCACACCCACCAAGCCATGCCCACAGAACCGGTAGTAAAAAAATTTGGATTTCACCACTGGTTTGCAGTGCCCCTGGGGTCGTGTGATCACTTTTTGCGACTTTCTGACAAGCAAAGTCAACGGGGAAGCCAGATTCACTTAACAGCCGCATTACTAACTGTTATGTCCTTATAAGGACATCCGCCCTGATTGGCTGCCAGCCATCGGGCGGGAGATTTGAATCCCTGTCAAGGGGCGGTGCGTCTGCCGGGAGCGAATATAAGGAGAGCTCCGGCAGCGCGCCAGCAGTCTTGACTCGTTACTTTGTAATGAATAAAAGTTGCTTAATGTATCGAGCTGGTCCAGTCTTCTTTCCCCTGCGCCGGATCTAACACTGGCGACGAAGGACTAGAGAGAAGAACCTTCACAAGACTCTTGGCACGATTGCCCACCGAACAAAATCACCACACCACAGCGATCTTCCAGAATGGCTACCCCGCAAGCCCCGATGACCGCGCTGAACCCGTTCGACCCATCCCGGGAGAAGTGGAGGTCATACATGGTCCGATTCCGGCAGTTCCTGCGAGGCAATGGATACCAGAACCTCGATGATGAGAGAAAAAGAGCCCTCTTCCTGGCTCATTGCGGATCGGACGTTCTGGAGATGGCGATTGACCTCGTGGCACCCAGGGACATCGAGGAGATGTCCTGGAACGACCTGCAGGAAGTCCTACAGGAGCACTATGCACCTACAGGCACCCCCATCGCAAACAGGTTCACCTTCCAGCAAAGAAACCAGCGGGAAGGTGAATCCATCAAGGAATTCGTGGCAGCGCTTCGCCAAATCGCTGCCAACTGCGAGTTCGACAATGTGGACAATGCCATCCGGGACCGCATTGTGTTTGGAATGCGAGATGTGGGGCTGCAGAAGAAGTTCCTCAGCCGGAAGAGGATTCCGCTCAAAGATGTCCTCGACGAGGCAACGGCGGCTGAAACGTCTGAGCAAGCAGCCGCCGCGATGGTAAAAGCAAGGGGGATCCATAAGATCCACAAGTCGGGCCCGACCTCATCAGACGAGGCAACCACTCAATCCGAGTCTGATGAGGAAATGGCCGTCCACAAGGTGTCCCGCCCCCCCAGGCGGGAAAACCCACAGCATGGCGACCGGGGAGAGCGATGCGGCAGCTGCAGAGGCGACCACCCCAGGGCAAACTGCAGATGGAGGGACGCGACCTGCCGCCGATGCCTGAAGAGGGGCCACATCGCAGAGGCCTGCAGAGCCACAGATCCAGCCCCGGAACCACCCAGACCACGATTCAGGGAAAATCGCAAAGATAACCAGAGGACATCCAAACGGTCCTCAAACCAGTCCCGGCGCGGGGAGGAGGAATATCCCCGCAACAGAACGGTGCACCAGACCACCACCATTGCTCACACAAGCGACGAGGGAACCACCAAGTTCCACGTGACGCTGCTAGCAGAGGGGTCACCATGCAAGATGGAGGTAGACTCCGGATCCGCCTACTCCATCATGGACTGGCAGCACCTACAGCAGCTGAACCCGGCATACAAAAGGACCCAGCTGAAAAACCCGAAGGCGAGACTTGTGGACTTCAACGGGAATCCCATTGAAATCCTAGGCAGAGCCACAATCCATGTGAAGTACAACGACTTCAACGGAAAGCTACCCATCACCATTGTGCAGCACAGCCGACCGAACCTGTTGGGCGTGGAGTGGTTCAAGCCGCTGGGACTTTCACTTCAGGGCATCCACGAGATCCGCAGGGACGAACTCGACTCCATCATCGAAGAGTTCAAAGAAGTCTTCGATGGTAAGCTGGGGAAATTTGTGGGGAGGCCAATCTCTTTTAATCTGGACAAGGGAATCACCCCAATCAGGCTCAAGCCCCGCCGAGTTCCATTTGCCCTGCGGCCCAAAGTAGACGAGCAGCTGGATAAGCTGATCGCCCAGGGCGTCCTGGAACCGATCGATCATGCCTCATGGGAGACCCCCATTGTGACCCCACTGAAGCATGATGGGTCTGTGCGCATCTGTGCTGACTACCGTTGTACCATCAACAAGGCGTTGGCACAGAGCGCATACCCAGTCCCAGTGGTGCAACATCTGCTGCATTCCCTGGGATCTGGATCAATTTTCGCGAAACTGGACCTGGCCCAGGCTTACCAGCAACTGCCAGTGGATGACAAAACGGCGGAGGCTCAAACAATTGTCACGCACAGGGGGGCATTTAAATGCAACCGCCTCCAATTTGGAGTCAGCGCTGCCCCTGGCATCTTCCAATCCATGATGGAACGCCTTCTCCAAGGCGTTCCAGGGGTGGTGCCTTACTTCGATGATGTGCTCATCTCCGGTGACTCAAGAACCCAACTCCTTGAAAGGCTCAGGCTTGTCCTGCAGCGGTTCAAGGCCAAGGGTTTGAGGGTCAGGCGGGACAAGTGCATCATAGGAGTACAGGAAGTCGAGTTCCTGGGCTTCCTCATTGATAGCACAGGCATCCACCCCACCAAATCAAAAGTGGAAGCAATCCATGAAGCTCCAAGCCCAAAAAACAAAACGGAGCTTCAGGCTTTCCTTGGGTTGCTCAACTTTTACGCCATTTTCTTAAAACAGAAAGCCACAGTTGCTGAGCCACTCCACCGCCTGCTGGGAAAATCGGCTTCCTGGAAGTGGGGCCAGGAAGAGGAAGCGGCATTCCGGGCCATCAAAGGACTATTGACGTCCAAAAGCGTCCTCATTCAGTACAGCGAGACGCTCCCCATCAGACTGACCTGCGACGCGTCGCCTTACGGGGTGGGGGCAGTCCTCAGCCACGAACTGCCCAATGGCTCGGAAGCCCCAATCACGTACTTCTCAAAGACTATGTCCGGCGCAGAACGGAACTATAGCCAGCTGGACAAAGAAGCCCTGGCCATCATGGCTGGAGTGAAGCGCTTCCACGAATACCTCTACGGAAGAAGCTTCACCATAGTCACAGACCACAAGCCTCTCCTGGGACTCCTCGCAGGCGACCAACCAACCCCGACCTTCATGTCCCCAAGAATGACGAGATGGGCAATCTTCCTAGCTGGCTACTCCTATAGGCTCGTGCACCAGCCAGGCACAGCCATAGGAAACGCTGACGCCCTCAGCAGATGCCCGTCGAAGAAGCCGGTCGAAGACCCAGCCCCCACGCTCCACCTACTGCACATTGATGACGACGCCAGCTGCCCGGTGTCATCCGCAGATGTGGCCGTCCACACCCAAAAGGACCCCACACTCCGCAAAGTGAAGTCCTGGATCCTCAGAGGGTGGCCATCGGGAAAGCCAGAGGAAAGGTTCAGCCCGTTCGCCAGGAAACAGGAGGAGCTGTCCACCATGAAGGGCTGTCTGCTATGGGAAGACAGGGTGCTGATTCCAAGCACTCTGCAACGGCGAACGTTGGAGACCCTGCACAAGGGGCACCCGGGCATCGTCCGCATTAAGGCACTGGCACGGAGTTATGTCTGGTGGCCCTCCATGGACAAAGACATTGAACAATGGGTCTCCAGATGTGACCCGTGCCAAGAAGTTCGCCCAGCGCCGCCGCAATCCGAGGTCGCGAAGTGGGAGACCCCCAGCAACCCCTGGTCGAGGGTCCACATTGACTTCGCGGGTCCGATGCAAGGGCGACACCTCCTCATCGTGGTAGATGCCTTCTCCAAATGGCTCGAGGTGGTGCCCATGGCATCTACCACAACGGACGCGACGATCCGAGCCCTGCGCCGTCTTTTCGCCACTCATGGTCTACCGGATGTGCTGGTCTCAGACAACGGCCCCCAGCTCACATCCTTGGCCATGGAGTCCTTCCTGGCGGGACTGGGCATCCGCCACGCCCTGTCCGCCCCTTACAGGCCGGCCGGAAACGGACAAGCGGAACGCATGGTCCGACTGACCAAAGAGGCCCTCACCAAGATGGGCCCGGGGGACTGGCAAGAGCGCATAGACAATTTCCTCCTCACCCAGCACATCACGCCACACGCCACCACCCACAAGAGCCCGGCCGAACTGTTGATGGGCAGAAGGTTGAGGTCACCCTTGGACCGGCTGCACCCCCAATACAGCCCGGAAGTGACCGCAACCGCCAGCCGCCCGCTTCGCGCCTTCAGCAACGGAGATTCAATTTTCGCGCTGAATTTCAGCGGCTCTCCTAAGTGGCTGAAGGGGAAGATTGCCAGCACAACCGGCCCCAAATCCTACATCGTCGAGTTGGAAGATGGACAGTTCGCGAGACGTCACATCGACCAACTCCGAAAAAGGTGGGGGGGAGCGCATGAAAACCAGCCTGACGAGGGAGGCCTACAACACCCCGATGAGGTAGACCTCCAACACCCCGGCGAGGTAGGCCTACCACACCCAGACCAGGCAGGCCTACAACACCCCGGCGAGGTAGGCCTACGACACCCCGACGAGGTAGGCCTACCACACCCCTGCGAGGCAGAGCAGCACCACCCCGTCAAGGTCGGCCCAGCCCACTACCAGATGCTGTCACTCCGGCAGCCCAGCGAGGTAGACCGGGGCCAACCGCACGGAGGATGGCAACACCAACCCAGCCAGGTGGGCACCGGGCACAGCAAGGCCAGGGACCACCAACCCAGCCCGCAGGTAGACCGGGACCTGCCCAGAGGAGGAGCAACGCACCCCACCAGTTACAGCAGCCCATGCCAGCCCAGCCAGGGAGACTGCAGTTCAAGGCGAGTAGACCGGGACCCAGCCAAGACGGGCAACCCACGACCCACGGGCGAGGGTGGCACACAACTCACCGACGTGGGGGACCCCCGCCCATCACAGGAGACAGCCAAGAAACGACACCCCGACCAGGATGGCCCCAGGCACCAACCAACGGTAGACCAGGGACTAGGGGGAAGGGGAAGCCGACAACAACCCGGCCAGGGAGACCTGCACCACCCCGGCAGGGGAGACCTCCGCCGCCCCGCGGAGGTAGCGCCGCAACAACACTCCGACCGGGTCGACCATCGCCAGCCAGACAAGGTAGACCAACGCCAACCCAACCGAGGGGACCAACGCCACCCCTGCGAGGTCGGACGGCACAACAACAACAACGAGAGCCAGCACCACCCGAACCGAGCGGAACCGCCACCCGAGCGGCAGCAAGCCGGACCGAGACCGAACCACAGCGCCCGGGAGACCAGGGAGGAGCAAGCAATGGACTTACCGAGACTCAGACGCTCTTCCCGGGTCGGAACCAAGCAGCCGAGGCGAGGCGAGAGATCCACAGGACAGGAGGAAGACCACCAGGACCAGCGATCCAAGGTCTGCGGTCCGGCCGGAGGCGCTGGGGGTGGCCCCGCTCACTCGACAGCCGAACCGAGCCCGGTTCCGGAGAGGGAACCAGGAGACGAAAGAGCCCCGTCCTTCCAGGCCGGAGACGGAGGAGAAGTGAGACTGCGCAGGTCAGCTAGGGTGCCGAGGCGTCCGGCGTACCTGCGCGACTACGTAACGTTTGTGAATGAGATTGACATTTCGGACTAAGGGGGGAGGAGTGTTATGTCCTTATAAGGACATCCGCCCTGATTGGCTGCCAGCCATCGGACGGGAGATTTGAATCCCTGTCAAGGGGCGGTGCGTCTGCCGGGAGCGAATATAAGGAGAGCTCCGGCAGCGCGCCAGCAGTCTTGACTCGTTACTTTGTAATGAATAAAAGTTGCTTAATGTATCGAGCTGGTCCAGTCTTCTTTTCCCTGCGCCGGATCTAACACTAACTAAACAACTGCAGCGCTTCACCTTAACAACCATGACCAGAAAGGTTGTAAAATGGGGCAAAACTCATTTAGCAATGGGCTCAATTAGCAACAGAAACTTTGGGCTCAGTTGTGATAGTAAGTCAAGGACTACCTGAACTGTGATGAAATATTTTGCTGATGCTACCAAGTTGACAGTGTCTGAATTACTGCAAGCTGGAATTTTGTTTTGATTCCAACCTGCAGCAATTTGATGACGTCTAGGTGGAAACATCCAGAGAAGTGTTTTACAGAATTATTAATCTTTGGGATGATTGACAGTTCAAAGAAATAGTATTATTTCTTTGAATCACCAACCTCATCCTGCTACAAATTCAGGAGAGGAGTTGATGGCAAATGTTCTTGTCAGCAAGTAGGAGGGGAAAATGGAATAAGGAAAAGCAGCAAGAACACTGACACTTTTCAAGAGAGGTGTCAGTATCATTTACATTTTTTTTTTACACCCACAGATTATCACTCCTAAATGATCTCATCCAAAAGTTTCAGGTGGATGATAACACTGGCATCCTTGAGAACCTCTAGCCTAGGAGATCTCATGGGGAAGAACCTAGCCTACTCCCGAGAGATAATTCAGAAAAATGTAACTAATTACTGAAAAGCAGCTTCTTCAACAGTCGATATATGAGAACTGACTGGCAGCAATGAGAGATATATGTCAGCATGCCCGAAGGGTATCAGGTTAGAACAGTATTTTTCAACCTTGGCAACTCTCAGAATCCGCCAACCTGGAAACTGAAGGCCAGCCATCTTTAAGCTGCCAAGGTTGATAAACATTGGATTAGAAGCAACTGGTCAATGTCATTTTCAGAGCTGGTGCTCTGTGGGTGGACTTTCTTCATCCAGAGAACTCACATAATAATGACAATTCAAGGAAATAATATTTTTAAGAAAAGATTGGATAACCGTTTGTCTGAAATGATATAGGATATAGCCGCCCTGAGTCTCTGGAGAGGGGCGGCATATAAATTTAATAAATAAATAAAGATTTCCTGCCTGATCAAGAGGTTGGAGTTGAAGACCTCCATGGTCCCTTCCAACCCTATTATTCTGTATTCTGGAATATTTCTTTAAATATTCTTTACTAATATTTATCAGTAATACTTAATTATTGTGTGTTTATCAGTAATGTTTATGTATCAGTAATCCTTAATTATTGTGATTTGTTATTTTTAACTGGATTGGTGCTTTTTAAATATGATCTTTACCATTTTCCGGTTATTTATACCTATTTTCCATTTATTTAGCTTTTGTCATTTATACCTTGCCCACTTACTCCCTTAAGCAAATAGAATATAAAAAGAAACAAGGACAACTAATGTCATATCAGCCCACAAGCTAGTATTGGAACAGGCTGGACTGGATAAAAATAGTCAAACTTAAAAAAAATACCTGCATACCAGACACAGGTCACTGTAGCATCTTATTCTTTCAAAAGTTGCTTGATGAAGGCTGGTCTATTTTTATCATGGCTAGGAAGGTTTTATGAAAAGTGGTGAGATACAAAACAGTAGTCCTTGACTTAGGATCAAATTACATTGTCACCTTCTGTTCAAGCCAAACAGGGAATTAGAAGAGAAGGGACATACCCACTCCAGTACTTAACAGGGGAGGGGGGGGGTCTGTTACATCCTCTAAGGCAGGGGTCTCCAACCTTGGCAACTTTAAGCCTGGTGGACTTCAACTCCCAGCAAAGCTGGCTGGGGAATTCTGGGAGTTGAAGTCCATCAAGCTTAAAGTTGCCAAGGTTGGACACCCCTGCTCTAAGGAAGCAGTTCTCAATTCTGGCAACTTTGAGCTGTGGGGACTCCAACTCCCAGAATACCCTTGCTACCACAGTTGCCAAGATTGAGAAATATTGTATTTTCTGACCATACCATGTCAGAAAATACAATATTTTCTGACCATAGCATGTCAGGCTATATCTATGGCAACAGGTTTAAGAGGGAAAAATGACACTTCAATGCCCCAATTGCTATAGATATATTAAGGTTGCCTCTGGCATAGGATAGAGACCAAAGAGGGCATCAGGAAGGTACCTCAGAAAAAAAAATACAAAGTTGTCAGGTCATATGAGATACACGTTAAAAAGTCTTTCACTACTGTAGCAATCTAAGTGGGGCACCAGGTACATCACTGAAAATTTAATTAAGCCCTTAACATTTAGCATAAATGACAAATGCAATTTAAAATACATGTAGTCTTCAACTCATGGTCACAGTTGAGCCCAAAATTTGTGTTGCTAAGTGAGGCATTTGTTAACTGAGTTTTGCCCCATTTTATGACCTTTCTTGTTACAGTTGTTAAGTGAATCACCACAGTTCTTAAATTAGCAAATTAGTAACCTAGTTGTTAAGTGAATCTGGCTTCCCTGTTGACTTTGCTTGTCAGAAGGTCACAAAAGGTGATCACATGACTCTGGGATACTGCAACCGTCATAAATATGAATCAGTTGCAAGCACGTGATCATGGGGATGCTGCAACATTCGTGTGAAAAGCATTTTTTAAGTGAGGTGTGAAAAAAGTCACTTTTTTCATTGCCATTGTAACTTCAAATGGTAAATAAATGATGGTTGTCAATTGAGGACTACCTGTTCTGATCTGATGTTAGTGAAAAAAGGTGATATACCTATGTAAAATGTAAGACCTGGAGACATTATTGGAATTCCTGATTTTTTAGGGTTTTTTTCCCCCATCAATGGGAACATTGATCTCCTTAAAGGCCTATGTCTGGCCATGCATGACATATTGCTATGCATAACTCTTCCCAAAAAGAAGGAGGCTGTGCCAGTGAGGTGTCCTGTCTCTCTTGTAACTAAAACCAGATGTTCATGGAGGCTCATTAGCCAGTGATTGGATGGAGTGATCCCATAGCAGATCTGATGGACCAATTGAAACCAAGCTGATTGCTGATCTTGACTGCATCATGCCAAGGCTCCTCCCTCTCAATGCCATCTAAGTGGTCCACTGGAGATGTTTTCTGCTAGGATGAAAGGGAAAACACTACTTTCACATTAGAAGATCTTAAACTGACTTCAGGTGTCTTGTTTGCCATGCCATAAATATTCCTCGTTGTTTGTAGAGGACATGTCTAAACAGTGTTTCTTCATAGATGAACCCTAAAAAGACACCTGGATGAACCCTAAAAATTTGTCTATGGAGATTCTCAGTCATCCAGGTCATGGTTGTGTCCGAAATGTGCACTTTGAAAAGGCAACTGGAAAATATAGGCCGTAATATAACATTAGAGGAATGGGAAAAATTATGGAGCAAAAATTATAAATTAATGCTGTCAACTGTATACAAAGAAAATCTGTACAAAATGTTTTATAGGTGGCATTTAACACCGGCAAGATTGGCTAAAATGTATACAAATATGAAACTGGAGTGTTGGAAGTACAAACACAAGGATGGAACATTTTATCACATGTGGTGGCAATGCCCCAAAGCAAAAAAAATATTGGGAACAGATTAAGGAGATGGCTGCAGGAGATAACAGGAGAACAAATCGAATTTAAAGCTGAACTATTTTTATTAGGAATGATTAACCGAAAGATCAAGAAGCAACTCCAATACATTATTTTACATATAGTAACAGCAGCGAGAATTGTCTATGCTCAATGCTGGAAACTAGAAAATATACCAGCCAATGAGATGATTATACAAGATACTAGAATGTGCTGAGATGCATAGGCTCACGTTAGAAATGAAAGGCAAGAAAGAAGCAGAATTTTATGAGTGTGGGATAAGTGGTATAACTGGTTAGAACAGAGAAACAAAAATGTATAGGAATAAATTTAAATACCCGTAAGAGATACATGACACAATACTGTTTATTGTTATGTAAATTGAAAATAAAAAATTAAAATTAAAAAAAGAAAAGAAAAGGCAACTGGATTTTCTTTGTTTTTTTCCTTGAAGACATTTTGCTTCTCATCCAAGAAGCTCAAAACTGAAGGAGCTTCTTGGATGAGAAGCAAAATATCTTCAAGGAAAAGCAAAGGAAGTCCAGTTGCCTTTTGAAAATGCATCTTTGGCACAGCCTTAAAGCTTGTTCTCCCTCTCTGATAGAGAGCTCTGAACAGATGCTTATTGTCATCTTTTCTGCTGCTACTGTTGCTCTGTACATTCTAGAGCCTTTTTCCTTTCCCAAGAGGCATTACTACACTTCTTCTAAGCATTTCCTATTTTTACACCAGCACATCTGTCCCCTTCCATCTGCACTAATTTTCCTTCACCCCCTTTCTGATTCTCATCTCCCCACGCTGTTGTCCCTGTTTGATGATGCTTCTTGTTTGCATTAGTAAACCTGGTGGGGGAGGGAAGGGGGAAAAAGATGATAAGAAAGCTTTTGGATGCATAAATGCAGTTGCCTAGCAACTTTGGGGCCTATGATTACCCTTAATTCACTGTCCTAAAATAACCATAATGTATTCCCTTGGAAATTGTGAAAGATGAAATGAAACTTAAGATTGCTAGAAATATGACCTGGGGATGTCTTGTCTTCTTACTTTAAATTAGTTTAAATCACCAAGATTAGATGAGGATCCTAGTACCGAAGAAATTAACAGACAGCCTGGCTAAATACTTATGTATTATGATCAGATAATATATTTTAATCAAGGTGAACTCAGTCTCAGGTTTAAAGAAGAATTGGAAGCAGAAGGGCGTGTTTGTCAGTGGCTCATATACTTACAATGAAATAAATATTTAATTTAGATTTTTAAAGTTACAGGTTAAACCAGTAAAATATTAACTTGAGGTTGTACTGTGTCCCAGTGATGAAAATGTTATTGCAAAGGTTTATAAAATGCTAACATTTAATTTGGAAAATGAATGTGAAACATAGTATGATTCAATGGTCAAGGAATTAAAGCTTGAAAGATTTAAAATGTACACTGAATTTAAAAGAACATTTCTCTGAAATGATGCTGTTGGTATTTAACACCTGATAAATTGTCAAAGATGTATAAATATGTTTCCAAAGTATGTTGGGAACATAATGAAAAAGAAGAATTTTTAAAAATTACCTTTGGTGGACTTGTAACAAAGAAAAAAAATATTGGGACCAGATTTAAATTTTAATTTGGAATATTTTTTTTAAATGAATATAAAATTGAAACCAGAGAGTTTTCTTTTAGGACTGCTGATCAAGAAACTTGAAAAAAAAACTGGAAGCTTATTAATATATATGCTGACTGCAGCGAGAATTCTTTATGTTCAAAAATGGAAAGATACAACAACCCACAATGGATGAAGAGATGGAAAAACTGGTGGGCTTAGTAGAAATGGCCAAATTAATTGCTTTAATTAAAGAAAAGTTATATATCCAGCTATGTTGGCCTGGAAATTCTGGGAATTGAAGTCCATTCATCTTCAAGTTGCCAAGATTGAAAAATAATGCTCTAACTCTCTTCAGACGATATATAATACCTATTGCACTTGTGGCATCTGATGCTAAAAGGCCTTTTTTTTTAACATATTGAAATTCTGTTCCTTACTTTTGAAACTAATTGCTACCAAGCACTTCCCCCACTCATTTTTACAAATCTACAAATTTAAGACGTCAAATTTAAATTTACAAATTTAAATTAATCACCTCTGACATATTTTTTGCTTGACAATGGAGTCTCTTCCTTGTTTTTTAGCACCCCCACAGATATATGGAGAGTGTAGTGGTTCAAACACCAAGCTAGAAACCAGGAGATTGTGAGTTCTCTACTCTTGCCTTATGGATTAAAGCCACCTGAGTGAGCTTGGGCCAGCCAGTCTCTCTCTCAGCTACCATCTCATAGATGGTTGAAAGGAAAATAAGAGGTAGGAGTATTAAATATGATTGCCACCTTTAAATGATCAACCGCCCCCCAGTGAGATAGAATAATAACATAGGTTGTCCTTGACTTATGACCGTCGTTAGGACCAAAATTTCTGTTGCTAAGCAAACTGGTTTTTAAGTGAGTCGTGCCTGATTGTATGACTTTTTTTTTGCCACAGTTGTTAAGTAAATCTCTTTAGCTGTTAAGTGAATCATGTAGTAATTAAGCAAATCTAGTTTCCCCATTGATTTTGCTTTTTGGAAGCCAGTTAAGAAGATTGCAAATATGACCCTGGGGTGCTGAAACCATCATAAATACTTGCCAGTTGTCAAGTGTCCAAATTTTGATCATGTGACTGTGCTTCAGTGGTTGTAAATGCAAAAACTGGTTGCAGTCATTTATTTCAGTGCCTTTGTAATTTCAAACAGTTACTAAATGAATTGTTATAAATCAAGGACTATCTGTATATAGCATACACCTGTCCTGTTCCAGTCCATGCACACCCATACCCATACCTCTAGGAGTTTCAGATACTTTAGTGAGGCACTGCAGGCCCCTAAAATTATTCCCCAGATCCCACTCACAAGAAATGTAAAGTCCCAATAAGTTTGATTTTGTACAACCAAGGCACAAAGTTAAAGGCAAATACAAAATCTAAGGGCAAGGCAGAAGTCCACAAACCCACACATGAATTCTAAAGTCCAGGCACAGTCCAAAGTGAAATACAATAATCAAAGTCAAGGTCCAACTCCAAAATACAAGTGCAAAATCCAAGGTCCAATCACAAGGTCGGCAAACAAGGCACAGGTCTGAAATCACGAAAGCAGGAATCACAAAGTTGGAACACATGCACAGGATGAACAGATGGCTGACTCCTCATCAACTGAGCTGGCGTCCAGGGAAGCCATTGCATCTCCCCAAATTAGTGGCTGTGTATTAGTGACTGAGCCAGCAGTTCGAACTGTCCCCATTTAATAGTTTTGCCTTTACACATTATTATCACAAGACTATGGATATGAAGCCATGATTTCTGATTTGGTTAATTTTATTATTCTTAGGGGCCATGATGGCTCAGTGTTTAAAGATGCTGGGCTTGTCAGCTGGAAAGTTGACAGACGGGGTTTGAGACACGAGTGCCGTGTGACAGGATGACCTCCTGTTACTTTCCCCAGCTTCTGCCCACCTAGTAGTTCAAAAGCATGCAAATGCGAGTAGATAAATAGGTACCACTTTGGTGCAGGCCAGAGATTGGTTTCAGCAGGTTCTGACCAGTTCTGAAGAACTAGTAGCAGAAATTTTGAGTAGTTCAGAGAACCGGTAGTAAAAATTCTGATTGGCCCCCGCCCCCATCTATTCTCTGCCTCCCAAGTCCCAACTGATTGGGAGGAAATGGGGATTTTGCAGTAACCTTCCCCTGGAGTGGGGTGGGAATGGAGATTTTACAGTATCCTTCCTCTGCCACACCCACCAAGCCACACCCACAGAACTGGTAGTAAAAAATTTTTGAAACCCACCACTGCTGCAGGCCCCATGATTATGGAAGCATCTTCCAACAATGCAAGATCCTTTGGCTAAGAAACAAAGATAAGCACGATCCCTAGAGTAGGACATGACTGGGCAGGGGAAACCTTTACTTTTATTATTCCTAGGGAGAAAAAGCTATGCAATTTAGAATGGGAAGCAACCCTGTGTTATCTTGAGTTCTACTGAATAAAGACTAGGTATGAATATTTCACTTAGAAGTCTTCACAGATACTCTGATCCTTTTAAAGAATGCTTTGCTGATCAGAGGTAGCAACTCTCTGGATAATCAAATGCTTGGGCAAGAGATGATTATGTTCCTATTCTCCTATCACAGCTAGTTTAGTACAAGAGAAATTCTCAGCCTACGAGCACCTTTGTAATGCAGATTGGTTTTAATGCAATTTAGATTTGGTTCTTTGATGGCTACACAGGCTAATTAATGTTTTAAGAACTGTAATAATAGTGGAGGAAGAACACAACAATACTTACACAATAATATTAGCCATTTATTTATACCACATAATTCTCAGCTTCGCTGCGTTGGCTGGGAATAAAGTGTTATTGCTCTGTCCATACAGAAGAAGCAGTTTGATTAACTACATGGGAGGAGGAATAAGGAGACTTGAGTTCTAGTCCTATCGTAAGCATGGAAGCGAATTAAGTGATCTTGGGCCAGTCACTTTCTCCCAGCCGGGGCCAATCAGTTGTAAAGATTTTGCACAGATTTTCCTGATTACAGGAAAATCAGCAATGTGCCTCCAGTATGTCTGTACCGACCCGTGCATTCAGAGGAAGATAGATTGATAAAAGCTGACATACATTTAAGGGTGAAAGGGGCATTCTTCTTCCAGACCTGATTAATGAATATTTTAAACTTGAGATTTTTGATAAATAAAGACCTTTTTTCCCATCTGACCATGGGGTTTCTGTAATAGCTACTTTGCTTTCATAAGCAATGCTATCAAACCAAGATCTTTGAATGAAATTGAACATCTCAAACACATAAAGGATTTCCTGCATATTCATTTGATGTTCTTTCACTCTTTTCAATATCAAAATCTCAATTCTTTCCCCCCCATTCACTGGTGCCTTTAAATATTTTGGATAAGTAACCCTGACTATCACCAAGTGTTGTATCTTTTTATTCTTGATGAATGTATTTTATTCTCCTTATGTACACTGAGAGCAAATACACCTAAGACAAATTCCTTGTGTGTCCAATCACACTTGGCCAATAAAGAATTCTATAAGATGAAGGGCATAAATGTGCTCAGTGTTAGATGTGATACTGACTTACCCTGTTGGTATTTCCTCCTAAAAGCCAAGCTTGTATGTAGGTAGTCCTGGACTTACGACCACAATTCAACCCAAAATTTCTTCTACAAAGTGAGACATTTCTTAAGTGAATTTTTCCCCATTTTATGAACTTGTTTGCCATAGTTGTTAAGTGAATCACTGTAGTTGTTAAGTTAGTAACTCGACTGTTAAGTGAATCAGGCCTCCCCATTGACTTTGCGTGTCAGAAGGTTGCAAAAGGTGATTTCACTGACCCTGGGATGCTGCATCCATCATAAATATGAGCCAGTTGCCAAGGGTCTGAATTTTGATCATGTAACCATGGGGATGCTACAACAGTCGTGTGAAAAACAGTCATAATTCATTTTTTTCAGTGCCTTTGTAATTTCAAACAGTCACTAAACAAACTGTTGTAAGTCATATTTAGATATGCAAAACTCTATAATCATGTAGGAAGATTTTGAAGGACTTCCTCGTTATCTTTACAATAATTCAGCCTACAAAGTAGGACAGTTTCTGTCAGCTCAACAGCTATCTCAGTGTTGAAAGCTAACACTCCTGAAGCAGGCAAGGTAATTTCCCTTTTGACGGAGGAGGTGGGTAGGCTGTTTAAAGGTGAAACAAATGATTTTCTGCTTTGCTTCTTAACACCTTCCCAAAACAAAAACAACAAACAAACCTTAAAAGCTTAAAAGAGGCCAAATGCTCTGGAGATGCTGGCAAGAAACATTTCCTTCCCAAACCATATTTTTTGCACCCCCAAGTTGTCCAAAGAAACCTTGAGGATATGAGGGTCAGTACTGTTAGAACTGAATGTTCTTATATATATAATATCCGCTGTTAGGTTTCTATATGCACAGAGGTGGAAGGATATACAAAATCCCACAATGAAAAAATGATTTGTGAAGTTAATGGACCTGGCTGAGGGGACAAAATAGACAGTTTTGACGAAACATAATAAATTGACTGTTTTTTTTTTTTTTTTGCTTTAATTTATATGCCGCCCTTCTCCGAAGACTCAGGGCAGCTTACAATGCGTTAAGCAATAACGCATTTACGCAATAACACATTCTTTCTATATGGAAACCATTTTTGGACTTTTTGCTTGATAAAAATGAATTTCTGGCTTTGGAATTTGATGCTTAGATATGTTTGGATTATAGAAATGTGTGTTATTGGAGATTAATTTGTGTAGGTTTTTATGTATTTGTTTAAATTTAAAGTGCACATTTGAAAATATAAATATTTACTAATAAGTGTTATTTATGGATTGATCTTAATGGGTAATGTTTTATTTAGACTGGGACTACCATATTGTATATTGTTATTATTTGATTGTTTGGTATGTACTGTATATCTTTTATATTCTTAGTTTTGTATCTTTTGTGTTAAACTTAAAACAAGTGTATGTTATCTTATAAAATATTGAAAAAATCCATATTGGAAGAGAGTTGGAAGTAGGTTTTTAATGTCACTTTTTCAATTTTCCCTGTGGTCCCCCTTCTCCTTTTCCCTTTTTGTTGTGTGATTTGAACTTTTAACATGCGCATGCAAAAACCAGCTGGCCAGTGTGCATGCGCGTGCCAGAAACCGGAAGATCATCTTCCTGGCGTGCGCTGCTCTTCTGGTTTTTGGCATGTGTATCAGTGCTGGGTTGCCCCCAGTTTGGATTAGTTCGCAAGAACCGGTAGTAAAACCGGCGGCAGGCACTGCCCACCGCCCCGGATGTCGTCATCAGTGATCTGCACATGCATAGAAGCTTCTGCGCATGCGCAGAAACAAGGTGTGTGCGTGAGCAAAGCGAGCATGCGTGCGCGATCCCGTTGCGAACTGGTAGTAAAGATAAGTAGAACCCACTCCTGATGTCTGTGTGTGTGTGCACGTGTGCACATGAGCTCCCATTTCAGCACTCAGTGATGAAAAGGTTTGCCAACACTGCCCTGTAGCATTCTGGATAAATAGCTGTCCAATTTCTTCTTGAAAACCTCCAGTAATAGAGCACCCACAACTTCTGGAGACAAACCATTTTACTGCTCAATTGTTCTCAATATGAAGTAATTTCTCCTTCATTCTAGGTTAGATCTCTCTTTGATAATCTTTCAACCATTACTTCTTGTACTGCCCTTAAGTGGTTTGGAAAATAGGAGGATCCTCACCTCTGTGGCAGCCTCTTAGATATTGGAACACTGTGACCATGTCGCCTTTTGTCCTTCTCTTTGTAGACTAGACATATCCAGTTCCTGCAACCATTCTTCATATAGAAGAATGATTGTTTTAGCCTCCAGTCATGTAATCATCTTTATTGCTCTTCTCTGTACTCTTTCTAGAGCAGGGATGTTAAACTCCAGGCCTGCAGGCTGGATTCTGCCCATGAGGTGCTTAGATCTGGCCCGTGCTGGGCTGCCCTGTGCTGAGCCGCCCTGGAAACAGTGAAGGAACAGTCCACATTGCCTCTGCCAGCAAAAACGGAGCGTGCAACCCTCCCGAACTCCATTTTTCACTGGCAGAGGGGTTGCAGGATGCCATTGCAGCCAGGAACAGAGCTTGGGAGCCCATTTTCGCTAGCAGAGTGCTCAGGCCACCACAGGCACACCTGACACAAGTGATGTTGAGCTAGCCACGCCCATCCTGGCCATGCCTCCCCCCCAAGTCAAACACAATCCTGATGTGGCCCTCGATAAAATCTAGTTTGACATCCCTGTTCTAGAGCCTCAACATCTTTTTTGTATTGGGATGACCAGGACTGGATGCAGTATTCCAAGTGTGGTTTCATCTGTGCAGTATAAAGTTATATTATCACTTCAAGTGATTTTGATACTATCTAGGTCTGCATTGATGTTTTTTGGTAGGTGCAGCACACCGTTGGCTCATACTTCAGTGATTGTTAAAGAGGACTTTTTTTTTAAAAAAAAGCTTTATCTAGAAGTGTTCTGAATCCAACCTAGCACCTTCTGCACACTTAACATTTGTTTTGCTAAGTTGTAAGACTTCACACCGCAGTCTCTTTTTTGCAGCCCAGCCCAAGGAGAGAAAAGAATGATTCACCCAAAAGTCCCTAATGATCACAGCATCAACGCTTAACTGTCCTCCATTTTCTTAAAAGACAATAAACATTTTACAAATGAGTAATGCATTCAAGCATTGGTGTGCTAATGACAATCAATTAACCAGGCAGGTTTATAGGCAGGCAGGAGAAACGTATATTCTGTCCTGCCTCTGCAACAGGTGGACTGAAAAGAAATAGACATCTGTTCTAAAAACACCATGTACTGGCTGATAAAGAGAAGCTAAAACTCTCTTGCCTTTTCTTTCTGCCAATCTTCCACACTTAGTAAAAATATTTTGCAGGTTACTAATTATTGTGAAGTCATTGACCAAGCTTTTCTAAGAATTTCTCACAAAGCATCAGCATTTAGAAGAGTGTTCCATCATCTTGGCAACTTGAAAGTGTGTGAACTTCAACTCTCACAATTCCCCAGCTAGCATAGCATAGTTGCCTGGAGAATTCTGGGAGTTGAAGTCCACACATTTTCAAGTTGCCAAGATGGAGGAACAATGATTTTGAAGATCTGTATGATTTTTGCCTCTTTCAGCTTCTTTCCCTACCTGCTGGGGTTATGGGAGCTATAATTCCACACATCTGGAAAATTCTTGCTTCTGGAATGCTACTGAATCTCGTTTCATCTAACTCTTTCTCTCTGGATTTGTATTTATGCCTGCTTCTTGTTGAAGCTTAAGTGAGTCATACAATCTCAAGCTTTTCTACAATAAACATTCTGCCATGATTTCCTCTGATTGTTTAGAGGAACAACAGTAAAAAAAAATGTTCCCTCTATTGTGCTGCATAATAGAATATCTATTTTCAGGCCTGCTCCACTCAGCATAGTGAGGTGATTGCCCTTAAAGGTTCACTTCAAATGATGCAATATTTTAATTTTAATATTAATAGAGAAAAGTGACTTTTTTCCTGGCTGTGGAAAACTAATTCTGAAGCCCCCAAATTGTTGGGAAATAAATTCTAGTGTATCTCATAGCATGTTTACCCAGCTAAAATGGAAAGAAGATTCCAGAAAGAACACAAAGGACTGGTGGTCTATATTATTTCTAGTATAATGGAGCAGAAAATTTCTGGAAAAAGCTTCCAGGAAAACAGCAGGCACTAGTCTCTGGCTGACTCCAAGACAAACACACACACACATGCAGAGAGAGAGAGAGAAAACAGAAAGGACTGCATTATTTATTATGTTGGCGGGATGTGCAATCTTCAATGCTTCTTTTATAAGGAATATATATCTGCATAACAATGGCCAACAGCTTTGTATACCACGATATGCTAACTTTCTAACAGTATTTTTTTTTAAAAAAAATGCGAACCATCCAGAAATGCCTTGACTTATATGTCTGTCTGTGTGGGTTCCTTGTGCACTGCCCAGATTCACTACGTCTGGCAGCATAGAAGTTTAATTTCAGTGAGGCAGGCTAAGAGGTTTTTGGTCACCTACACCTGTTTCTGATCAAATCCTTTGGAGAGCCGTGAAGGCTGCCAGTAGTTTCTTTTTCTATCCTAGCCCTATGGCATCAGAGATCTTTTTTAAAAAAGGCATATATATAAAGAAAATACTTCAACTGGATGGTAATAAGCAAGGCTGGTAACAAAATGGAAGCAAAGATACAATTTGGTTTGTTATTGTTGATGTCAACATTAGGAAGTCTCTTTGGTCAGCGTACATAGACCAC